>NC_135630.1:38852331-39173443 GCF_053574225.1 Canis aureus
CCATCATTTTCCATCCCCCAGGCCATTCACACTTAATGTATTCAACTATCAGTTCTATGCGAACAGCTTGATAACTGTGACCACAACAGTCAGGGCCCTAACATACTGTGTGCTAGTGGGTGCTGGCTACTATGAGCACTTCATGCTCATTTAATAAGTCCCTGTGAGATTGCTGTTATCACCATCATCAACAAGTAGGCAATCTGAGGCTCATGGAAGTCTAACTATGGCCAATCAGAACCCAGTATTACCTGCCTTTGAAACCAGTGTTTTTAATCCTTGGGCTGAATTGGTATTTTCTTCACTTTCCTGAGCACCCCAGCTGTCAAGGGATAATTTCACCTGGATGGCCTTCTGTCATTTCTAGCTTGTTTATTGGAAACCAAATATCTCCTCCTCAGAACTGCCTCCATTCTCAAACCCAGAACTGCCTCTAAACTTCCTGAACTATTTTTGTCAACCCTTCTGCTATGTTACTAACAGAATGTCTTCACATACCATCAGGGCGACGATGGACAGGTCAATGTGAAAGACAGTGATCACCATGGGGGTGAGCACCACTCTGCCCCCTTAGGAATGGTGGCCACCTCATGAGCTTATGATTCAGAAACCAGGCTGTAACCTTGAAAATGCACATTCACTCGTTGAATCAGAGTAGAGGATTGGAGCATGCAATCTGCAACCATCATTAAGGGCCTCTCTGATCAGCACCCCTAGCAGCCCTAAGCACCTTCCTCTTCCTGTTCTTGTGGCAGACCAGAGAAGAGGAGCTCATCTGTTCTGGATCACTGATTGTGCAGTGTTGGACCTTGTGTGCAATTTTAATTAATTTAGGCTAACCTCTTTCTTTTATGGATGAGAAAATGGGGGCTCAGAGGCATCCCCTCCTCCATGAAGGCTACTCTGACCACTCTATTAAAAATAGCTACAGGTTCTCATTCCCACCCACACTCCAGACTCCCCCTGCTTGGTGCTACTTCTCCTTTGTCCATGGCTGGTGTAACCGTGCACCCCTGTTTGCCACAGATAGTTCCAGTGTGTCATTATTATTTCAGAGTAATAATTTTTTTCTTTTAAAAAATTCAATTAGCTACCATATAGTACATCATTAGTTTCAGATGTAGTTTCCGGTAATTCATCAGTTGTGTATAATACCCAGGGCTCATCACATCATGTTCCCTCCTTCATGCCTATCACCCAGTTACCCCAGCCCCTCACCCCATCCCCTCCAGCAACCCTCAGGTTGTTTCCCAGAGTTAAGAGTCTCTCATGGTTTGTCTCCCTCTCTGATTAGTATAATAATTAATGGTGCTTTCTTTCACTTTTGAGCTTCCCAGGTTGGATGATAAATTATCTGGTGACCCTATCCATTGGCCTTAACACCTTCTAACACCCTGTATTATTTACTTGTTTTCACTTAGGGTCTATCTATTGCTAATTGTCTTACCATCGCTCCCTTAGAGTTGAGGGTCCCCTCAGGCAGGGATCTTCGTTATGTTGATTGCTGTATTCTTCATAATCGGAGTAGTGAAACCACATAATCAGTAACACTGATAGGTGGGCTTCTGACCTCTCCCTTCCCTCTCTCTAGCTCTTCCCAAACACTTGGGGGTGGGAGTCAAAACGAAGTAAGTAAGTGGAATTCAGTCTTATAAAAAGCCTGCACCTGCAAAATTCTGAAGAGTGGAGGGTGGGGATGGGCGCCTGGCTGCCAGCACTGCAAAATCCCTATATTTTCCACCTCTATGAGGGATGATGAGGAAGTCAGGGATGTGGGGACAGAAAGAGTGACCTCCTAGAAAACCATATTTCCTCCTGCTTATTTTGTTCTTCCATCCCCTGGCTTCCCACCTTTTCCTTGCTCACCCTTGACCTTGCACTTGCCCTTCGATTTTGTAATTATACTTAATTTCTTGAGTTTGGTGTGATGTAGGGTCATCAGTCCATTGTGAAGATTTTTTTCTTTTAAAGATGCTTTAAAATGACCTTAAGCCAAAAGAAGACTGTAATTTATTAAAGTAGGCTTTTAGAATTTTTGGTTTGGTTTGGTTTTAGAAAAAATTGAGCAAGAGCAAGTCCCCACTCCCTCTTTTCTCCCTGTCTCTTCCTGGACTATCTCCAGAAAACTGCAGACTCTCCTGGACATGGGGAACGGTTGGTTATTTTTACCAGGAATATATTTTTGTCTTTATTCCTTCCATCTCTTTAGATCAAATGCTGATGCACTGGCAGATTTTCAGTGTGTTGCAGGCTTGTTGCCCCCCAACCGCGAGATCATACTTTTTCATTTAGAGTCAAATCATGGAAAGAATCAGGAAGGATTATATTGTCAGAGGTAGAGGAGGGAAGTAAACAAATGTCTTATTAAACATCCTCAGTGGAGCCTCCAGGTGCAGGCTGATTTCCCTGTTGAAGGATGGAAGTAAAATCCCTGGCATTTCCACAGGGCCCTGGAGACCCGGGCTGCAAGGTTGTCTGTTTGTGCTCTTGCCCTACATGGCTGTGGTGTCAGCATTATTGATACATGTGTGATTCATGTGCAGCCCAGGCCTTCCCACAGCTCCTGAGGTCCACAGTAGGTGGGTGGGGATGAAGGGGGTGCAAGTGGGCAGCCTAAGCCCTTGAGGAGGGAGTTGTTTGGCAGCTTCCAGCTCCAGGGACTGACTGGATTCTAGGCACCACAGCTGCTGCAGAATGCATCCCAGCTTCTGAGAGGAGTGAGGCAGGGCATGGTGGGATGAAGAGGAGAGTTTCTTTATCAAGCTTGGTGTGTTACTAATTATCACCCAATGCCATGTGTGTTCTCAACCCTGTGCTTCTCTAGAATGTCCTTTCCTGCCCTTGGCTTCTCTGATTCTTTCCTTTATGGTACAGCTGAAAGCCACATCATCTCAGGACACAGAGGTCTCTCCTTTATCCTTCTGTCTCTTTATCACAGCTTAGGTATCAGTGATGGCAGGGGGTGTTGGATTCTGAACCTGGAAGGGGACATGGAGATCATTTTGGATCACCTCTTCTTTTACGGAAATGAAACTCAAGAACATGATGGAAGAAATAGAACGTTAAAAAAATACACAACTAGATAGAGGCAGAGTAAGAAGTACCTCATAGGTTCCATCTTCCCTGAAGTCTTCCTTCATTAGGACACTCTGAACCATACTAAAATTGCTACAGTTTTTCAGAGACTCAGGCTCATTATAGACAGGGAGTACTCTGTGTGCTTAGCCCGGTGTGACTTGTCTTGCTGATGTTAAATTATTTTACCCTTGATGTACTCTACTTTTGTGTTTGTGTTTTCCTGTTGTTCTGACATCTTTCAATTATTCTGGTAATGGTATGCAGCAAATGGGAGGTAGAGGGGTGATAGAAGAGATGATCGTTGGCAACAGGGTCAAGAAATTGAGACATTTGGGAGATATGTCATCTATATGGATAGAAAAGTCATCCAGGGTCACATCTGGACTCCTCTGGTGAGTGACCCTCAGCTGGTAGACTAGTGAGGTTAGACCACAGTGGATGATGTGGGTTTAAGGTTGGCTACAAGGATGTTTTGGATCTGACTAAGGTTGTATTTACATTAGTTTCTCCAAAACCAGCAAAGGATATATGAAATTGAGGGTGTCAGTGAGGGGCTTCATGTCTTTCTAATTTCCCATGGAGGTACGGTAGAAGCACGACAGCCTGCATAGCTTGATCAGAGTGAGGATTGACAGAGCCAGAACTCAGATTTCTCTGCCTTTTATATTAGTGCCTCAACACCATTCAACTAAATCTTGCTGCCATAGCTATATTCTTCTGCTTCCTGTTTCTCCTCAGTCCCCAACAAGCCTGTAGAGATGACAGTGGTACGGAGTGAAAGTGGATCACATAAGCAAATGTCATACATTTCAAAGGAGGAGAAGCGATTGTTTGCAAAGGCTGTGGGAAGAAGAGAGAACTGTTATAGTTGGAACATGAGAGAAACAGTAGCTATCCAGGCAAGAAAGCCAGGTTACAATGAACAGAGTAAATAAGAAGAGGGATTTCTCTGGGAAGATGTTGAGGAGCTGGAGAATCTGCTGTGCATGGAGGCCATAAGAAGTGTGGTTAAGCGTCCAAGGATTCCGGAATCAGATTGTTTGATTCAAATTTCTGTTCTGTCATTTGGTATTTGTGTGACCTTGGGCACTTCATTTAATGCTTTTTGGGGGCAGTTCCTGAGGGCACAGGGGAAGGGTATGGGAAGTGATGGAGGAGTGGGGAGCTGGATGAGGTCAAGGATGACTACTGGGGATGATAGTACAGAGGAAATTGGCCAGGTTGGCATGCACTTCAGCTATGGAATGCTGAAAAGAGTGAGAAATGGCCTTGTGCACATGGTCTCAATAGTCTCTTCAAGAAGGGGAGGGGTCGCTGGGACTGCTAGGGGATTCAGGGCACAAGTCCACAGATTATCTCTATTCATGCAGCCGTGGCCTAAAAAGAGCAAGGAAGAGATGTATGGGTCAAGGGATACAGATAAAATGATTTAAAAAATCATGCTGATAGAGAAGGAAGTCGGGTTGATTTCATGCATTTGTTACCAAGGCCATGCTCAAGATAGCTCTGAAAACAAAGAGAAGGCCTGTTTACAACCACCTAGATAAAAAGATTGCTTTTGTTAGTTGTCACCAAGTATTACATATTTTACTCAAAAATTAAAAGTACAGTTAATTTCAAACTCAGATTTTTCTCATTACTGGTGAGGGGAAAAATCTCAGTTTGCTGCTTTGCAATATGAAGAGTGTGATACTTAATTTCACAGCAAATGGGTTTTCTATTTTCAGATACTATTCTAGTTCTTTTTTTGAGATTTTCCTACTAAAGACTTTATAAAGCCATGTTGCAGCATTTTTCCCCACAGTACTCATGAAATATGCTTCTTAAACTTTCTTTGTCCATGGATGGGATGGAATTATGAGAGGTGGAGTCTCTCTGGTTCACACAGTAGATGTTGAAATGGTCCTTCACAATAACACAGACTTTCTGGCTCAGCAACCTTGCTATTATCCTAGACTTTGGTCCAAACTGGCATTCATGGAGGGAAATACCTATGCACACTAAAGATTGGTTCATTGGAATACTATTTACCAGAATTGTTAGCATTTTTGCACATCTACAGATTATATATAGTTACTCTGTAATAAAACTAATTGACATTTACAAATACCATTGGAGTTTCAAAATGCTATTATATATTGTGTTTTGTTTGATCCTCAGAAACCCTGTGACATGGGTGGGTTTGACTTCTTAGTTTTGTAGTGATCTGAGTCTTCTGCATCAAATGGCCCATCCTGTCACATTGCTAGTGAGTAGGGGGTGGGCATCCCACCCACTCTATAAGTTTCAACTTTTTAAATCTAGTTTCTTTTGAAATAGTATAGAGATGAATGGGGTAGGATTTTAGTATTAAGTGTAATATCTTTGAAATTGCTTTGATATGATAATATGAAAGGTAAGTATTAAACCAAAATATTCAATCATCCATTTTCTCCCAAGTAATAACATTTGCTATGTTATTACATATTAGTTCAAGTAGCTTTTGTGGTAGAAAAAAAAAAGTCAGGCTGTTACGGGCAGGCAATTGGCCTTTGGATATTTCCTCTTGACCAAGTGCTGGGGAAACCAAAACCAAAACCAAGCCAAAGCCAAATCCAAGAGGATTTGGCTCCTTGTGGCAGTTATTTAAGCAGGGCAGTTATCCAGCATGTTAAGTGAATCAATCAATGTTCCCATTAAATTTGGGAAAAAGTTTCAACAAGCTTATTCATCCAACAAAGACTTTATTTCCTTTTATTAGAAAGAATAAAGCCAATAACACCTGGCTACCTTCATTAAAATTCCTAATAAAACATAATCTGATTATTTAAAATGATAGACTGAGCGAAGAAACAAAATATTACAATACCCAAACACATATCCCCCCACATATGCACTCTAACACATCCCATACAAACTCTCATATGTTACCCTTTACATCATACACAATCCCACCCAACAAATGCAGTGAGTCTCTGATAAAATCTTCTATCAGCTCCCTTGTATAAAGAGACATACTTAGACACAGACACACAGATGTACACACCTCCACCACACACCCATATTTTGCACACATTCATTAACATACATACTCTTGATGCTCACTCATTTCTATCAGTTAATGTTGGCTTATAATCCTTGGGGTATGTACCACAATCCCCACACACATATCACAAACACCTCCAAATAACCATATTCAATGACTAATACAAACAGATGAGATGAGATTCCTACCTCCCTCCCCCATACACAGAACAACAGGGTTTTTAATTCCTGTGTCTGTGAAATTGTCCTCTGCCTAGAAGCTGCTGATGCTTGATAATGCATCTCATGTAGCTAATTTTCTATTTTGCAAGCACAAATCTCACTTGATCCCTGCTAATCTAGAGGATGCTGTTATCAGGTAAGAAGAAAAAAAGTATAACTAAATGAGTCTCTTCTATTTTCCATTCAGGAGGTTAGCCCATGTTTCTGGGTAAATAGATTAAGTGAAGGAGTTCAGAAGAGTCTTCAAGGAGAATGGGGACACCAAAGGGTCTCTTGATTCTCTGTGTTGTGTACTAGAGAGCAAAATACTTCCTCAGTGATGCTTTTTTAAAAAAATTAGTTTTCTATGACTTCCAAAGAAGGTGTGTAACATGTATATACATATATATATGTAAGTTATGAGCATAAGCAATAACTCTCCATCCACCCTAAGTTCTAGAATATAACCAGCACTAATGCTCGCTTTTCTCAATCAATGTGTTTTTAAAATTGCTGTGATATAAGAACTTGAGAACATTTTGCTTCTGATCACATACCCACTCGTAGCTGATTTTTGTCCAATATTTTATTTCTGTTTCTTTAGGCCCACAAATTCAATATTATTACTTTAAATTTTTAATAAGATAATGTTTGGTTAGATTTATATACATGTCATTTTATTTGCTCATATTTTTTTCCTTATCCCTCTCCATCATTGTCTTTATTTAACAGCTTTTTCTTAGGAGTCTGGTGATACAATACCAGGTTTGGTGATTGTTTTACCAAATATTATTCCATTGTTTTCTGGCTTCTGTTGTTGCCTCCAGCTTTGTGTTATCTTTTTTCCTCCCTCTTCCTCTTTTGCCTTTTCTTTGGTCCCGATATTGTGTTTTCACTAGATATTGTGTAGCTAAGGATAGATTTGTTTATTTATCCTGCTTGGGATACATTATGATTCATGTTAAGCAACACCCTATTTTCTGCTTTTGAGAATCTGATTAGTTGGTTGTAAGACCATATCATTCTATTTCCCATATGTCTTAACTCCTAGCTCCTGTTCCCATCTCTGTGTTGTGTTGTGTTCATGGCCAGTTCTTTTACTGTGCTGTTTTACTCTTCATTATGTGTAATTTGATATTTAACCCAAACTCTTTTCTAACAACTTTTTTTTAAATTTCTGGAAGCAATTAAAAATTATGTATTATGCTCATAATTATATAATTTTCTATATTTTGTCATTTCAGAATTCAAAGTCCTTAGAGATCTAAGCCTGTTGTCTGTTGTTTCTGTTGAGTGTCACTCATGATGGTTTGTTTCCCTGTCTGTTTTGTGAAATTTACATTGAATTTGTTTGATTTTAATTTCCAGGAATGCTATAAGTTTAAATTGTGGAGGATTTCCTTCAGAGAAGATTTGTGTTGGCTTCTGTTGGGGGATTCTCAGAATTTGGAATTATATTGTCTTCCTTTGATGGTCTCTGGCTTTATTGTGAGCATTTAATTTCCAATGTCTGACTTTGCTGCTATCCCAAGATAGGGTCTCTGGATTTCAGTGTCTCTGTTCTCAGGGCAACCCCACCTTTAAATTTGCTCACTACTTCTGGATCTACTTTTAGTGTTGCTGGAAGGGTAAGAGCCTTGGAGGTTTCCATTCTTCTTGGAGAGCTAGCAATGTATTAAAAAGAATATTTCATGTGAGATGTAGATGTTTTCATATAGTACTTCTTTGGATTATGTAGTCCTTGACTCCCCCCAAAATGGATTTGCAAACTCTGACTTTCATCGGTAATCTGCTCACTCTACTGATATTGAAAATCTTTCAGTAGGTTCTCTGCTTATAAAAAGACTTTGATAAATATTTCAGGGGATATGACCATGAGAACTTAGAGAATGATGAAAGATATAGGCCAGGCATATTAAAAAATATGTAGCCAACAATGATGGAGTCATTACTGCTGAAGAGTGAAAACTGACTTATGCCTGCGGCAAGGAGGAGGAGAGGCCCAATCTGTAGTGGAAGTTATTTTACACTTTTATTGTTAAGGTATTATTACAATCTCTTTAATGAAGACTTCTCTGACTTCTCCTGAAAACTAATCTCCTGCCAGCCCCGACTCGGCCCAACTATACTTTGTCTCTCTTTATTAGGGGTTCCAAGGATACTCAGTAAACTCCCTGAGTCCAGTGGGAGGACTTTACATCTTTGTCACATCATCCCAGTATTTGGTATAGTGGCTGGAAAGTTGTGGACGGTCAAAGCATATTTACTGAATATATTAGTTCTATGCTGTGTTGTAACTATTTATATTGTGGGTCCCTGGACTAGGTTTTACTTATCTTTGTATTCTTTCAACGCTTACCCCAGAGCCTTAAATAAGATAAGTATTGGAAGGTATAAGTAACTGAATTAGGTAAATGTCAAATAAATATGGCTTTGAGTATTGAATAACTATTTTAAGTTCTTATGCCTTTATTAAAGGTATTAGAGCTTGTAAGCAAGTGAAAACACAGTTTGCATTTCTATATGTGATCATCTCATCCCATATTTTCTGGTGAATAATCATAGCAAGCCGCCATTCTTTCATGTGCTGACCCTTGTACTTTGTACCAAAAATGATTATTTTCCAAAATATAAGAGTAAATAGAATTTAGGATGCTAAGCTTCTTGTTGTTCTTATGTTTAATCATTACAGGTAATATAAAATATCATAATAATTTATTCCTCATTTTATCCATGTCTGAGTGCTTGGAGGACCTATAGAAGGAAACAACCGAGTAATGTGGGATACCTTTTGGGAAACCTCTACTTTTATTACGTTTTAAAGGAGGCTAAAAAATGTGGTTTATTTGAGGGGGGCATATTGGATTAGGAAGAGATACAAAACTGAGGCTTTTTCAGAATGATTTCAGAAATCATTAAGATTTCTCTTAATGACTAATCTGGCAGTTAGTCATTAAGAGAAATTACAGACTTCCTTCTGGTGCTGGGTGTGGAGGCCCAGGTTTGGTGAAACAAGCTACAAAGAAACTCTGAGAACATGAGAGATCCATTGATCTCACTTGAAGAGATGCATTCACCTTCCTGGGTATGTGTAGTGTACTCATTAGTCTCCTTAACTATTTTGGGTCAGGGATGGTGCACAGGGAGGGAGTCATCTTACAAAGTATTTTTATTATTTTTCTATGTTTTTAATCCCTTGTTTGGGATCACATGCTTAATTAAGAATTGCAGTCAACCTACAGTTTTTCTTTGTGTCACCTCATTTCATGGTCATTCTTGTTGTCGGGAATGGACAAGAACCTCACCTTGACCTTAGACAGCTGGATAAATTTCATGTGGGGCTATCTCTTGAAACAATAAATTGCTTTCTTCTCTGAGCTAAAGTATAATGCTTTCCCTGACAAATGAAGCCCACCAACTCCCACCTATCTGAAATTGAAAAAGAAGGGGCATCAGATTACCCCTGAACTCCTTTTGAGAAGGATCATAGAGATGGACTTTCAGCATGTGTGAAACTTAATGACCATACCTAATAACCAGTATAGCCCATCAAATGGTTTGCAGAGAAAAGCTGTTCTGTTGTCATTGATCTTTACCAGCTATAGTTACAAAAGAACAGAGTTAGACCATGAAATAATCATGTGTCCTATATTACTGCTCTCTTTCAGATTGCAGAAAAGCAAGACTGCTGCCTTTTTTGGAGATTTAAATAAGGCAAAAGATTTTATTTCCCTATAGGAGGTAAAAGAATAATTGTTGCCCTGCATTTAGTTGTTTAGTGTCTAATTTGAAGCAGAAGCACTTGGAATGGACTTGATACTGGCATTTCCCTCCCATACTGACTCAACACTTATTTCAGAAAGATTTAGAGGAACTCTTTCTGTCTCTGAAATTACAGTAGGCACTGAGAAAGACAGGACAGGTTTACAACATTGTCTCTGCCCCCTGAAGCTCTCATCTGTGGTTCTAGACAGAAGAAACAGATAAAACTAAGTGCTAATGTTACTTGGTTCTGGAATTTTTGGAGTGCTTCCTTTGGTGCAGATGGTAGTATAGGGCCGTAGGGTAGTCCTGTTTTGGAAGAAAAACTAACCTTGACAGTACTCTTTCAAATGCTGTCTGATTGTAAAGAGGACATAGCATGGCTGAGCCAGGAAAGCTATCTCAGAAGTGAACAAAGGCTGCTTTTATTGAAGTCATTGACAGTTTCTGATGGTCTGGTTCGCTTTTGATAGAGTCCTATGAACACCTTGGAGCAACATGCCAGGGCTACAAATAAGAACTCTTTTGCTTTTTATAACCACAAAGAAAGGCTTTTTATTTTTTATTTTTTGGTAGAAAAATGACGGAATACAGAAAAGGAGAAAATTAATAAAAATCACATGAAATTTCACTACCCATTGACAAAAATTAACTTTTAAATGATTTACACTTTTAAGCTACACATAAATAGTTGTGACTAAAATTTATCTTTCACTGGTTATTTTGTTCTAGTTTATTCTATTGTCTTTTCAGGAAACACCAATTATCTGCATTTTGTATTGCTCTCTTTCTCTCTCTTTTATATATCTTTAATCCTGTCCTTCCCAGTTTTTTTTTTTTAGCATTATGTGTGGTACACTTCTACTTCTAATTCAGTTTAAATCTCAGCAGTTATATTATTTTTCTCTTCAGTTTTCCTCCTTAGTTCCTCATACTCCATTTCATTCATTCCATTGTCTCTCACTTCTCATCTTTTTTTAAATGGAGTCTCAGTGTTCAATTTCTTTGAAAGTTCAAAGCAGTTGTTTGCCTAAGATAGTCTTCATCTTCCAGAGAAAGGTTTTTGTTTGCCTTTTCTTGTTGCTTTTTTCCTGTATTTGTCTCATGATTTTTACGAGATGCAGTTAATTTTTTTTAACGTGTTTTCTTTTGCCTTCAGGCAATTTTTTTCTTCCCAGTGGACCTTTGTTTGCTGGTGTTTTATGCTATTCAAGACAATTATTTCTAGATATGCTCAATCTTCCCTCTGCTCATGCCGGCAAATTTGGTTGGCTTTTCTTTCCTGGCTACAGGATGCTCTTTATACTCAGTTAGAGAAAAAATTCAAGTGCATTAGGCACATATCTCTCCTTGTCCACCCTCCTTCTTGTCCCTACGTTACAGAGGAAGTAACTGAGTCACAGAGAAGCCAGATGGCAAATCTTTGTTTATATAGTCAGTGACAGGGTAAGGGCTTGAGTGTCTTCCCGATAGACTCTTATCCTAGCGTTTATGCTACAAAAGCTACTGTGTCACAAAATTCATAGGGATTTTGACCTTCTTGTTAAGCTAGTCAGCTGAGACAGATGGTAGTTTTGTGCAGGTATCTCATTCTAGGCCTGATGCAGTTTACACGAGCTGGCTGTTTGATTGGGTTTATTTATAAATGTAATGGTTCAGTCAAAGGATATATGGTTCTTACATGTTGCACCACATGTAACATGGATCACCATTTTTTTCTGGCTTCTTATGTAGCAGATCTCTTGTCATTTTTCCAGGTGTGTCTAACAATTTCTCAGGACTTTTTTCAGGATTCTAAAGTAGTTTTCTCAGTATTTTCTGGTCCCTGTTTTAGTTTGAGATGCTATAACAAAGTGTTATGACTGGATGCCTTATAAACAACAGAAGTTTTTCACAGTTCTGAAGTCCAGGCCAGAAGTCCAAGATCAAGATTTGGCATCTGATGAAGACTTGCTTCCTGATTCATAGATGGCTGCCTTCTCGGCTTAGCTTCATGCAGTGGTAGGATAGAGTGAGCACTCTAATTCTCTTCTATAAGGTACCAATTCCTTTGACAAAGTATCCACCCTCAACTCCTGGTTACCTCAAAAGGCCCACCTACTAATACTATCAGGATTAGGATTTCAACATACGCGTCTTGGAAGGACATAGTCAATCCATAATACCTTTTATAATAATTTCCTTCCTACCTGTGGTTCATTCCCAAAACCAGTTCCACGCACTTTAGGTTATTGTTATATCAGAGCTCACTTTTGGTACCAGCTTTTGTATTAGTTATCCATTGCCTTCATATAATGCTGCATAACAAGCAAGGCATCTGATGATGGATGATCTGGGTAGAAAATGTAGCCCCAGCTGATTAATTCAACAGGCAACATATATTGAGCAGCTCCTAGTCTTGAGTATAGTATTGTGCTAGATGCTGAGATTGTCTTTTAAACAAAATTGATGACAACAGCTGTCCTGGAGGGGAGAGGAGGACAATGCAGCAGGAGATGGAAAATGCAGACAATCACAACCTTGCCAAGGAAAGCATGGTAATAAAACTCAGCTAACAGTTCCTCAGGGACACCACAACTACTTTAGACATCGTCAACCTTTCTTTACAGAGAGTAACATGACAAATGCTGTTCACATGGGAGACTTTCCCACAGATGCGTTGGTCTTGTTATGATTGCTTCTTGGCATGCTTGGTGTAATGTCCTCTCTTTTGCTGCAACTCAGAGAAACCTATCACAAGGTAACTAAGTGTTATGGATATCATTATAGGCCTAACTTTGAATTTGTAGTTTATTAAAATAATCAGGTGAAAACATCAGTTGTTTCAGCTTTTATTGGTCATATATCACTTAGGAACTCTCTCATACCTGGTTGTAAAATACCAGTTTGTTTCCTGGCTGTCCAGAATAATGATGGAAAAATGTCTGATGAGGCAAAGTCCAGATACACTAGCATTTAGTGATGCAAGACCCTTCACATCTTCTCTGTTTAACACCTTCACCCTCCAATCTAACTGGTCTGCCCTTGGTTTATCAAACTTATTGTAGGGACAATATTGTGCACAATATCCTATTTCTAGCCTACACGTGTGTATCCATGCTCAGCTGTGTCTCTGGAATGATCTACTCTTCTTCCCTTCTTCCTCCTCCTCGAATTGGTTAACTTTTAAGATTTTTAAATTACTTATTCAACCATTTTCTCAGGAAGTCTAAACTTCTCTCCCTTTATATGATTTCCCCATATCCTCCTCTGAGTTCTCATAGGATCCTATGCATATCTCTATCCTTAATCACATAGAGTACTTTATGTATTGGGCCAAGGATAGACTCAGCCAACCTTCTCGTGCTTGAACTCCTAGGAAGACAGAAGACAGTTCTCTCTAGAGGTCTCAGTTCTATTGCTTTCCAGTCGAGGGTGCTGCTGATTTGATTATCTTCCAATCCTCCTGCCACCCTTTTTCATTTTCACATAATTAAAAATGCTTAACACATAACTATTAAATTGTTAATAAGCAGGAGTAAGTATGTCATTAATTTTAAAATACTTTATTCAGAGGATGGACTTGCTGCAAGATTTTGGTGGTGGCTGCACAATAATTAATGAATTTAATTTCCAGTGCTAAATACATCATCATTTGAGGCTGAGTTTATGAGCTAATTACAATTAGACCCAGAAGACAGGATATTTTCTTGCACTACCATCATCTGTTTATTTATATTTGGTCTTCCTTTTGAAAAGCACATTCCTAAAATGGCAACTTCTAGGAGGTAGAGTTGGCAAGAAACCTGTCACACTGGGCCTCACAATGCCCTGGCTTTGTGTCTGTCAAGAATTGTGACTGCTGGTTCTGATATGGTCATGCAGGCAGGCCTGGATCTGAGGGTCAACTTTGGCTCTTGCTCCCCATCTGACTTTGAGCAAGATTTCACCCCCTGAGCTCTCCTTTCCTCATCCAGCAGAATACTTAAACCACAACTAAATGATGCATGTTTAAAGATCTGCCACATAATAGGTGCTTAATACACTTGATGCTACTATCATAATCTTTACTACAACAGAGTTGAGGATTTCTGTATCATTTACAGGCTAAGTGTTGAATACATTGAGATTCAGGCCTACCTCTCCAACTCCCTCATGACCCACAGCCTGGCTCAAATGCTTCAACTTTGAACTGTTATTCTTACAGCAACTTGTCACTTACTACCCTTTCGATCCATCACCTGCTGCTCCCTGGGTGTACAATGAGAAGAGCTGTCATCTGCAAAGGCTGAATCACCGATGGAGGGGACCCTTCTGGCCCTGGGGCTTTGGCCTTCACTCCTGTGACCTCCCTGTGGCTCTCGAATGCCCGGGCTTCCCATTAGGAGAGCCCATTTTCAAAACTCCAGAATAAAGGCAGGCATTGTGTGTTTTTTAAAATGTATTTTTCCTGTGCTGCCTACAATTGCATTCGATGCTGCAAAGTGAAGAAGAAAGGGAACATGGTTGGGGGTGGGAGCTCTGTGGTGTTTGATTCCCTGAGATGCAAGCCCCTGCCAACCAACTGTTTGGCCACCGTGGGCTAATTACACACCACATCCACCAGAGGAACCTCAGCGCATCCAAAACCAGACTTAGCAGGCAGTCTCCACCTTCCCAACTAATTGAAAGGCAGCTGAGGGGATAGGCTGTTCCTGTTACCAGCCATAAAAGGCTCCTGGGGTTTGTGTTTGCAGTTCACCCTGAGGGAGCCATTGTCTCAGTTCAGGAAGGTGCAGCTTGGGTTTAATTAATTCAATGTTTCTTATCAAGTTGAAGTCAGGAGGGTTTTCAGGTCTGCTTTCATGGCAGGCCATTTTCGGTTTGTTGGGTAGTGAGTTCTGTAAATAAGAAAAAGATGGAGACCCTGTTAGCTGTGGATCACGGAAAATGCCCAAACTAAGGAAAACACTATTTAACCAGATTCCTCAGTTGACTGAGTTGTTTTGTTTTCAGTTTGAGTGGGAGAGGTCGGATGAGACCTTTGCAGTTTAATAATATGTTTTTTCTCCACAGAGGAACTTCTGGGCTGTGATCTAGACTTAGAGTTTCCCTTTATAATGATCTTCATTGAATGGTCATTTTAAGACTGGGATTAATTAAAAGAAGATTGAGCTATCTTCCATAGGTTGAGTTGGGATCAGCTTTAGCGATAGACAGAGTGCTCTTTGGTGATCGGTTATGATCTCAGTGGCGCTAGTAACATACCTACCTTTCATTTCTTCTGTGTTTATTGTCTCTTTAACTGAATGGAGAACCTTTTATTCATCATTTGAGGGAAAGCTTAGAACACAGATTTGTTACAAAGGAAGTAACCTTAGACTGACATTCCGCTGTCAATGACCTTTACGTGATTTTTCCTAGTTCTGCTGATGGGAAAGGAGGTCAGGGAGAAGGCCCGGTCACCTGGGGTGTACACAGAGCCACCTAGAGGGCGGACCGAGGAGGTTGCAGAAAGGAGACAGGCTCCATCCAGGGTCATTTTCTAACCTACCCTCAGCTTTTCTTTAAAATACCCACGTGTGTGTTCGTTTTTATTCCTCTTGCCTGAATCAGATGGTAGCATAAGTGGATAAAACTTCAGAGTCAGTACTTGCAGAAATAGCTGTTGTTTGTTTGTTTTTGTTGTTTTGTTTCTTCGTTTTTGTGAGGGGAATAAACAAGGGGGTAGCTTATGTTACAAGTGGTTTGGGAACAAAATCAGGCTTGAATGCCTTTGGGAATGTAGTCAGACTAATCATACATGAGTCAGGTACCATTAAATGCCACAGCTGAAATTTGGAAAGATTAAATAATTTTTCCCAGGATCACAGAGACCAGAAACTGCGCAGTGGGTTACTTTGCTAACTGCCTCTAGAGTCAATTACAGTTCCTGGTTCTCGAGTCTTCTCCAGCTTACTTAGAGACATCACAGAACACTATCCTTGAGTTTCTTAGGTTGGTGGGAAAAGTTTACCCATTCTGTTGGCCTTCCTGTAAGTTTCCAAAATTTTCCTTCTGTTTCTCTCATTGTCTCTTGCTCTATCCCCTTCCTTAAAATTATGCCAGCCTTGTCTTGGTCTTAGGAGAATCCCCATGATCAAAGTACCTTATTACAAGGAAAATAGATTTCCAAGAACATTGGATGAAGTAAAAATTTCAATTAATTTACAGTCTATTTTATCAAAAGTTGTTTTCCATTCTCTATGGACTCCAATCAATTGAAGCTTTGCTCTAACATGCCAAAAATATTGGATCAAAGAAAGGAACAAAGTGCAGTATTCTTTTTTTTTTTTTTTTTTCTGAGACAAGAGCACATTTATTCCGACCAACTCCAATCAAGGCCCCGGGGCGTCGTGCTGGTGAGCTGCTTGGGCCGCACACACCCGGGGACCCTGTGCTGGGCAGTGGCCGGCACAGCCGGCTGGACACGCGCTGTCCCACGGCCCCGGCTCCCCCTGGTTCCCCCTCCCCCCAAAGTGCAGTATTCTTGAGATGAGTAAGCAGTGTTTTTTGACCCTGGAAATCTGGATGTTGACTGCATGGAGTACGATAGTTGGGTATTATGAAATATCACAAACCAATGTGAGATTTTTGGAGAAGATGAGGAATATCTCACTAATGGTACCAGGCACTTGAAGCTCCACTGAGAAGGGCATGAAATATTTACCATCTCTTTTTAGGTGAGAAAGAAGAACCCTCATTAAAATTTCATATTTACATTTCCATCCATCAACCAGCTTTCCACTTTGTGCCATGTTCTCAAATTGTTCAAAGAACTCATGCCTTCAGGGAATGAATTGTGAGGGGGACTCTCTACAATATGTGTGCTGAATTTTCCCTCAACTGGGATGGCTGGGAAAAGCTTGAATACTTTTTTGGACAGGGCAGGCCACTCGTTTCTGCTCTTATAAAGAGCCCAAATCTCATAGAGAGGACCACAGATGCAGTGGCCACTCTCATTACTGCACTTACAAGGATAGGTCCTTCCTCCATGACTCAGAAGAGTTGAATTGACAAGGATAAATGGTAGTGAATGCTGACTTCATCTGTCTTAATTTCTGAGTGTACTGTAGTTTGCTAAATATTTTTTGAATATGCTGACATATTTTTATGTGGAAACTTTGTATACAAGATAGCAGATTATCTATGTTAGTCCTCTCCACTCAAATAAGGAGCTTCCTGATTACACATGTTCTTCGTGATGTGCAATTTGCGGTGCTTTCATTTGTAGTTTACACCTCCTATAATCATTTTTACAGGTTAGTAACTAATTATTCTATTTGTTTCAGGGATGCCCAACTCATATTTTTGCTAGAATTTGGAATTTTCTGTAATTATTAAGCATTTATTTATTTATTTATTTATTTATTTATTTATTTATTTATAGATTTTAAAAAAGATTATATTTATTCATTTGAGGGACAGAGAGTGAGAAAGCATGCATGAATGGAGGCCGGGGAGGTGCAGAGAGAGAGAAGCAGACTCCCAGCTAAGCAGGAAGCCTGATGCAGGGCTCTATACCAGGGCCCTGAGATGATGACCTGAGCTCAAGGCAGATGCTTCACTGACTGAGCCACCCAGGTACCCCTGTTGAGTGTTTATTAAACATTCATTCAATGAATATAGGTTAAGTACTTCCTAGGTATCAGGCATTATGCTCTGTGGTGGGGTTGCAAATATAGTTGCGCAGTTCTTGTCTTTCAGGTTCTCTTTAAAATGCTACATAATAAGTAAATAGAAGGTCACAAATGTGTGTGTGTGTGCACAGACTTACTTGGGTGGCTGGAGTGCTAAAAGAGAGCCTCACCTGCATTGCACAAACGCAGGGAAGAGACAAGAACAAAGAGAAGTAATTTTTGGGTCATGGGCCCATGACAAGCCTTCCAGGAGACCTGGTAGAGATGCTGATGGAAGGCCCCAGAAAGACTTTGGATGCCCATATATAGAGAAATGGAGGCAGAAAACAAGAGACAAGAGAGAAAGGGTGATAAAAATTGAGACAGAGAAGGGAAAAGGGAAACAGGGAGAAAAACCCAGATTCCGTCCCTGTCACTAAGGAAGTGAAAAGGCAACCAGTTGAGCAGGACAAAAGATAGGCAGGAGAGCAATGTGAGCACCAGGGTAGGGGGAGCCCTGTAATGAGGAGAGAGGAAATCCAACTTGCAAGTGTCATCACTTCTGACTCTTCTTAAGGAATCAGTGACAGGCGGCAACCTGGTGAAGGAATCCAGCTGGGGAAGCTGCAGGTGCAGGCTGAGGAGCCTTCGGCTTCCTCTGTCACAGAGTCCTCTGGCCCAGGGCAGCTAAGACTGTGATGGGCACAGGGAGGCTTCCCCTGATGACTCTCTCTGCCCGTGAGCACTGAAAAGCAGGAGACCCACACTTTTGTTACTTTTGCTCTGACAGTGGAGAACCTACTTTAAAAATTTTGTGGGTTTATTGTGTAGACCTTCAGTTCATATCATTTTTATTTTGAAAATGATTTGTAATCTTTTCTCCAGTTATTGTTTTCAAAGGCTTAATTTGATGATTTAGGGATAGGTCCTGTTCTGATTACCTCATTCATTCAGAGAATGTTAACCTTCTCATCTGGAAATCAGAAACTTGGGTGGATCCCTCCTTCTTAGTGCCTGCTGAATCCATCTGTGTCTTTTAACCCCTATTGCTTTTCCTTGCTTAAGGGTCCCATTCTCCTCACCTTCACCTTCCTCTCCCCCTCCTCTCCACTCTCCCCTCTAACTCTCATCCCTGTCCCTTCCCTCCTTCTCCCCCTTCCTTCCTTCCCAACCTCACCATCCCCTGTCCCCTCCCCTTTCTGGGATGGGAGCCTCAGCATCTGTCTTTGTTGTCTTCTTGCCTTTTATCTTACCACTTCCTCATCCTCAGCCACTTTCTATTCTGTGGCATCTCTGATGTCAAAGACAAAACTAACTCGAAAAAAATCAATGCAGGCTGTTTTTTCACAAACTTATGGGGAGGGACCCATTTGCTGTCACGTTTATTTCAGCAGTTTCAAAGCATAGAAAAGAGAGTCATTTTCTAGAATAAAAAAAAAAGGAGATTCTGAGACAGACTCTGATGGGCAGGTATTCTATTTGGAGTTTGGAAGTGGGGGAGGCTTTCTAATTGGTCTTCAGTACATCTGGCAGTCTTTGGCTGCAAGGGGACAAGCAAGCAGTTTGGTGACATTTCAAAAGATGAAGGACTGTTCAATAGAAAAGGTGGAGGTTGTTCTGTGACCTGCTGTTTCCGGGGCAAAGAGGGAGTGGGTGCAGAGCTTTTCAGGGTAATGGTCCATGTGGAAAGCCAACTGCCATGGTGGGCTATTTCTCACTGCTCATGTCATTCGTGGCTTCATCTTCTTCAATGGCTTCCCTTCACTCTCAGTAAAAGGCCAATTATTTTGGCCTGATAAGTAGGGAAGTCTTGAGTCCCATAAAGTAATTTATTTGCAATTGCCCAAACACATGTAAGATATCTTCCTGGGGACTTTATACATATTTTTCTTTGTATCTACAGCTTTCTTCATCCCCACCACTATTTTTACACCAGCATACATATATATGCACATATGTGTACTTACATACAGTATCTTCACCTAGCTAATTTTTGTGTCCTCTTTGGGAATCAGCTCAAGTGTCTTTTCCTGTGGGAACCTCCTTGTCTATACTGCAAACCTCTTCTGCCCCAACAGCACCATGGGTATTTTTGGAATTATTACATTGCATCCTCTTACTCATTGTTATTATTAGTTGTGTACTGTGGGTCTCACTTTACTGTATATTCTTAAGAGTAGGGAGTTAGAGACTCTGTGTCATCATCTTTGGAGCCTCACAGATCAGCCTTAGCAGAAGCTCAATAAATATGGATGAGCTGATGAAACCATTCATCAATTCTTGCTTGGAGTTCTTTTGCACCGAAAGCTTGCTCAAAGGAAATGAGGATTTAGGGCTGAGTGTGTGGATCTCTGCTTTCTGCTCAAACATCACCCATAATTTCTACAACAGCCATAGTGAAGCTTCTCACTAGGTATCTTCTTAGAGCATAAACATCCCCTGTGTGCTGGTATCCTGCACACAGCAGTCACCAAATGCTTATGCCTTTGCTTTTGTTTTCCAGTGACTGACGACTTTCCTTTTATTTGCAAAGGCAGACAATAGCAGAAACAATGCAAGTTTCTCCTAGGGGAGGTGGCAGTAGATGCAGGGCTGAAAGGGTTTCTAACAGACTTCTTTTCTAATCCTTTGTACTGGTCCTCTGCAGTCCTGCAGCTAATAGATGATAGAATTGGAAGCAGTCTACCAGGTTTCTGCCAGGATTGTCTGCAATCATCACAGCACTAATTCAAATGTACTTTTGTCTGAGATTCTTTTTTTCTAACTTTTGGACTGGTGAGTCAATGCTTAAAATCATTTATTTTATTTTTTTCCCTAGCAGGTGCTAATGTGATTCTCTTTTCAACAGTCTCTACTTAAATATTTAAGAGCAAGTTTTCCCTGAGTCCAGAGTAGATGGCAGAACTTACCACATGGAAGAAAAGGAACATGGAAGAAAGGAAACCAGTTGTGTTCTCCGGCTTTTCTCTTGTGACTACTGGCCAGTCAACTTCTGAATCATACATGTCCACATGAATTTTGTATTTACTTTTGCCTTCAGTACATCAGAAAATACTATTTCATAAGCTTCCCGAGTCCACAATGAAATATTAGCTAAATTCAACATCATGTTAAAAAATAAATCAGGTTGAGTTTAACAATGTAAGAGAGTTTTAATCTTAGAAGAATCTATCAATATAACCCATTACATTAATGGATTGCAGGAAAAAAAGAGTGGTTATCTCATGAGATGAGAAACAAAACAGTATTGGATAAAGTTCAACACTTATTTGTGATAAAGCCATTTGAAAACCTATGATCAGAAGGTAATTTCCTTAACTTGACAAAGTCATACACAAACATTTTATATAATGGAGAAATATGATATGTTGGTCTTAAGATCAAATGAAAAATAAGGAAAAATGCATACTATCTATGGTTATTTAACATAACATTAAAAGTCTTATATTAATTAATAAGAGATATAAAAACACAAGATAAAATTGAAGTGGAGGACACACAGTCCATTCCTTACAGGTGATAATTATTTATTTACATTAGTAATTCAATAGAATATACAGATATTATTAGAATAAAATAGAATTCTGAAAGGTTTCCAGATCCAAGATGTATCTGTATTAATTAATAATCAATGGCATCTCTCCACCTCAGCAGACATCATCTGAAAAAAATAACAGTCACAAAATAATGTTTCCAATAGAGAACAAAAACAACAATAACTATGGATTCATAATTTTTCTTTGCAGAGAAAAATCAACAAGTGTTTAATAAGCTGAATAAATGGAGATTTCTATTGGATTGATGATGGCAAGACCTAATCTTGTAAAGACGTTATCTCTCAGAATTAATTTATAACTCCAATGCAATTACAGTAAAAATTCCTGGAGGAATTTTTGAATAACAATAAACATTCTAAACTTGTATGTGAGTGTTAGTATTCACAAAAAGCTAGGTCCATTTTGAAAAAGAAGAGCAAAGTATGGGTCTTGCTACATCAGATATAAAGGCATATTGTAAGTTACTATGATGAAAACAGCGTGGTACTAGTGCAGAGGCAGAAAAATGTGTTAATGGGAAAATAGATATGGTAAGAATAGACTCACATATGCATCCAAGCTTGCTAGCTTTATTTATTTACTTATTTACTTATTTACTTATTTACTTATTTACTTATTTATTTATTTATTTATTTATTTATTTATTTATTTATTTATTTATGAGAGAGAGAGGCAGAGGGACAAGCAGGCTCCATGCAGGGAGCAGGACTTGGGACTTGATCCCGGGTCTCCAGGATCAGGCCCTGGGGCAAAGGTGGTGCTAAACCGCTGAACCCCCTGGGCTGCCCTACACCCAAGCTTTAGATGATAAACATGGCATTGAATATCAGAGGTAGGTTGGTGTGATACTGTGATTTATATATTTCTTGTATATATTTGGTACTCATCTATGGTTCCTGGCTCACAGCTCCCAAAACCCTTAGATTTTCCTAAGTGTTGGGAGGTAAAGGTATCTTTTGTTATGCTAATGACGTGACTTTTTTAAAAAGAAAGAGGGGAGGGGCAGAGACAGAGAGAAAAAGAGAGAAAGAGAAAAGAGAAAGAGAGAGAGAGAGAATCTTAAGCAGGCTCCATGCCCAGTGCAGAGCCTGACATGGGGCTTGATCTCGTGACCCTGAGATCATGACCTGGGATGAAATCAAGAGTCAGATGTTTAACAGACTGAGCCACTCAAGTGCCCCACTGATGTGACTTTTGAAAGCACCCAAAATAGGGCCTGGTTGCCAGAGAACCAACACTTGGATTAGAGGATTGGAACTTTTAGTTTCATCCCCCTGTCCTCTGGAGAAGGGAGAGAGGCTGGAGACTGGATCAATCATCAACAGCTAATGATTTAATCAATCATGCCTGTGGTATGAAGTCCCAGTAAAATCCCAAAAGGATGGACTCAGAGACTTCAGGGTTGGTGAAAAAAGTGGAGATTTGGGAAGAATGGTGCCCCTGGAGAGAGCATGGAAGGTCTGTACCCTTTCCCCATACCTTTCACTATGCATCTCTTCCATCCGATTCATTCTGAGTCAAATCCTTTTCTAATAAACTGGTAATCTAGCAAGTAAAATGTTTCTCTGAGTTCTGTGAGTGGCTCTAGCAAGTTAATTGAACCTGAGAAGGGTGTCATGAGAACCTCTGATTTATAGTGAGTTGGTAAGATATACAGGTAATTACCTGAACTTGAGACTAGCATCTCAACTCCAAGAAGGAGATTGTGGGAACCTGCAATTTGCAGCCAGTTGGTCAGAAGTACAGATAACAACCTGGTGCTTGCAATTGGCATCCGAAGTGAGGAGGGGATGTAGTTTTGTAGGACTGAAGCCTTAACCTGTAGTATCAGATGCAATCTATGGGTGGATTGTGTCAGAACTGAGTTGAATTCTTAGATACCCTGATGATGTCCTGAGAATGCATGGGAGCCATTCCTCCACATGTTGAAATCAGTGATTAGAGCAGCCAAGGAATTGGCTGGCTGGGAAAAATGGCCTCACATAATACAGAAAAATATTTGGTCCATATACCAAGGTGAGCTGCACAGAGATTAAAGCCCAAATGTGATAGGTAAAACTATAAAATTAAGGAGGAAAAAAAGGAGATGTTTACTCTATGATATTGGAAAGACCTTCAAGGTACACACTGACCATATAGTGAAAAAATTCAAGATTTGTCTATACCAAGAGTAAGATTTCTGTTTAACAAAAGGAACCATGGACACTGTTAACAGAAGCATAACAGGCTGGGAGAAGACATTTGCATGATCTGAAAACAATACAGACTCAAACTTAGACAATACTAAGAATGGCTGCAAATTAGCAAGGAAAAGATGGGACACTCACTAGAAAAAATAAGTATAGGATATGAGTCAATGAGTTAATAAGGGAGGAATCTGGAAACAGAACATGAAACTAAATGGATGCTCAACCACACTGGTTGGCAATCAATGCAATGCAAATCAAAATAAGAAGCAAAATATCACTTTATTTTCCTCAGATTGCTGAAAATCAGAAATGTGGAGAATTCCAAATACTATATGGATGTGGGGAAGCAGCAGGATCCCTCACACACAGCTAGTAAGAGGCGATAATGATATAGTCCTTGTGGAGTGCAAAATGACAGTAATAAGTGGGTGTAAGTAGATAGTCTATGACCCAGCAGTCCCACTTCAGAGTAACTCACAAGAGTCCCTGGAGGCATGCTTGAAGGTGTTCATTACAGCGCTCTTGGTGGAAGCAGAGAGTTGGAGGCAACCCAGCTGTCCATTACGAGGAAATGGATTCATAAAATATGATGAATATAAATGATAGATTATTTTGCAAGAGTATTTTTGTGAACTGCATGCACTTACCATAACATAAAAATATTTAAAGGCAGTATCGAACAACAAAAGTAAGAAACCGAATGAGATCCACATAAAAGCATTTCACATTTCTCAAGAAAACACATTTATCCAATGATATATATGCCTATATGTTGGGTTGGAACATATAGAAAGTTTACAAGTGGCGATCTGAAATGAATTAAAAAATTACTTAAAAATAAGATAAGTGTTTTGCATGACCTAAAGATGGTAGTGTGCTGTGACTTGACTAAAATAAAATCTGAACAGAATTTATACATGATTCTGAACATATATGTTGCATATTTAGGGAAGTCTTCCAGGGATCCCAAAAATTCCTCTAAGGTAAATAACTTAGCTGGAGTCTTAGAAGAGATACAACGTTGGGATATTGAAAGGCTTCTCTCTATTCTAATAAATATTCATGGAACATAGTCTCATACTTGGATCACTTTTTAAGCTATATTTGTTTCAAATACTGTGTCAATGGTATTTTTCAAAAGAAAATTGTAAAATATATTTTTATTGTTTTCAATTTTCTAAATAACTTTTCCTGCAGTGTTATTGAAACTTACATTTTCTGACTAGTAAAACTGAAATTGGCAACACCTTCATTTGACTTTGTTGCAGATCATAATTGAGAAAATTCTTTTTCTAAAGTACTAGTGTAATTAGATCAGTGCAAATGGGAAATAGTCTCAACTCTATTTTTAAATTTTGAGTGAATATTTTTGCTCAGATATATTCATAGATACTGCTTTTTTTCCATTCAGACTTTCTTTTTCTTTTTCTTTCTCTTTCTTTCTTCTTTCTCTTTCTTTCTTTCTTTCTTTCTTTCTTTCTTTCTTTCTTTCTTTCTTTTTTTCTTTTTCTTTTTCTTTTTTTTCTTTCATTCATTTACTCATGAGAGACAGAGAAAGAGGCAGAGACACAGGCAGAGGGAGAAGCAGGCTCCATGCAGGGAGCCCAATGCAGGACTTGATTCCAGGACTCCAGGATCATGACTGGAGCCAAAGGTAGACGCTCAACTGCTGAGCCACCTAGGTGCCCCCATTCAGACTTTCTTCAACAGATATTTTTATAAATCCATCAAGTAACTTATGACCATTTTTCTTTGATGTTGTAAAATTTCTTTCCCTTCAACTAAAAATAGAGGCTATAACAAAAACTCTTCTTACACATGGAGATACTCCCAAGTTCAGTGCCATAGTTTAGGGACCAAGGTCAGATCACCTCAAAATGTGCCACTTGGGTATATTGATTATTTTTAAACATTAAAAAAAATGGTTTATTTCAGGCAGCCCAGGTGGCTCAGCGGTTTAGTGCCGCCTTCAGCCCGGGCTTGATCCTGGAGACCAGGGATCAAGTCCCACATCGGGCTCCCTACATGGAGCCTGCTTCTCCCTCTGCCTGTGTCTCTGCCCTCTCTCTCTGTGTGTCTCTCATGAATAAATAAATAAAATCTTTAAAAAAAAATTGATTTCTTTATTTTAGAGAGAGATTGAGGGGAGAGGCAGAAGAAGAGAGAGACTCTCACGCAGACTCCCTGCTGAGCATGGAACCCCACACGGGGCTCCATCTCAGGATCCTGAAATTATTACCTGAGTAGAAATCAAGAGTCCGTTGCTTAACCAACTGAGCCACCCAGGCGTATTTGATTATTTAACATAAAAGTTACTTACAAATATAGCCTTGAAAAGAACACTCTGGCTCCTTTCTCTTTTGCCTCTAGAAAGCAAGAAATAAATTTCTCCTGTAAACAGTACCCTCCCTGTAGAAGGAGGTAAAGAGACAGCCTTATCACCAAGACAGGAAATTAGGGCCTAGAAGTATGTATGAAAAATCTTTGTTACTTTTTACTTATTTGCTACTGTAGCCCAAATTGTGTTAGAATTCCTTACTAATTGAAACTCCTAAAGTTTCTTTGTTTTGTCAATTCCTTACAGATTTATTGTCTGTCTAAAAATTATAAAAATAACTGCTTGCTTTAGTTATTTCTTTGGGTCTCAATTTCATTATTGGGCTTCTGTAAGCACATAATAAAACTTTTTTTTCTCCTATTAATCTGTCTTATGTCAATTTAATTCTTAGTCCAGCTGGGAAACTTTGAGAGATAGAAGGAAAATTTTTTCCACTCTATAATAATTAATATAAGTCATTTTCATCATTTGAGATTTCATCACTTAACTGATTGAACCCCTTCTTACAACAGTAAGGGTAAATTTCAATGTCTTCTTGTTGAAAGTTTTTTTTTTTTAATAATAACTTTAATTCACAAGTAGCTTTGAAAACTGAAGACTTTTGGTATTCTGCTTGTTGAATAGTATGATTAAGATTTCCAGAAAAATAAAAAATAAAGATTGTGTTCCTCTAAAATCTGCATCTTTATTATTACACCTCAAAACCTATAATTTAATCTTCAAGTTTGAACATTTTAACTCAGGTTACAATAGCATTTTCAACGATGGCAGATGTTACTCTCTCAGTAGAATGAACTTCCAAAAAGTTTACTTTGTTCTCAAAAATTAAATAAAAAATGGAACCACTATTGGAAATCATTGCTTGTTAATTATAACACCTGATGATAGTATTGGCATCACTAGGCAGTTTGAATGTTATTGATTGGCTGATTGATGTTTTGCAAAACGGCCATCTATTCATATCTGCCCAAGAAGGTTCAAAATTGAAAATAGAATTAACTGATGGAAAAAAAAAAAAAAAAAGAATTAACTGATGGGCAGCTCCGGTGGTGCAGCGGTTTAGCGCCACCTGCAGCCCAGGGCGTGATCCTGGAGACCCTGGATCAAGTCCCATGTCAGGCTCTCTGCATGGAGCCTGCTTCTCCCTTTGCCTGTGTCTCTGCCTCTCTCTCTCTCTCTATGTCTCTATGAATAAATAAATAAAATCTTAAAAAAAAAAAGAAAATAGAATTAACTGAGAATAACAATTATTGGATCTAAATGAAAAGTCATGCTTCAAAGAGTGATGAGTAAATACATGTCTGCTTCTCATATGTTAAATAGTTGCCTTTGGGTACAGTTGTCTTAAAGCTTAATTATAAGCTTTTCAGATAATGTGACTGTTTCACAAAAATGTTTTTGTATTTCTGCTTTTGTGTGTGTGTGATCAGCGCTCTTCCTCTCCTATGGATATATGTCAAAAATTGTTCTGTGCAAATCACATCTTCATCATCAACTTATAAAATGGACTGTGAATTAGGCCAAATTTATGACTTCAGTTTAGGTATTAAGAATGCACGTTTTATTCCAAACAGAATGATTTACAAGTCATTGTTAATGATGATAGTAGTGCATGATTTTTATTTAAGAGCAGGTCACATCTTCCACTTGATGTTTTCTTTTTTTCAAACATCTTGGGCTCAAAATGCATCCATCTGTCTCTATATTTTAAGTAGGGAGTGTAGATTAGCTATCTGTAATTGCATGTCTTATTGAGTTTGAAATGAATTTTTTTGACTCTTTATGATGAGTGGTATCAATTGGAATTTGTATTTTGTAGGAAGAATCTTCCCAGGACAATGAAGACAAAGGTGATTCACCATAATAAAGGTCTCATGTTAAGAGATTTTAGTGTGTAGCATGATGGACAACAGTTCATGATCAGAGCAAAACTTTTAGAAGTTAATATGCAATGGGTGCCTGGTGGTTCAGTGGTTGAGCATCTGCTTTTGTCTCAGGTTGTGATCCTGGGATCCTGGGATCGAGTCCCGCATCAGGCTCTCCACAGGCCTGCTTCCCCTTCTGCCTATGTCTTTGTGTCTTTCTCTGTATCTCTCATGAATAGATAAATAAAATCTTAAAAAAAAAAAGAAGTCATTATGCAAGCAGGATACAAATGTCAGTTTACATTAAAGAACATTTGGTTCTTTCATCAACCATCAGTTATTGGTGAAAATTCTCCTTTTGGAGCACTCAAATGTCCTACTCCAGCCATAAAATTACATTGGGACCTGAAGTCCTGACAGGTGGAAACAGTTGCATAGAACGTGGAATGTGACATGTTGAAAGAAAAGAGGAGTGATAGGATTCCTTCTTGGAGAGAATCAAAGGCTGATCAGCTCCCACAGAGCAAGGTGAAACCTCTTGAAGTTTCTGAAAAAAGAGAAAGAATTTTGGACAAAGAAGAGCTTTGTATTCTTGTAACCAAATACTAGACATCTGTATACAAGAGTAATGTATGAAAATAAAATAAAAATGCCTTGTGTTTTATCATATGACTTTTTAATATTTTTTTCTAGTTCAGCATTTGGTTTCAATCTTTGATACAAATAAAACGTTCACACACATGCACACACACACACACACTACCCCATCCTCCCTTCCCTAACATACTCTAACAAACACATTCATTCTACCACTATCCCTAAAATCTTGATCATGGGTAGCTCTACATCTTTATCTTTGATGAAAGCAAACAAAAATTTCCATTTTACTGCTTTACTGAGACACCCATCCTGGAGTTACCACCATCTAGTGACAACTAGGGGTATATAATACTTTTATTTTTCAAAACTAAAAATTGCTGAAATTCTTAAAAAGTAAAATAAAGAGGAAATAAACAAGAAAATGAATATAAAAACTCTGAAAGAACTCTTTAGTTTATAATATAGCTGCCAGTGGACTGTTTGTAAATGAAAGTAATTTTGTTTTCAAATAAATTGGACTTCTTCCAGGTTTCTAACATGTTAACATTTACTTTCTGATGAAAATGTAAACCATACAGATTATGTATTCCTTTGCATTTTAAGCTTATTGAAATTCTATGCTGAAATAATAGTTCTTTTTATTGACTGGTTGTTTTCAATAATAATAATTTGCTATTTTTAAAAATTCACACTTTAGTTCACAGCTGCCAATGGTGTTTATTGCAAAATAAAAAGAAAAAAACATAAAATAAGTAAACATTAGAGAAGGATGCCATGTATCAAATGGCAAAGCCATCAAACAAACCATAATAAATGTGTGCCAACTCTGTGTGCTCCACCACAGGAGTACTCAGCTGCCATTTCTTATACATATGTTACATGTTATAACTCATATTTTTGCAATTTATGATGTCCCATGTTTCTTAAGGACCCAACTGACTGAAGGCATTTTGTAGGCGGTGTCCCACGCCGCAGTGTAACTGGCTGCTATACCAACAGCAGTTTTGAATACTTCTCTCACCAACACTTCAACTGTTCCAGTGGCTACTGTCTGAGCACACTTTGTTTTAATGACTAAGCATCCTAATTGATGTCTTAAAAAAGGAGGTATTAGTTATATTATTCCTGGAAAGGTCCAGGAAAAGAAACATGAGTTATAACTAGTCATCTCAGGTTTTACCATGTGTCCAGGTCAGAAAGTTCACATCCTACCATATGAGATGATGGCAGAAGCTGGAATACAGAATGGAGGTCTACCAAACTACCTTATCTCAACATAAACATTAATAACAGTATTTTGTAAATAAATGGAAAATCCAGGTGGGGTTGGACAGAGAGGCAGTAGGAGCAAATCAGGACTGTCCTGAGAAAGCTGGAAGCAATGGACACTGTCTGTATCACTAATCTTTTGGATAAAAAGAATTATTTTCTGAGAGGAAGTATGCATTTGCATGCATATTTACCCAACTGTCATTAACCAAGCTAATGGAGATGGGGCTTAGTAAGGGTAAGACTAAATTGCCAGCAATATCCTGATCTTTACTGTCATGGTCACATGATCTGATGTTTAAAAGATTAGATGTCTAGGGGTTTATTCATTATGGATTCAATAAGCTTTTACTGAATAATAATTTGGATGATGATTGTCTTCCAGTTCTGAGAGAGAGACCCAAACTCTCTTCCCTCCCTGACTCTTAAATTCTGGGTATCAGCTTGTGGTTAAGTATAAGATATTTGGGATGACAGACACAGATGTGAATCACATAATAAAAATAACAATGATCTAAAGGCAGTATTTGAAGAAAGTCAAGTCGTGAAATTGGACAATATTAGGAAAAAGAATGGGAGAAATCCTTCCAACGGGGTCTGTGGGGCAGTACAGAAATCGGTCTGACTGGCCAAGACACAACATAGCCTGAAAACTGCAGTCCTTGAGACCACTAGATAATGGATGTATACATACACAAAATAATGGGAATTCCAAAGAAGGATTCCAACCCTTTTCTGGGGAATCAAGGCAAGTGTCAGCCCTTGTAACCACTAGATAATAGAGATATATATGCAAGTATATGTTTTATACACATTTGCACACACACACACACAAACACACACACACACATATGTATATGCAAAACCATGGGAATTGCAAAGAAGGATTCCAACCAATCAAAGCAAGTGTCACAAAGACAGTTACATTGAAGGAGCAAGAGGGCCATGACAAATGAACAAAGGATGGAATGTTCTATGCGGAGAGAGAAGTGCATGCAAAAGCAAAGCAATGTGAAAGCCCTTGTTACCTAGAGATAAGTTAAAAAGGCAGAAGCTGAAATTTTTGAGCACATCAATTTATGTCTGCTAAAGGATGGGACTAGACAAGAATATGGGAAAATGGAAATTGTTTGGTTTTAGAATTGTGGAACTTCTCTTTTTTGTTAGCTGCTAATAAAATATAATTGTGATAACAGTCTGAAGAAATTATTTTGGTTGAATTGAATTCATAAAAAGAGTAATTTTTCAATTGGATTTTTCTCTGTTTTGGTCACTGTGCTCATAATGAATCAGCACACTGACACAATTATAATATGTTTATAATAATTGAGGTTAACACATTCCTTAGCCAACTATTGTTATTCTGAATACGAGTAGGACTTTTCTCCAAATGTGGAAAGTATGAACTCTTATTAATTATCTACTTTCTTATGATTTCATCACCTTCATCCCTCCTGAGTGCCTTGAGAGCTTTCATCAATGCGAGGTTTAATTTTAGTCCAACCAAGCTGAGTGCCTGTATGTTTACCCCTGATAAGTGCTATGCAAAAATAGATGGAAACTGGTAGGAGTTGTCACTATTATTTTAAAATGCAGGAGTTAATTTGGCTTTCACAGAAAAGGAAACTCTCCCTAGCTGTGACAGGTAGATGTAGATCCAGAAATATTGTGTCTTTTGCTCTCTAGCCTGTCCTTTTGGCTCTGCTATGCATAAAGCCTGGACATCTTCCTCCATGAGAAGCATAAGCCACAAATCAGGGGTGGAGGCAAAGGTACCCTTCGCAATTTAAAACATTTCTGAGTTGCCCTGGATAATTTTAGTCACCTTTAATTCTTCTTGTACAACAAGAATAGTTTAATTGTGCCATTTTCTTGTCTTTATTGGTGGCAATTATGACAGTGATGTCCTTGCCAAGGTGCTTGGGTGGCTCAGGTGGTTGAACGTCCAGCTGTTGATCTCAGGTCTTATCTTAGGTCTTGATCTGAAGTCTTGATCTCAGGTCAGTGTCATGATTTCAAGCTTCATGTTGGGCATGGAGCCTACTTAAAAAACAAAACAAAACAAACACAAAATCCCCCCAAAACATCATGTTCTTTTCAATTTCAGACTTGAGGTCAGCTTGAAGAGTGGATGAGGATCTGAGATATCTGGAGGTAATTTCAGATTATCTATCAGTTTGACATACTATCTTCAGTGAGCTGCTGGGGGCTCAAGTTTCTTTGTGAAAAATGGGATAGTACTTACTCCCAGGGTTGTATCCAGGTCAAATACAATGATGCATAGGAACTACTTTCTAAAAGTACAAAGTATTAGGAAAATTTGTGTTAGTTTTCATATTTATCAGGAAGTTAACTCTGGGTACCTGGGTGGCTCAGTCGGCTAGGTGTCTGCCTTCACCTCAGGTCATGATCTCAGGGTCCTGGGATGGAGCCCTGCATCTGGTTCCCTGCTCAGCAAAGTCTACTTCTCTCTCACCTTCTCCTCCTCCCTGCCACTCCGCTTGCTTATACTCTTTCTCTCCCTCTCACTCTATCTCTCAAATAAATAAATAAATAAAATCTTAAAAATAAGAAACTGATTCATACATAGAGGTATTAAATTGATGCATTTAAATGTGTTGGTAGTTTTGAGCAGTGGTTTCTTCCATGATTAAATTAAATTAAATTAAATAATTAAATTAAATTAAATTAAATTTCTTCAAGGTAAAAAACATAGTATGTGAGCTTCTACCATTGTGATAGAAATGTAATTCCTTTTTATTGCCTTTTTATTATACAAATCAAGCTAGTATCAACACTTTATGACAAATATGTATATCTATTCATTTAAACAGCAAAAACTTGGAAGCCAGAATCATATGCCTAATGAGAGGAATAGCTACTATTTATAGTGCTTATTATGTGTCTCTGTAATAAGTGCTATATATGAATTTGCTAATTGAACATTCAGAATGATTTCCTGAGATAGATTCAATTCAGGTCCATTTTGCACATGAATAAACTAAGACCTAGAGAGGTTCGGTTGTTTTTTAACTAACACTGGGCTTCCCTACGCTCCTTAGAGACACTGTGTTGTATTGGACCTTGGACCTTGGACCTTTGACCTGAGCTTGAATTTCATCTTCATGACTAATTAGCTAAGTGACTCTGTGTGAAGTTATTTCAAATGTGTAAGACAGAGTTTCTACTTTTGTAATGAAATAGGTTAATGTGAAAATAAATGTGCACTAATGGATTGTGGTAAAGAGATTTGTGGAGTATTTTTTACAGGGCTTAGCATACTGCAAGTACCCAATGACAGGCGGTTGCCATTATGATGATTATTATTGTTCTTACCTCAATGATGCTTTTTGGTAGTTGGCAGTGTTACAAAAGTGAGACAGGTCCCTGGCTGCAAGGTGTTTAAAGCAAATTTTTCCAGGGGTTATCCTCTAATCATCATTGCTGAGCATAGTCTAAAAAGTGTCACCAGCCTTGGTTGTAAATTACCAGTGACCAGCCTGGTTAAGTCCATTTCCACCCTCATATTCTCCCTTGGGCCTGATGCAGGCCCTTTGTATGACAGAGGCTTTGGCTCTCCCTTAATAATGATTTTGACTCTTCTTCAAGGTGAAACCACCTTGGGCTGCCCTGGTGGACACCTTCTTGCTCTTGTCCAGGGAAGATGCCCACACTCCTTCCCCTGTGTTCCACTTTGACTTCCTGAGGAACCCTTTAATGTGGTGTATGATAGAAAAAATGAAATAAGCCTCTCAAAGAGGTCTCTCTCAGTTTCAGAGCTGGTGGGTTCACTGTGTGCCAGGTTCTGTGGAACAGGCCATGTCTTCCTTGAGAACCGTTATCCAGAGAATGAAAGAGAAGTACTCTTTCATACATAGTTGGCACTCACCAAATATTTGATGAATGCACAGATTTTCCAATTTCATCTATACAACAACTCCAGGCAAGAGGTAGGTGGTGTCATCCATACTGTACTGAAAAGTGCAAACCGAAGCTCAGAGTATCTGTCATGTGCTAGGCTACCTGGCTAGCTAAGGCTACCTGGTATCTGCTAAAGATTTGAGTCAGGATCCTAATCTGAGCTGTTTGACTCTGGTGTCTGCCCCTCAGCCACTATGAAGTATGGTCTCTCATGCTTTGGGTCTCTAGGAAAAGTCTGAAAACATCAGACTTAAAAGTCAGATGTAGCACTTAGTGCAAGGTGTTTGAAATGCTGTACATTTTCTACTCCCTATCTTATACTGGTTTCTACTGGTGCTTTGGTTATAACAACACGTTAATTAGAGATCATTTTGTTACCAAATTGTCCCCATCCCTAAAGTATGAATATGAAATTAAGGTGGACACTTCTCAGGATTGGAAGGTCCTAGAACTCCATTTAAAAATTGAGATGTGGGGTCTTAGGCAACTTGTGGTATTTAAATGTCTTGTCCTTCTTGTTTCTCAACTGGGTCAACCTATTACCATGGCACTGGAAGTCAATGAAAACAACCACTAGGCTTCATGACCCTGTTTTATGTGTCCTTGAGCCTTTTAGCTCTTGCCTAGCTTACTCTCTTTCCAATTCTATGACATTTTGGATTTATTTCTTGCTTTTTAAAAAATATTTTGTTTATGCATTCATGAGAGACACACAGAGACAGAGAGATAGTGAGGCAGAGACACAGGCAGAGGGAGAAGCAGGCTCCCCACAAGAAGCCTGATGCAGGACTCGAACCCGGATCCCAGGATCATGCTCTGAGCCTGAAGGCAGACACTCAACTGCTGAGCCATGCAGGTGTCCCTTATTTCCTGTTTTTAATTATAAATTTGGCTTGTCTGTTTTTTAAGCTCAGGATTCCTTAGAATATGGCTTATACTAATTCTTGGCTCCTCCTCCTTTTTTTTTTTTCACTCACTCCTTCTTTCACATGTTTAGACTCTAAAAAATCCAATGTACTCATACTTGAAACTTCATCTTATCACTTGCCTGACTATGGGAAGTTCCTTAGTCTCTCTAGACCTTATTTTTCACATGGTAATAATGATAATATCTGTCATAGACGGTTATTGTGAGGATGAAATGAATCAATGTATAAAAATGCTTGGAACACTGCCTGTCATATAGTGAGGGCTCTATAAGTTTGCCATTCCTTTTATTATTGTAATTCATTTCTTCATAATTTATTAGGTATACTCTGTGCCAGACATTATGCTTTAGTAAATGAGGGATATAGAACACATACCCTCTGGGACCTCATAGTTTATGAGAGAAATAGATATATAATTAAATAAGAATTGATAGTATGTTTTATGAGTTATGGGACAAGAAATTACAGAGAAATGTGAAAGCACAAATCAGAGGCATCCACTAAGTGCATAAATTAGGGGATCAAGGAAGGCCCTACAAAAAAAAAAAAAAAAAAAGATACTTAAGCAGAGACCTCAAAGTTAAGCAAAGAAGATAAGCAAATACGTATAACACATAGGCCTCCTTCAGCTTTTACAGGGCCCAGGAAGAGTGTGCAAGTAGAGGCATACATATCACAGGCCTATTTGAAATTTTGAATTAAACAAATAATTAAATCAACTACATTTTATCTTGCCTATACTGAAAAGATACTTTTTTTAAAAACAGATTTTTAAAATTTATTTATGAGAGGGAGAGAGAGAGACAGAGACACAGGCAGAGGGAGAAGCAGGCTCCATGCAGGGAGCCTAACATGGGACTTGACCCAGGATCAAGCCCTGGGCTGAAGGCGGCGCTAAACCGCTGAGCCACCAGGGCTGCCCTGAAAAGAGGCTTTCATAACAACCTGGAAAACTAGCTTCAAAAGACGCTAAGTTCTGTGTTCTAATGCAGCAGCACAGGGACAGCTGTCCCTGGCTCCTTCCTGGTCACAGAAAAACTCTTTCTTCTTTGTGTCCTCAGATCTGTCAGGCCCCACAGACCCAGAGAACACAGACCCTGGAAGCGAGCTTGAGGCCACATGAACAGAAAATTCTGGCTCCTGGTACCAAGGGTGAGGTCTAGAAGGAGAAAGCATGGTGTCTAGGACTCCCATTCTATGAAGAGGGCCACTGTTAGATGGGGACCAGACTAATGCTTTGAAAGCAAGGATTCTCAAAGTTTAAGATTAACCGAAATCATCTGGAGGGTTTATTAAACAGGTATCTGGGTTCCACCTTGCTGAGTTTCTGATTCAGTAGGTTGGGGTTGGGGTTCAAGAATCTGCATTTCTATCAAGTCCCGAGGTAATGTTGATGCTGCTAGTCTGGGAACCATGTGAGAATCACTATTGTCAGCCTCTCTTATTGAAATCTAGGGGAGTGGGGTTTATTGAATCCAGGACTGCTTCTGGTGGAGGGGACAATATGATAAGTGATGCAGAGACAAGTGAAGCCAGTGTTACATACATGAACGTGATCCCCGTACCTTCTCAAGCTCTAGCACTGGGAAGTTACCCTGGTACAGGCCAATGTGTCCATGTTGGGATATTGCCACATAAAATGACATCTGACCAGAATACCAGGGTCAAGTGCCAGAACTCTGGGGTGAGAAGTCTTCCTTTCTTGTTTGTGTAGCAGCAGGGATCGTGGATCAGAAATCTGCCAGAACCTAGATGGTATCTTATGTACAATATTTTTTCCCCTTAAATTTTCATATATTGTCATTGCTATTCAGTCTCTATAGCTCAGCTCCAGGTGGACATGGTAAGCCTCCAAGCTGCTGATTTTTGTAATGAAACACCCAATGGATTAGATTGCCTAGTAATCTATAAAGGACTCATCTGATGAGCAAAAAATAACATGTTTAGGTTCTTCTAGGAACTATCTGTTTACTCTACTTTGATGGTAAGAATTACATTAAGGCTGAACCTTAGCTGTGGAGATCAATACCAAATGGATTTATTTAGCACGTGCAGGAGAAAATGGCAGAAGCGTCTGTTAACCTGATGACATTTTGTGCTGTTATTGAAAGTTCATTATTTAACTGATGTTGTTACACAGGAAAGCAGAACTTTCAAGTATTATTAGATATGCTGACTGAAGCAAAGGCTGTAGCACAAGAGTCTGAACACTGTTTTGTTTTTTCCTTTTTTTCCTTCCTAGTCTAGTGTGTCCCCAAACATGTGTGTGCTGTGCTTTAGTATTTGTACTACACAGATTTTTTTCCTTTGCCTCTCTTTTAATTTCTTAGAAGGACTTTATCTTTTTTTATGGAGTTCAGGACCAATGGGCAGTGTTTGCCAAGTTATAAGGATTGAGTCCAGGCTGAGTCCAGGGCAGAGCAAAAGCAGGATAGGCAGTTGCAGAATTTATAGAAGCAGGTGTAGTCTGACCAAATAGGTAGCAGGATCATGCAACAGATCTAAGAGAGGAGAGATAAGTGACAGGGTATGACACAGGAAGAACAGAACAAAGAACTACCATGTAAACTGGTAAACTGATATGATCAGATATAGGCCATGGAGGCTGCTCAATTAGTTGGACTGCTTTCACTAGCTATATATTCTAATGCCCATAAACCATTTTTAATATTCTGATTAAACTTACTTTGGTCTATTTCATTACTTAAATGGATTAATTGGGCCCTGTTAAAGTATTTGGAAATAATTGAGTTGCTTGTAGTCACATGATTTTCCTTTAATCAAATGAAAAACAATAAAACAAACAAACAAACAAACACCCCAAATCTTTAAAGGCATTTGCCCGGATTATTGTCTTTGTGGTGAAGGTTCTAAGTGCACTCAAGAAAAATGTATATTCTACTGTTACAGATTTGATTCTTCTGTATCTATTAGCCCAAGGTGATTGATGGGGCTGTGTGGTCCTTCTATATCCTTAGATTTTTCTGTGTCTTATTCTATGTATTACTGAGAGAGAAATATTGAAATATCCTAGTGTAATTTGGATTTGTCTATTTTTTAAATTCTTTAAAATACTCCTCGATGCATTTTGTGTTCAGTGTATATACATTTAGGATTGCAATGTATTTAGGCTAAATAACACTTTTATCATTATGTCATGTCTTCTTTTTATCCCTGGCAATTTTCCTTATTCTGAAGTCAGCTCTGTGTGCTATAAGTAGTCACTCCAGTTTTTTTTTTTTTAATTAGTGTCTGGATTATATATCTTTTTAAATTCTGTTATTTTAAAATTATCTATAACATCGTTTCAAGTGGATTTTCTGTAGAGAGCATATAGTTGGAATTTTTTGGTTTTGTTTTATTCAATCCAACAATCTCTGCCTTTTAATTGGTACATTTTAACTATTTACATTTAATATAGTTATATGGTTGGATTTAATGCAGTCCTTTTCCTATTCATCTTCCATTTGTCCCTTCTAGTTTTCATTCTTTGATTTCCCCTCTTCTTCTCTTGTTAAATTAGTTGAATATTTTCCAATTTCCAATTTCCAATTTTGACTTGGATAGTTTTTTTTTTAGTGGCTAAACTGGGGATCATAACAACACACTAAACTTTATACATTTTACTTATAAATAATATTTTATTTTAAGGAATGTACAAGAAGCTTATGACCATTTAGGTCTCTTTACCAGCCTCCCATTATGAAGTGGCTGTCATATGTTTTACATCTACATATGTTAAAAATCCCATCAGAGAGTGGGATAATTTTTGTTTCATTATCAAACATAATTTTAATAAATTTAAGATATGACCTATAGTGTATTCTCTTTACACATGCTTACCATTTCTATTGCTCTAACTTCATTCCATGATTTCTTTTGCTATCATTTACCTTTCACCTAAAGAACTGCCTTTCTGCATCTCTTTTAAGGTGGGGACGTTTACTTCCCTCTGAGAAAGTCTGCATTTTGCTTTTATTTTTGTGAGATAATTTCACTTATTGTTGGATTCTAGGTGGACAGTTCTTTTCTTTGAGAAAAATATGGTCCTACTGTCTTTTGGACTCCCTGGCCTCTAATGGCAATCTGCAGTCATCTGATTCTTTGTCCTCTGATATGTAGTATGTCATTTTCCTTTGGCTGCTTTCAAGATATTTATGAATCTTTATTTTTCAGAAGCAATGTGATTATAATGTGTGTTGGCATAATTTTCTTTAAGTTTACCTTGTTTGGAATTTTCAGTGGCTCTTGGATCTGTAAACTTATATCTTTCATCAAATATAGGCATTTTTCAGTCTTTCTTTCTTTCTTTCTTTCTTTCTTTCTTTCTTTCTTTCTTTCTTTCTTTCTTTAAGATTTTATTTATTTATTTGACCAAGAGTGAGAGAACACAAGCAGGGGGAGCTGCAAAGGGAGAGGGAGAAGCAGACTCCCCACTGTGTAGGGATCCTGATGCAGGGCTTGATCCCAGAACCCTGGGATCATTACCTGAGGCGAAGGCAGATGCTTAGCCAACTGAGCCACCCAGGTGCCATTTTTAAAAAGAAAATAAAAATATTTTATTTATTTATTCATGAGAGACATAGAAAGAGAATCAGAGATATAGGCAGAGGGAGAAGCAGGCTCCAATGTGGGACTCAATCCCAGGACCCTGAGATCACTACCTGAGCCAAAAGCAAAGACTTAATCACTGAGCTACCCAAATGTCCCCAGTTATTATTTTTAAAATATTTTCTCTGCATCAGTTTCTTACTTCTTGATTCTGGTACTCTTATCATGTTAGACCTTTGATGGTTGGTCCCACAAATCCCTGAGTCTTTTTAAATTTTTCTTATATTATTTGTTTTTTCCCTCTCTGTTGCTCAGATTAGGTAATTCCTATTGCTCCCTTTAAGTTTACTGACTCTTTCCTCTGTTTTCTTGATTCTATCCTTGAGCATCTTCAGTGAACTTTTTATATAAGATATTATATATATTTTTAAAAATTTCCATTTAGTTCTTGGTCCTATTTTATTCTTAAAGAATCTTACCTTATCTTTTCTTTATTTTATTTTTTTTAAAGATTTATTTATTCATTCATGAGAGACACACACACAAAGAGAAAGAGAGAGAGAGGCAGACACACAGGCAGAGGGAGAAGCAGGCTCCATGCAGGGAGCCTGATGTGGGACTTGATCCCGGATCTCCAGGATTACACCCTGGGCTGAAGGCGGCACTAAACCGCTAAGCCACCTGGGCTGCCTTCATTTCTTTATTTTTTAAAAAGATCTAATTAATTTATTTGAGAGACCGAGAGACAGAGCATGAGTAGGGGAGGAGCAGAGGGAAAGGGACAAGCCAACTCTGCACTGAATCTGTGGAGTCCAAGGTCGGGCTCGATCTCATAACCCTAAGATCATGACCTGAGCCAAAATCAAGAGTCATTTGCTTAACCAATTGAGCCACCCAGGTGCTCCAGTTCTTGGTCCTATTTTAAGGTTTCTGTTATTTTTTGGTGAGAACTTTTATTTCTCTGTTTTTTTTTTTTTTTAAGAGTATTTGTTCTCCCTTTTCAGAGCTAGTTAGAATTTTAGCTTTAAAGTTGTTGTATGATTGTTCTAACATTTGTTTGATCTCAGGGATGGCATCTATTGATTGCTTTCCTCCCTGAGAGTTGTATAAGTTTTTCTGGTTCATTGTGTATTAAGAAAATTTGGGAATACTGTCTATGTTGAATATTATGATATTAGACTCTGCTTTCTGTTTAAAACATGTATGTGATGTTGATTAGTTTTTGGTTTAGTAGTCAGTCTGGTTAGGTTCAGACTGCACATCTTGATCCACTTTTTAAAAAAACATTTTATTTATTTATTTGAGAGAAAGAGACAGAGAGAGAGAGAGAGAGAGAGAGAGAGGCAGAGACATAGGGAGGGGGAGAGGCAGGCTCCATGCAGAGACCCTGATGTGAGACTTGATCCTGGGACTCCAGAATCACACCCTGAGCCAAAGGCAGATGCTCAACCGCTGAGCTGCATCCCTTGATCCACTTTTTTTATGCGAGCTCTTGTTCTAATGTGAATTATTTTTTCAAACTCCTTGCAGTGCTAATTCCAGTCAGTTTCATGCATATGCAATTTCAAGGGTAACTCCTGAACCTTATATGCAAATTTAAATATGCCTTTTCTCTAGCTGCCTCCTTTCCATTATCCCCTATACCTCTCTCCTGGTTCCCATAGTTCCCTCTTCCTGGGTTCTATCCCACAGGCTTCACTAAAGAGGAGAAGGAGTCTGCTTCTTTTCCTAACACTTACTTGGTTGTACTACACTACCTTAGTTGCTCGTGGGGGAGCAGAGAGATCCTCATTCTCTGTTGGTGTTTGCTTGGTGTACAGTGAAAAGAACTGATATGAATCGACCCTGCAGAGTTCACTGCCTTCATACCAGCGGGGGGATGCAGGGATGCTGCCTTTTGCTGCCATTTGGTTGGCATGAAGTTAGGAAACCAATAAGACTCTGCCCCACAATGACAGGGCAGGGAAGGAAAGGGATCCCATTTCTTTGCTGGCACATACTTGATTCAGGGTGGGGACATTCTGAGGACTCTGCTTATCAGGGTCCACACCAGGCTTGTTGGCAGAGTGGGGAGAATTATACCACTTCTTTGGTACTGTGCATCTGTAGTAGAGCAGGTAAAGTCAAGAGTTCTGTCTCATGGGAGGCCCCTCTTTCCAGTCCTCTGGCTGGAGAGAGTGAACTTTCCTTGGGATTTTGTTTGTTTGTTTATACTTGTGGACTATTCTGTATTTTGGACTGCTTTAGCACTTGAGCTAGGATATATAAAATGCAAACATGTCTCCAACTAATTAACCACTTGGTTATGCCCTTATTCTCAAAATCCTTTTCTGGTCCACTGCTTTTTTTAAAAGATTTTATTTATTTATTCATGAGACACACACACACACACACACACAGAGAGAGAGAGAGAGAGAGAGGAAGAGAGGAAGAGAGAGGCAGAGGGAGAAGCAGGCTCCATGCAGGGAGCCTGACGTGGGACTCGATCCGGGGTCTCCAAGATCATGCCCTGAGCTGAAGGTGGCGCTAAACCACTGAGCCACCCGGGCTGCCCTGGTCCACTGCTTTTATTACCTTTCAGAGTCTTCTGATAGTTGATTTATGTATTTAAGCCAAAGTTTTAAATTGTAGCTAGTGAGAAAGATAGAGTTGAATGTGCTTACTGCCTTTTGTCTGGAACCAGACATTCCAAACCTCTAGCATGGGTAGACTCTAGTTGCCGACTTCATTTCTTTTCCACTCACTGTTCAACGCACTCCAAGCAACATTTAGTCTCATTTCCCCACCAAATCTTTCACCAAGATATCTAGGATTTCCATAGTGCTAAAGTCAACCAGATTTAATCTTTCAGTAGAATTTGTCATTCTTGAAACAATGTCTCCCTGATTTTTGTGACACAGTAATCTATAGTTTTTATTCTACTTATGTAGTTGTTCTTCCTCTAGCTTCTTGGAGGATCACAATCCTTTGCCTAGCCATTAACAATTTTCATTCTTCAAGGCTCACCACTAGACATTCTTTTATTTTATTCTCCTCTCTGTCTCCCTCCACAATTTCATCTGTGTCCAAAGCTTTCATAACCATCTATATATAGATGGCTTATCAACTTATATCATCAGCTCATATTTCTCCTCTGAGCTCCCGACATTAATGTCCATCAGCTTCCTTGATGTCTCAATTTTAAACTCTTCATGTCTGGAATGGTCTCATGATCATGCATGCAAAGTTTGATGATTTCCAGTGACCCTTATCTATCCTGTTCTGTGGTTATCTGACATTCTTCTTTCTCTCAGTTATCAATATCCAGTGTTTTACAATTGGTTTCACCTCTTAAATATCTCCACGTATGTCCATATCTCTTTATCTTCATGGTGATGATCCAAGTTTAAGCCTTATCATCTTTTACCAGGATTATCACAATCATCATCTTTTAGCATATTGCCCTACATTGCATATTTTCTCTTCCAATCAGGATGAGCTCTTTAATAGACAAGTCTGATCATGCCAGTCTGTGTGCTTAAAAGCAATTTGCTTTTAGGATAATTTTTATCTTAGACCACAAGACCTCTTCTGATTTGGTCCCTGCTTAACTCTCCAGTTTGATCAATTAACTCATTCCTGCACTCATCCGGTAAATATTTATTGATTGTCCATCATGTGTCAGCAAAGTGTTCTTATTGCTATATAGCAGTAAACAGAACGAAGTCCTTGTTTGTATGGAGCTTATATTCTTGTGGAAGGACAAATACACAAAAGGCCCACCCAGATGAACAGTATGGCATTTGTCGATGACTGAGAACATGAGAACCTCTTGATGTAAGGGGATCGTGGGGCTGTTATTTTAATAGGGTTGACAGGGAAGTTCTCACTAGGAAGGTGACATTTGGGAAGGGACCTGAAGGAAATGACTGGGCAAGCATGCCAACACCCGAGAGAAGAACATTTTAGGTTTAGGGAACAGTCTGTCAGAGCTTCTTCCACATTGTCTCATTCCTTCACCATTTCCATGCATTGATTCGTGGCCTGCTTTTGCACCTAATAGTCAGCACCTGTATATCTGTCAGAGGGTTACCCTCCGGCTGCCACAGCCTGCCTTCTTGAAGTGCTTGGTAATTTATATCTCTCCAGGGACATCCTTTATCCAGGAACTGTTGGATGTGATGAGTGCATGAGTGTAGATATTTAAGCTCCCCTGTCCCTAGTCAGGAGAACTCTGGGTGTGACCTACCTTATCTCCAGGGGTTCTTTGCAGGATTAAGACAGTTATCCTCTGCAAGAACTTTTCTTGACATCAAGATCTCATTTGGTTTCTCTTCTTTGGTTTCTCATTTCTCCATTTCCCCACTTTTTTTTTTCCTCCTGAGAATGTTTTCTAGTAAATTCCATTCATTAGGATTATTGTGTTAGGGATTGCCCCTAGAACACCCAAATGAAGTCAGATGCTATATGACATATAACAAAAATCCTGCATTGGTTTGAAAAAGAGAATTGCAAAAGTAGAATCAAATCTTCACATGAAATATAATAGTAAGAATTGTGGAACTAAAGGGCTAATGACACATGTGTCTTGTCATTCAGGGCCATATCTGTGTGTGAATTAAAGATTTGTATGGGTTAGGTCATGGCACATATCAACTTGCAATAAATAGATCACTAGCAGCAGGAGTATAGTAGTAAATACATAACGAGAAATTTTTATGTTCCCAAGTTCAGCAATAACTGCATTAAGTAACTATTTAATCCAGATTTCAATAGCGTCACAGTTCTCTTAGAAATTTGCTTCACAAGGATACTGGAAAACATCTTATTAAAACGCCATTAATAGTATTCACTGGCAGACTTTAGATTAAGTATAAGATTGGGAACAGGGCCTGGAAGTTATTAATATTGTTTTGTAGACTATAGTTATGCATATAGTCATTCTTAACCCAAGCATTACAAAAACAGATTAAAAATAAAATTGGTTTTGGGGTTACATGTCTTTTTCTCTTGAATGCAACAATGGTCCTTTAATTTCAGCAGAATTATATAACATGTTACATTAAAGTTAATGTTAATTTGAATTTTATTAATTTCATACTTCGTATTTAATTTAAATATGGTTTATATTTGTTGCATATGAGCTATCAGCATAAGGACTTTATACCTTATTTTATATCTCCATATTTTTAAAGTAATATTATGATAAAAATAGAGGCAAGGTATTGGTAGTCTCAATAATTTATTTCATTAAAAGGGGTCCATATATTACTGATGTTTGAGAAACACTCTCTAATCCATTTAATTGTAATCCATTTTAATTTAAAATGTGGTCCTTGAGCCAGTTACAAAGTTTTGGTCCCCAGCCAGACTTGCTGAATCAGAAACTCTGCAGTTAGAGCTCCAGCCCTCTAGGTGATTTTGATGAGCACTAAAGTTCCAGAACAACTGCCCTAACCCTTTCTCTCCTCCTCTGTTTGTACTCTCATCCTCTCTTGGGTTTCTCTAACTATACTCCCCTACACAGCTGGGAAGGTAATCTTTCTAGAGCATATTTATCACCCCACTTCTCCTTTATGTACCTTAGTGGCTTAGCCTCTCAAAGACAGTTATCTTTAAAATGGAAATAATAATGCCCTCCATCCAGTTGTTGAGGGTAAGCATAAAGTAGGCATTAATTGTGAGGGTCACTTTTTATTCTTCTCCCCATTGCTTTTGCCATTAGCAGTAGCACCCTGCCATTGCCTAAGGAATTAATTATACATGTTTTGTAAATTTGGGAATTTACGACCATATGAATTTTCATGGAAGATGATAGCCAACTTTCCATCCTCCTTTGTACTGATGTTAGATCTCAGATGTGCCCGCCTCTGACTGAGTTGAGAGTGAATGACTCCAAGTAGCAGAGAAGGACCCGTGTTGGCCTGGTCATGTAGCAGTAGCAGTGGCACTGGTTTTGGGGAGCAGCAATGACAGAGTTTCTAATGGTGTCCACTGTCCGGTACTCGCAGTGTCTGTGGGAGAAGCGATGAGACAAGGGTGTGAGCCTAGGACTAATTTTGAGGATGATTTTGGCGGTATCTCTGGCTCCTTAGCTTCTTTTTTCTTGCTTGCCTTCTGTGCCTGATTTTCCAGGATTTGAGGAGATTCTGTGAGCTGTTCCTCATGTTTTAACCTTAATTTTTTTCTTGGGGGTAAATCGCCTAATCACAGTAACTCTTGCTTCTTTATCTGTGCCTATGACGTCCTCTGTCTGGGAAACTCTTCCTGCCACGTTTTTTGCCTGGAAAAATCCTATATATCTTTTAAGACCCATTAATTCTAGCTAGTGGTAATTTCTCACTATTGATGATTAGATATCTAATAGGTGGCTTTCTTGTTTTCTGAACAAGAACACTGAAATAAAATACCGAGATACTTAGAAAAGCAATTACTAAAAATAACAAAACTTCCTTTGGCTAGTAAACCAGTAGGACCTTTCTTTCATCTATCATTTCTGTAATTGGTACTGCCTGCTTTTTTCCTGAGAGATTTATGTCATTGAGGCAATTGTCATTGTAATGGAAGATAATAATACATTTTAGCGTTATGACATACCTAGCCCACTATATAATGAGGGGCCTGGAATATGATGAAGATTACTGATAAGAGGAAACAATGTACAAATAAAACCACGAGGTCAAATTGTCTCATAATGTACTCAGGCCCAGTTCTGGGTACAGTGCTTGATTTCCAAGATATTTTCCATCCTCTCTCATATGTATCAAGCTGTGGAATTTAGAGTTCTGGCCTTGGACCCTGTTTAGTCTGAGGCAACCTGATCATCAGTGGTTTAGGAATCTAAATTTAAACCAATTGCACCTGATATTATACTTGTCTAAGTGAATATGGCTCAATCAGACTAAAAGACTTGATTCTTGTTTCCTCCCCACTTTATCTATCTATCTATCTATCTATCTATCTATCTATCTATTATCTATCTATCTATCTATCATCTATCTATCTATCTATCTATCTATCTATCTATCTATCTATCACCTATCTATCTTCCTGGACAGGAGACATGAGGCTTCAATGACCGTCATGGACCAAACTGCAACCTCACATTTGAAGCCGACACTATAGACAAGCAGAAAGAAAAGACAGAAAAATATCTGGGTTTGGTGACATTGAACTACTAATCCACCAGCCTTGAATCCTACCCAATGCAGGTCTACTCCACAGAACCATATAATGATTTTACTTAAGCTTTATAAAACATAAGCATAACATAAACATAAACATGAATTTTATTTTTAGTTTATGCATTTTAATTTCTATAGAACAAAATGTGACTGGAGGCCTTGAGGTCCTTAGTCTGAACTTACTGATATTAAAAACAATACGTCACCTTTAATAGTTAAGGCAGTTTGAAATTTGTGTTTTTTTTTTTTTTTAAGATTTATTTATTTATTTGAGGTGGGGAGGGAAGGGGCAGAGGGAGAGAATTTTCAAGCAGAATTCCCACTGAGAGTGGAGCCCAACATGGGGCTCATTCCCATGATCCATAAGATCATGACCTGAGCCAAAAGCAAGAGTCAGATGATTAATCAGCTAAGCCACCCAAGGCAGTTTGGACTTTGAATTTCAAAGTTACTACTCACAGATGAAAAGAGTCTGATATTCACATAACTTGTGCCTTATTTTGTCGCTACAAATTCTTATGGCTTCCTGTGTTGCATTGATACCTGCTTGAGAGTAGATCATATATGTGTCATTTTTGTATAGCTTGGATATGGCCTACTACCTGATACAAAAGGATTCCTGAATTTGGTCAAATTCGTACATTTATGTTCTATTTGTCTGATTGCATTTAATAGTATTTGAGAAAAAAGACAATGTATGACAACTTTTTTATATCTCTGGAACCTATTATAGGAAACACACTTGATATAATTACTTGTTAATAATAATTGATAGTAAAGTTATCATTTATTAATGATACACAGTATATGTCAGTTGTGACTCCGAATACTTCACATATTTTAACTCATTTAATTTCCACTAGTGATTTTCTAAGCAATAATATCTTCAGTTTGCAGGTGAGGAAACAGTCTTAAGAAAGTACTGACCTCTCCATGGTCACACAGTTACCATAAATATAAGACCATGATATCTGGCTCGTTGATAAAGATTATAGTGATAATAATGTAATAGAAGTTTTTCCTCCTATGATACTATATAATTATATAACTTTATTCCAAGAAAATAAATCTGGGCTTCAGGGAATTCATGCTCAAAAAATGAAGATGAGCCCAATGATTTCATCCTTGCCCCAGGCACCACACTCCTACTCAGAAAGTCAGCAAATGGTTCAAACCACCTACTCTCTGAGATGGTCTGAAAACCCAGTCAGCAGTGCTAGATGCCAGAGGGGCAAGAATCAATGAGAGCCAAAGTGCTGATGAATATGTTCATGTGCTGAGAAGTCATTTACCAGGACCTTCTGCTATGCTCCCATATCTCAATAAAAATGAAGCATGAGGCAATCACACCAAGATACCAATGTCATATCATCAGTAACTCAGTCATGCAACAATACTTACCAACTTCATATGCCCAACAGTGGGCCAGGCCCAGCAGGAGGCTGAGGAGAAGTAAATGGGCTTGCAATGCAACTGGGGAGATGAATAAAATATTCAATGGAAAGATTCCTAGCAAACAAATGCTAAATGCTAAATGAATAATATAGGGACGAAATATGAAACTAAGGTGGCTGCAGGCCGAAGTGATTAGAAAAAGCTTAAAAAAATGGTGGAGCTTGACCTGGGCCTTGCCAAGCAAGAAATATGCAGAGAGGCAGAGAAAAAAACACACCAAAGCTCACCATAGAGATCACTATGTGGCAAAGTGCTATTAAGAAAGTGGAGTGAGAAGATCATTGAGTTAGATGGAGGGAGACAGACTTAATGATGTGGAATTCCAAGATAAGGTGTTTGGAGTTTATCCTATAAGAGTGAAGTTTCTAGCAGGTTCAGGGCAAAGAGATAATGTGAGAAAAGAGAAGCAAGACTGACTTGCTAATGGCTTTCTCAGACTTAGGTGTTCCGGTGTGACTAAAACTTTAACAGTATTTGAATAAATGTGGGGTCCCATAAGACTAATACCCCAAATCTGCTGGTATTCCTCCCTCCTAGTTACCTCATTTCTCCATAATCTTTCTGAGTCTTCTGGACTCACAGTGATTTGTTCTGCTTTTCTCCCTGATGACCAGGGTGGCTAGGAAAGGTTAATCTCTCACAACTGCCATTGCTACCAGGGCCAGTACAACAACACAGATGCCTCTGACGTAGGTGTCCAGTATTGTGTTGAGCTCTGCTGGCACTGTTGTTTTTGTCATGTGAAAGCCACTCATAGAAGTGGGCATGTGGCCACCTCCTTCACCCACTGAACCTTTTTCCATCTCTTTATTGAGTGCTTTATGACAATAAGATGGTCATCTTCTGTCTCCAGGCTCAGAAAAATGACTAGATCAGCCTGAGATCTAATATCTCATTAAACATGATCTGGGCTTCTAATTCTAGTCTTTTCCCTAAGGGCAAAAAACCCAAAATGAAAAACATAAAAACCTTGTGTAAATTGGCTCCTGTCACCTTCAAATATGCTTAGGTACAGGTATTTGCAGACATGCCCTCAAGATTGGGCATGTTCTGGTGGGGAATAGTGCTGGACTAGAGACTCAGTGTTTACATTTGGGAACCCTTCTTACCAGGCTCTAAGTAGTCGGAACACGATCTCCTTCTCTCTGCGGCTGTACCCATGCATTTTACAAGCATTACGTCTTCTTCTTCCCAGGTATGCTGTATCATGAAAGTGCCTACATCAAGCAGCACCATGGGCAACTGTCTCCAAACCCAGTCTCCTGCTGGCCTCACCCATAGAGGATTTGCAGGTCTAAGAGGCAGCCAGTCACTGACAACATCATCTCATCATTTTTCAAACTCATGGTTCATCAAATTCCAAGCTCATAGATTCTACTTGGCTTATAGGGAATAGGATGCTCTAAAGGGAAATGAGACTACTTGGAAGAACTGTGGAGATGAAAAAAAAAAATAAACTACATAAAAACACACATTGGGGACACCTGGTTGACTCAGGTGGCAAAGCATCTACTTTGGTAAAAAAAAAAAAAAAAATCTGCTTTGGGCTCAGGTCATGATCCCAGGATCCTGGGACAGAGATCTATGTTGGGCTCCCTGCTCAGTGGGGAATCTGCTTCTCCCTCTCCCTTTGCCCCTCTGCCTGCTTGTGCTCTCTCTTTCAAATAAATAAATAAATAAATAAATAAATAAATAAATAAATACACATTGATCTCTGATGTATGTTTCCTTCCAACTTTTAACTTTGACTTTACAAAAAAGATTTCCGCAGCATCTGGATTTAACCTCATATCTGATCCATAGAGGTTCTCACCTGCTCTGTGTTATCTGTAAATACTTCCTTCAGGCCCTAGAACAGAATTCCCCTTGGCCTTTCAAATGCAGGATCATAAATGAAAAATGACTGGAGTTATATTATCTGCTTATATCAAGGGTCCCATTAGGTTTTATATACTTCTCGTTGGCTTCAACTAAGCATCTACCACCAGTATGATGAGGTGGTTTATATTCAACAGGTCATTAGATTCAAAACTCTCTTAGTACTGACTTTATTTCTGATTAATTTCTGAAATTGGTTTTCAGTTGCTTAGGGTTCTTTTGGGAGAAAATAGGGGTGACTATAGTTGCAATAAGCAAAGATCTTTATCTACCCTAATACTTCTTAAATATCCAACCTCTTCAGTGCCATTGCTAAGAGGCCTGACAAGACAGAGATTACTGTGTGAGGTCAGCCTCTGCATTTCAGGATGACTCTACGCAGATATTTGTCATGGTGGAGCAGGAGGCACACCATAGTGTTGTTAACTGATGGAATGTGACCCATGTGCTGTTTACACTGGCATCACAGTTTTGATAGACTATGAGGCTGGGTCTAACCAAGCAGAAATTTTTTATCAATGGATGGGTTAGCAATCTGGAATTCAACTAATTACAAACAAACAGGGAAGCAGGGATTCAGAAACAGGAGGTAAATAGATGTTAGGTCTGTCTGTCCTAAACTCAGTAGGTGGTAGGAGGAGGAGACCAATAAGACCTGAGTGTAGCCATGTTGTGAGGGAAGCTAGACTATCAAAATCCTTGTATTCTGGTTGTTTTAATTCATAGCCAATACTTTTAGCCAATGAATTAAGGATCCTAAATTTCATGATATTCTTAACTAGGTTTGGTACAGCATGAATATTTGAGTAACCAAAACACACCAACTTTTGAAGTGCTGAGGCTATTGGCTTCTGTATATGTTTATACATTTATACACATTATACAGATATGTACACATATATATGTGTACCCATCCCTCTTACAGCCCTGTTGGCTGATGGAGAAGACCAGGAAGGTTAGAGCTTTATCATTTGCAGAGAAAAAGAAAACTCGCAACTCAGTGAGCCTGCCACCATCCTAGAATCAGGATTGGAGTCATTTCTCTATGTATTACATGTCCCCATTCCATCTGTGATCATTCATCAATTCAACAGATATTACCAAGTGTGTATTACACTCTGGTTACTCTCCTGAAAATTACAGATCCAATTCTGAACAAGATGTAGTACTTCCTCTCCAAGAACTTAGAGTCTCCTGGGAGAACAGTCACATAGGCAGGCACAGGATTGGTACAACATGAGAGCTGGGATGGCGGACAGTGCCCTAGGGACAGGTAGGCAGTTAATTCAGTCTTTGTAGAGTCAGGGAGTCTGGCAGGGGTAGAATTTTGAACACACTGTCCTCTTCCTACTCCCCGTTCTGCTCACCAGTTTCAGGAGGACCTCTTAGATTAAAATCCCAGCTTTGGCCACATTCTACATGTCACACTGGGGAGTCACTCGTCCTCTCTGTGCTCTGCTTTCCTCATCTGTGAAATACTGATGATCATACCACAAAGTGATGTGCAGATTAAATGAGAAAACAGAGGCCAAAAAAAAATGTAAACATGGACGGAATAAACCCTGAATAAATGTCAATTGTCACTGCTGTTTCTCTCACCATTGGTACTACCACTGCCCTGTCTGGGACAGGAAAGACCTCTATCATGGGAAAAATGGTCTATGGATCCAGGTCCTTCTTCTCCAGGGTGTTCTTTCTTCATCTCAGCCTGATTGTCACCAATGCCAGTGTTGTCACCATCCCCTAAACCCCTAACAAAAAGGAAACAGACATTATAACTAGAACAAAATGCTTCCTCAAAAAACATTAAACTACTCCCAATTACACAAAAATTGATTCTTCTGTCTTCAGGGAGATAGAAATAAAATAATGTAGCTGAAAGAACTTTGAGGAAAAAGTCTCTTGACCAGAGTATGCATTATTTTTATATTAGCAACAGGATTGCCACACTTTCGATAGGCATAATACATTCGAAATTCTTTTATTTCTTTCAAAGAGCAGCAGGTCTGGAACAGAGAAACCGAGGAGGAAAACAGCCTCACCCAACCTGATAGAAATTGGACACAGAGGAGCTGCAAAAGGGGATTTGTTCCTGACCCACAAGAGAGCAAAGAGCAGGAACACCTGAGGTTCCAGAGGCCACACTTTTATCAAATCAACTTCTAACAACATTCTGGATAATGGCTTTCCTGAGAATCACAGCTAAAGGAGCTTGGGACGTTAAAAATAACATCAGGACTCCAGCAGCACAAGCTTTGATCACTAACGAATCCAGTGTTCCTGCTATCCAAGTGACTAAGGCGGCTGTCCTTTGAGCCTCTGTGTTTTCAAGAACAGACAGTTGTGAAATGACCCAGCCCCGGTCCGAGGGACATGTGCTTGAAATGCATTCATTCTATGGGAGAAAGGACCTGGCGGATGCTGCTACTGCAATGGCCTTTCTCTGCTGCTTTTGGCATTTCGTAGGCCAGGCTATCACTGATTATCTAGGGATTCAACAATGGCCTCATTCTGGTATCAATCATTTTGATTTTGTTGAGACATAAAACTCTTTTTAATTGAAACTCTGGACTGTGGGACAATGAATGAGGGAAACAGAAGGTTGAACACCAGGCATCCTTACTCTTTCTCTTCTTTGGGCTAGAAAGGAAAGAGCCTAGAAGAGCGCTCTCCATTGCAAACCGGTTGCTTTTGAAAGTCAGGTATTATTCCAATGATGGGCCATAACTCAAAACATTAGTTTTCTGTCTTCATGAACTGCCTTCTGAGTTGGTTTACAACACTCACAAGTGAACCAGTCTATGTCTTTACTAAAGTCACTTCTTATTCATGATTCTTTAAATTGTCACCTGCTGACTCCAGTTCCAAACAGCCTTAAGTTGGCTCCAGGAATCATATCTTCCTTAAAAAATATGATTCAGCATCATTTAAATATACTGAAAAGGAAGTTCTTTAAAGGTAAATGCAGAAGACTAGTTCACAAAAGTCTAGACCACTGTCAACATCACTGGAAAAAATACATAATATATAACCTACCAAGATAGTTACTTTGAAGAGGGGAGCTCTCATTGTTGATATATATGTCCTGGTGTGTTTGGTTAAACAATATTATGTTTTATGACCATATAGTCATACCTTAAATGTTAGTTTGTCTTTGTCTACAACAGAAGGTGACTTATTATTTTATATCTGTTTGCCATGTATATTTCTTGAATTTCTGGGAGTTAGGGACCTGTAGCCTGACATTTTGTAAGTCTTAGGAATGTACTTGTTTCATGGCTATACTATCCCTTTGATGCTAAAAAAAGCTGCTACCATCCAGCAGTGATGCAATTTGATTCATCATATATTTGAGGGAAATTTGAGTGCAAAAAGATAAATTAAGGTACATGATAAAGATGTTTTACCAATTTATTTAGTTATATTCATCTATATTTCTCAGTCTGGAAACAAAGTTGGAGAGAGGGTAAGAGAAAGAGAAGTAGGAGGATGTGGGAGAGAAGGAGGAAATAAATGAATTAATTTTAAGTCTGCAATGATCATTTTATCTTAGAGCATGAAAATTTGATCTCTAATAAACAATGCTTTCATACTTGAGGGATGAAGTTTCAGAAAGCCCCCAAATTATCTATATTATCTATGAGATTTACAGAAAAAGAATTTCCCCATTATCCCATCTTCTCAGAGAAAATATCCTAGACATTTCAAACATAACACATGGTTAATAAAGGAGGAAACCATTCGAATATAAAATACTCTACAAAGAATTCAGTCTCAAAGTTGATAGGAAAGCACTATTGGAATCAATTGCCAGCCAAAAATACTTGCTGAATGCCTACTCTACTTATGCTGTAGAGTCTATGTAGCCACACATGCCCAACATGTGCCCAAACCTAATCAATTACCAGAAATGGCCCCACCAATCTCAAGGATTCCATCTCTGAACACTTTCTATTTTTTCTAGAATATTCTCTGTGGTATGTGTACTCTAACAGTCCTTCCATCTATTACCCTGACCACCTTTCCAGTGTCCATTGCCATTCTTCTGTCATGCCTCCTTACCCAGTTTCTACTTCACAGCTCTTCAACACTTTCTCCTTTCCCTTGCCTTGTACTTCCTGACAAGAGCCTAACTGGTGAAATCCAGCTCTCTTACCACTGGGTTCCTGATTGCAAGCAGCTGTACATGGATAAAAAAAATACATAGCCAAGCGAACTGGTCTAATGTTAAATAATCACCACTAATTTTGAGCTGCTCATTATTAGTCTCACTACATTTCCTTAGTCAATTTACTTTCCTATCCTCCAATTTAAATATTTTATACCATTTTATATTTCCCCTCACTTTAAGTGTTCAAAACAGGCTCTTCAGCACCTTACTCTCAGCTAATATGCTTGCTTTTTTCCCCCTCATCAAGAAAATAGATTATATCTTCTATTGAATTGGCGATTGCTTGCCCTTTGTTTTTGTTGCCAACCTGTAAACAAATCATGTGAACGGTAGATAGACCCAAGACTGCATGTGAGTGAATGTGACTGCCCACTACCTCCATATTTCCTCCCAGAAATCCCTGTTTGTTCAAACAACTTGAACACATGGAGGCATCTATCAAGTCAGAGGAACTCAGAAATAGAAAGACTCACTGCCCCTCAGACTTTTAGCCAGGGGGCAGCCACAGCAATACTCAAGGTTCTATTTCACTAAGATATAAGGAATTTCTCTCACATCTCAGGCTTTACCTTCAAAACACGTTCAAATCTATTATCTCCACTGCACATGTCTTACTCCAAGCCACCATCATCTGTGAACTGGATTATTGCAGAAGGCTATATTTCTATCCATTCCTAGCAGCCAAAATAATCCTTGGAAAGCAGGAGTCAGGGCATGGGCTTCTATTGCTCATGACCTTCCAATACTTTCTCATCACCTTTGAAATAGCACCCTAAGTCATTATGACGGCCACACACATGATTTGCCTTGGTTGTGTTTCAAATGTCATTTCTTACTCTCCTTCTCCCTCTGATCCAGCCATACTGGTGTTCTTGTTATTGCACAAACACACCAAATATGCTTGTGCCATTCTTTGTGCTTGTTATGCCTTTACTAATTAATTATTGTGCCTCAGCTCCTCACATGGCTCATCTCTTATGTAATTAAGATCTCTCTTTGAATATCGCTTCATCAGAATAGTCTTCACTAGCAACTTGTCCAGAAGCATTTCTGCACTCAAATACAATTACTCTCATCTTATTATCCTGCTTTATTATTTTCCTTAGCACTAATCACTATCAATGATTGTATATTTATTTGTTAATTTATTTATGTTTTTCTTATCCCCTAAGATATAAGATCATAAGGGCAAGAACTGTTTAACCAGTGAATTCCTTGCATTACAGTAGTGCCCATAATATCTTAGGCACTTGGTGAAACATTTGTTGAAGAAATGAACAAGTTATTAGCACTTTACTTATTCTGTCATGTTTTCACCAAAACACTTTGAATGAATTATCTTACGTTATTTTTTTTTTTTTACATTATTCTCTTACATTATTCTCCCCACAAATTTATCAGGTAAGTAGTGCAGAGATTATTGTGTTCATTTTTTTAAATTAAGAGAACTATGTCTCAAGATTTAATATCTTGCCACCCAGCTTATAGTGGCAAATCTGGACACCTGTCTCCAGAGTCCTGGTTCAGTTACCATGTTTGCCATTCTGAGCAAGGCTTACTTCCATAGTATATTTTAATGAGCAACTCCAGGTCACTTTGCAGGACAAATGTTCTAGAATGCTACTTGCATTAAAAACATGCTTCTCCACTCCACATGGCTTTTAAATATTTATGGTTTTCTAGACAAAGTATGATTACAATTCCCATTAGAAAAAAAGGAAGGTGAAAGTAGTCTTACCGTTTCTTTTTTTTTAAATAATATAAATTTTATGGTATTAAAGAGCATTTTTAGCATGATAAAGGACCTCTTCTTCCAAAACATCATCTATACCTTAGCCCCTTGTCTCTTCTGTCATGGAGATTTAGTTTGAGAATAGTTATACTCCCAATTTTATTTGTCCATGGCCCTTATCATGTACTTAGTTCAGAAACACTGCTAATTATTGTAAAGTACTTTCTTCAGTTTAATGCCACTTAGCCACATATTGCTGGCAGTTTCCACAGCAGACTTTCGCTTAGAGTTTCCTCTCAACTGTAGGATGCATGAACAGTGAGCTGTTTTCCACCTTGCTGAATGAAGACATGGGAATGTGATTCAAACAACAATTTTAGCTCAGCAGTTGACAATAATTTTGAGGCCACCAGCAGCCTTTGTCTGCCTGCCATGGTGTCCTAGAGTTTTCCAATGCATCATGGCAGTAGGTGGTAAGCAATGTGCCTTTCAGTGCTCCCAATAAAATTTTGACAAAGACAAGGCAGGCTCTCATCACTCATGGTCAAGTCACAGATAATGACACTTGAGGGATGGAATAGTTAAGTATAATAAAATCCTGTGACTTTGCCTTCCCACACAACTTGCTGCTGTGCTCATGTTCACGAACAAGCTGTCCTTCCCTTGTACTCGCTTTACTTATAGCTCCCAGTGGGGAGCAACAGAAATCACATTTTATATTTATACTTCCTGCTGCATCATGAATATTTACATCTTTTTTGCATTTCTCTGCCATTAGCATTCACTGTCTAACTGGTTAATGGATAACAGTTAGTACCACAGAACAAATGCTGAGTGCATTCAAAATTCCAAATATTATAATATAGTAGAAATATGCTCCTTTGCCCTGTAAGTGGACTTTCCTAGGTAATCTTCTGTCATTAGAGGGCATCTATAATTAGTGTTTGATTTTACATTTTACAGCAAGGAAGGATGTTTAATATTCAGAAATGGAGGCTATCAAGGTAAAAATGAATATTTTTTTCCTGTTACATGCTTATATCTGGACAGCTAGTGAGACTCATACTGGTCTCAGGAGAATGTAGTCTTGGTCCCTGCCCTGTATGACAAGGGGACAAATATGATGGAGGGAGATTACTTTTGATTACCAGGGAATAGGGCTATTTGTTGGCAAATATTTTGTACTGTGCTCAAACATTCCTGGTTCTTTTTGCAATTCTGGATGCCTCTATATCCACTGATAATTTAAGAGTGATTTATTTGTCTTGAAAGACTGTTCTTCCTTTCCTTCTTCCTATCTTCCTCTCCTTCTTCCTCCTTCCTTTTTCTCTCCTTCTTTTGAAACTTACATTTCATGGAGAGTCCCAGCTTGAGAAGACGCATAAGTAAGATAGCAACCTCCACTGCTTCAGGACCAGTTCAGCAGCTGGAAGTTATGGATCCTCAAGCAAATCTGTCCACCTCTTTCTTTTCATAGGAGAGATTGAGTCCTGGACTTTGTCAAGGACAACATTGCAAGTGAGTAGATGCAGCTGCTCATACCTCCTTAGCTCCCCAACACCTCCCAGAGGTATTGTAAGTTTAGTTAAAAAAACTTGCATGGATGGAGGCATCTATAAGGTCAGAGGAGTCCAGAAATACAAAGGCTCACTGCCCTTCAGACTTCTAGCTAGGGAGCAAGCACAGCAAAAAATTGCTGGAATGTTTCTTAAATTATTGCAGAGGACTGTGAGAGGTGGAAAATTTCCAATATTTTTTCTCTGAGGCCATTCTCACTCTGATAATATTGCACCATAAAACTACAAAGCAATCTCACTTATGAATAGTAATATGAAATTTTAAAATGAAATATTATATTAGCAAATGGAATTCAGCAACGTGAAAGAAGACCTTACTACAATTAAGAGCAATTACATTAGGAATGCAAGGATGGTTCAACTTTCATAAATCTATTAATAAAATGTGCTGTTAATAGGGATCAGAGGAGAAAAGTAATATAATCCTTTCACTATCTGTGAAGAGTATTCTAATATAGTATTTGATAAAATTTAGTAGACATATTGCATAAATACTCTTAGTCAAATGCTTATAGAAATAAATAAATACTTCCTTTATATCAAACCAGAAACCAGAATCTTGGTTAACAATGAAATATTAGTGGTTAACAATAAAATATTAGTTTTGTAAGTACTAGGTAATACAATTAGATAGGAGAAAGAAGAAGAGGTATAAAACTGTAAGAGGTAGAGACAACATTGTGATTATAGGCAGATGGTATGATTACACATTTGAAAACACCATGAAATTAAATAAAATTATTAAGGGAAAGGATTTAATTATTTAGTAGATTACAAAGTTAATATTACAAGGTAGTATTTTTCTCTAAAGATCATAAATTAGAAAATATAACAGAAGGAAAATAATCTCATTATAATGGTCATGACAGTTATAAAATGTCTTGGAATAAAATTGATAAAAATATACAAAACATAAATAATAGTGAAAGGGAATATAAGGGAAGGGAGAAGAAATGGGCAGGAAATATCAGAAAGGGAGACAGAACATGAAGACTCCTAACTCTGGGAAATGAACTAGGGGTGGTGGAAGGGGAGGAGGGAGGGAGGTGGGAGTGAATGGGTGACGGGCACTGAGGGGGGCACTTGACGGGATGAGCACTGGGTGTTATTCTGTATGTTGGCAAATTGAACACCAATAAAAAATAAATTTATTATTAAAAAAATATACAAAACATATAAATGAAGAACTTTAATTACCTACTGAAAGACATCAAGAATTTGATATTTTTACAAGATTAAACTTTTGTATTCCAGAACAAGAGGGTATGAAAATTTAACAGTGTAAAGATATTATCTTTAAATTGTCCTATGAATGTAATTTAATACATATTTTTAAAATGGCAATATTAATTTGTTTGGGAAAAAGATGCAACTTTTGTATGTTTACATAAAAAAATAAGATAGGAGAATAGCCAAAATATTTCTGAAAAGAATGGTGATCTTGTCATATATTTTTATTAATTGAACTTTGATGCAGATATGCATCACTCATCCATCTCATCTATTGCCTGTTTATTCGTGAAACTATATGAAACTGCTGATTTCCAACCCTTTCTGACCTATGAAAACGGCAGTTTCATATGGTTTAAGATCATATGTTGGTGGCATTATGAGGCACCTGGCTAGAGGTAGAGCATGTGATTTTTGATCTTGGGGTTGTGAGTTCAAGCCCCATGTTGGGCGTAAAGCTTACTTAATTAAAAAAAGATACGTAGGTGGTATTTCACATCAATGGGAAAAAGACATCAGTTCACAAAAAAGCCTTGAATTGCATGGAAACCAATTCAGCCTCACTTATAATTAATAAAACTTGTGTTTAAATATAGCATTTGGAGATGAAGAAAGTAAAGGTAAGTGTAAATACACATTGTGTTGACAAATGCATGAGGAAACAGACAATATTTTACATTCTGGTGTTTAGATTGCTACTGACTGTTAGAAACTGCCATCAATAGTTTCTGTCAAAAAATGCACAGTTTTTTTCCTTATTATTTCCCTTTGAGGAGTGTATCTTACAGATGCATTTAAACATGTGTGGACAATCTATATAAGAATATTAAGTGTTGCCTTGTTTAAAATAGCAAGAAAGTAGAAAACAACCTAAACGTCAATCAATCAGGGGATAGGATGAGTAAATTTGGAGTGTGTATATTATGGAATGATATGCAGGCATTGTAAATAAGGTAAACACATACATGTGCCTTTACATATATATTTCTAAGAAATAGTTAAATGGAAAAATGCAAGATGTAGAACAGCAAGAATAGTAGATCCTCAGTTGTGTACAAAGTTAAAAGGAATAAATATGTAATATATATTCTATATATACATACATATGATATATATACATATGCATATATCTACATATTATGCATTATGTACATATGTATATTATATAAACATGCACATGTGTGTATATTTACATATTATATATTATATACAATACTTCATAATACTTTGCACTACTTTGTAAAGGCTATTTCTGGAAAAAAGACATTGAACTCAGTAATAGTGGTTATTTCAGAGAGAGAACAAGGAAACAAGATCTAGAGTAAGAACGAGACAGGCTTTTCATGTGATTCCTCTCTTATTGTTTGAGTTTTTATAATATTACTGGAAAACACCAATACTTCAAAAGAAAACAAAACCAAAATATATTTGTCATATAAAATTTTGGGAGAAATTTTTGCTTTGTTTTGAACATTAGAAAAGTTTGATGTATATGTAGAGAGCCATTTGTATTTCTATTACAAAATAAAAGGAGTTGAAAAACAATTTTGATATAGGAAATTAACATTAGTCAATAAATATCACAGCTAAAAAGATATGTGTCTTCTCTCATGATTACCACTTCTTGAGTTGGAGGGTGGGGCAGGACATAATGTTCCTAATGAGTCATAGGAAAATTATCTGATCTATTTTCTTGGTGAAAACTTGCTGGCCACAGCATGCCTATTTTCCTGTGCCCCACAAACATTTCTGTGAATGGGGGTATACTGCCCCAGGCATATTCCAAAACCCACATATACAGTTTGTATCTATCCTTGAAAAAAGTGTGTTGGGAAGAAGTCTGAATGTTGAGAAATCCCTTTTTACATTTCCTTCTCACTCTGCAATAGTAGCACCAGCAGGACTGGAAAATAATGTTCGAGTCTGAAGGCACATACGGTAACTACAGAAACCTCCTTTGATACTTCTGAAGTCATTTTAAATGGGCCGTCCATTTGTCTGAGTCGTACAACTCATCCAGAACCTAGTACAGTCATCTATCATCGCCCGCTGATCACCTGTTCCTCCCATGATCTTTGTGTTTGATCTTGGCGACATTAAGCAGCATGGAGAGCAAAAGCATCATTGGGTACCCTGCCACCTGCCCTCGTCAATCGACTTGATGGAGAGAACCTTTTTATTTGCCATTTACCCACTGCCAGAGAGGGTATGCTGGGGTGAGTAGTATATGTCTGAAGAGTTCAGCAGGGGGTTCAGCCTGCAAAAAGATAACCAAGTTAAAACACAGAAAATGGTAATGCTTTTAAGCAAGGAAGTGATGTCAAACACCAGGTGATCCATTTAAAGAATGGAGTTCCACTAAGAGGCTTGTACAATCGCTTCATGGGACATCTTCCCTCTTTCCTTGAAGGGTCAGCTTGGTCTGGGAGCTCCTCTCAAAAGACTCAGCAGGTAGCACCAACAACTCCCTGGCTAATAAAGAGCTTTTTCTATTTCTTTTTTTTTTGTTTCCATCTGGACTCTGATATTTAAGTAATCGCCCTGTGAAAAGCAGTTTATGCCAGGGCACGATCATCTGCCCATGCAGCCAAGGTCAATAGCAAAGGAATTGATGCCTAGGGTAGTCGATTGCTGGGGTTGGGTACACTGCCCAACAGTGGAAAGCTAGACTGGGCTCAGGGGAAATGAGGAGTGGTCTATAGGGGAGAGCCACTGTGGTGGCAATTGAAGAGAACTAGAAAATACAAGCGTCTCTACCTTTCTCATAGTGAAGCACTGTGCTCCATGGCACAAGAAAAATCAGGGCCAGACTTCTAAGCACATGGACCGGAAGTTGTAACCTAACATTCTCCAACCCTGTTTTCTTCAACAGGTTTCAATGAAAATGAAGGAACTTGTGCAGTAAAGGGCACCCTGTCTTCAAGTTTCCAAATCAAACTCAATACATAGAAATATATTTGAAAAAATTTCCAGTTGGAAAACAAAGTTGAATTTATTCCAGTGATACCAAATTATTCTTTCTAGAATAATCAATATATGCTTGTTATATCAAAAGAGATACTATTTGTGGCATATTATAGGATTCAACATATCTAAAATTTAAATGGTTTTATTTTAAATTAATTAAAAGGAATGTGTGTTTCTGCTGTTGCAATTGAACAAACTAACCAAGAAAGTCAGATCATCCATTTTGCAACATAATCCAGGCTACATGGAGATGGTGGTGTAGGTTTTGTCTCTGGTCTCTGGATTAGTCTCTTACTAAAACCTCAGTTCATACATTGTGTAGATGGAGATGGGCACTGACCTCTGTAATTGGACTAGGGACCAATGAAGTGAATGCCCTATGCAGTAATTCTAGGAAAAGAGGGTAATGAAGGGAATTCTTCTTCATCCTTGGCTTAGATACATTATAAGTCTGTTAAGTGTGGACATTTTCCATCTTCTCATTTGGCTATCATCCTAACTGAGACTTCATCAATGCTTCATTAAGAGCATCCAATCTTAATACTTTAATTTGGGGAAATAATATAAAATTTCTTGCTCTTTAAAATATGCTACCCAGAAACGTCTTTATGGATTTTCTAATAAGAAACTCAGCATGATTTTCACATGCCATGATTTCTGTGCCAGAATGTCTGGTATGAAGAAAAGGTTGTCTTGTTTTGTGTAGATATACATAGAAATATACATATATATTTTAAAATATATGTATCAATTATCTATTTTTTATATATGGGTATGCGCACCCAAGCACACACATATGTGAATTAGTCGCTGAAAAGAGCAGCCCCTGGCTCAAAATACAAACAAAATTTCTATCTCCAGAGTCTTCTCCATAGATGGTCCATAATCTTGACTTTCCTGCCATCACTCTGCCTGTTTTACTCCGGCTCAAACAAAACCAATAATTTCTTTCCATGGTTCTGCTGAGTAGAACTGTGACATCGTGGCATTTCTGATAAGAACGTTACCAAGGAAGAAAAAAGCCATGGTGAAAATGTAAAAGCATCCTCTTTCCGGTGGACAGTCTTCCACTCTCTAGCTCAAAGCTGCTGGTCCATCCTTATGAGGTTCTCTCCTAGAAATTACCTTTCTTGATTGTTTGTGAGAAATAGATACCTCTTTCCTCCTACCACAAGGGAGTGACATTTAAATATCATGTTTCTGCTACCTAACGTACCTCTCCAGCTCCAACCTCACCTTGAGGACACCTGATACCTTCATTTAGCAGCCCATCGATCTTAAAAACTCCTTTTCCTTTCTCCCCAGGCTCTGCAGTCTTCTGTTTAGTAAATGAGGCCACTACCTAATTTCTCAGGCCAGAAACTCAGATCTTGCTTTCTCCACTTCCTTCACTGCTCATTCCAACAGTGAATACATGTGTACATGTTCACGTAGACGCCTGCACCTCATTTGTCATCAAGTCTTGGGGATCCCTCTTCAAACACGGATTTTGACCTTGCCTCTTAGCAAGTTCTCTGCACCATTATCTGTCAATTACTGAATTCATCCCCTAACTGTATTCACCCTCTCCTTTGTGTGTCTGCAACCTGCACTCCATCTGAGATGTAAGCATGATCTTCCTGACCTAAAAAAGTGGCTCACTGCATTCTTCTTTCTTATTTTGAAATAATTCTAGGCTTGCAGGAGAGTTACAAGTATAGATGGTTCCCATAAAATCTTACCAAGTCCCCAGCAATGCTCACACTTTACATAACTGGGGCACAATTACCAAGTTGTAGAAATCAGCATTGGCACAAGCCTGTTAACAAAACTGAAGACATTTAAAAAAATTTCTCCAGTTTTCTTACTGATGTCCTTATTCTGTTTCAGACTCCCATCCTCGATAGCATTCTTCTACTTGAAAGCTTACAAGGTTTTCCTACTGTACTTAGAATAAAATCCCAATTTTTAATCAGAAAGCTCTGCATGCTCTCTGCTTGGCCTATCTTTACAATTCCAGTTTTCTGAATTCTACCCTTTATTACGCTTGACCTTACTGGACATCTTTTGGTTCCCTGAATACGCTGAGCTGTTCCGCACTGTAATGCCTTTGCACGTCTGTTCCCTCTGCATGGGATGCTCTTATTCTGGTTCTTTGAGCTCCCAGTTCCTTCTCTTCCTTTGGTCAGCTTAAATATCACTTTTACCAACAGCTCTTATTACATAGGTCCCCTAGGGCCTTCTCCATTTCATCTATTTGCTTATTTCTCACATAGCAATTATTTTACGCTTTGCAATTGTTTTTTCAGCCGATTTCATTGTTATCTGACCCACTGGAATGCGAACTCCAGGAGAGAAGGGATCAGGTCTATGTTGGTTTTCTCTCGCTGCTATAATAAGCTGCCATAAACTTTGCAGCTTCTATGAACATAAATTTATTAGCTCACAGTTTTGTTTGCTAGAAATCCTGTAGGTTCAGCTGTTTGTTCTGCTCTGAGTTTCAAAAGCTGAAATCGAGGATCTGATGGAGCTGTATCCCTTGCCGAAGGCTCTAGGAGAGAATCTGTTCCCAGGCTCTTTCAGGTTGTGGGTAGAACTCAGGTCCATGAGGCTGTAGGACCGAGTTCCTGTTTCCTTGCTGGTGGTCAGCTAACGTCACCCACTGTTATGTTGTAAAAGCCACTTGCATTCTCTGGCCAGTGGTTCAATCTCTCCTCAAAGCCAACAACATCAGGTGGACCCCTGCTGATGCTTGGAATCTCTCCTTCCCCTTTTCTATCTCATTTCTCTGACTTCAGCCAGGAGAGTCTCATCTTTTGAGGGTTCATGTGATTAGATTGGGTCCACCAGGCTAATTCTGGGCTCCATTTGTTACATGTAGATTTGTTTTCAGTTTCTTGAATTGGCAAAAGTTGAAGTGGGGATTTCATTAAGTGTATTTCTGTCACTTTAGCTCTTTCTTATTTTGAAACAAGCCATGTGTATTGCTGAAAAAACAGAAATCGTCTTTTTCTAATGTAGATTTTCTCAGCTATGTACTGTCTCATTCTCTGTGCCATTTGATCTGGGCATAAGACAGGAAAAAACAACAACAAGAAAACCCTAACTTCTTTGGTGAATTTTTGTTTGAGAAAAGCTTTTTAGGCATTCTTTAGTTTTAAATGACTCCCTTTGACTTGGTCTTGACATTTCTTCCTTCTTTTCCATCTTCATCTCAGCAGGTGGTGTCAGTGTGAGAATTAAACACAGGAAGGGTATGGTCTGTTGCCTGTGTTGGTTCTTTGGCATTTAAGTGTGTATCGGAAGCCTTGTGACCTTGACTATGACCATCTACCCACCCTACTCTTTAACCTCATGTACGTATCTTTGGAGGCAGTAGGATAAGTTGAAGAGAATGAACTTTTTGTCATCAGCACCTTAAATTGAAATTATGGCTCCAAGCGTGAACAGCCACCCATCCCTTAAAATGCTCAAGCTTCAATTTCCTCACAGTGACGGTCCTTTTCTCACAAAGATTAGAACATGTCATAGCTCCTCAGTCAATTCAGAAAGAGTCTGGGAATAGAGGTTTTCCCATACATTTTTGAATCCCCAGAATCCATCAAATGCACTTAGACTTGGAGTGGTACATAAAGCTTTGGTCAACAAGGGTTATCGTTTGATCTGGTCATGGGAGAAGACATCTGCTCAGAGGTAAGAATCAGAAAGATTAAGTAGATAGGATGAGTAAAGGAGAGATAGACGCTTGTCCACATCACTGAGTCCAGAGAAGGAAGTAAGAGTGGATCCATGGAGAGATTTTTAATCAGTTCATCTCTTGCTTGAGGAGTTGGGGGTGGGGGGTGGGGCAAAATGTTTTAATTGGGATTCGCACCCTTCCTTGGCATCTCCAATCACGAGATAAATAGATTTTAGAAAAGGGAATACTATAGGGTGGGGGGTGGGGGGTGGAAGTAGAAAACCAGAGAGAGAGAGAAAGACATGGAGAGAGAGGAGAGAGAGGGAATAGCTAACATTTTTCTTTTTTTTTTTTTTTGCCATATGTTTGTTTTGTTTTTTTGTTTGAAAGATTTTATTTATTTATTCATGAGAGACACGCACAGAGAGAGAGAGAGAGAGAGAGAGAGAGAGAGGCAGAGACATAGGCAGAGGGAGAAGCGGGCTCCCTGCAGGGAGCCTGATGGGGGACTGGATCGCAGGTCCCTGGGATCATGACCTGAGCTGAAGGCAGACACTCAACCACTGAGCCACCCAGGTGTCCCTTCCATTCATTTCTGTACCTGCCCACACTCCTACAATTTCGCCTCAGGGAGCACCCTGCTTTTCATCCAGCCTCATGTTGCTAACTTTTATAAGGAAACAACATGAATCCCTGAGGCACTCCTCACCCCTCACTGAAAGAAGAGTAAGCTTCGAGAGGCCAGCCTCATCAGACCTCTTCACAAAGGCACAGGGAACATATGTGGCAGCAGGAGCCCGGAGAAACCCTTCTGTCACCCTTGTGAACAGAGTTGGCCTCAGAAGCCCCAGAGAGTCCTCATCACCACCAGTGTAGAAAGGGGCGTGGGGCTGTGGGGGAGTGAGCAGGTTACAGATCTCTGATTTCTCCAAACGGGTTTCTGGTAATGTAGGAAGAGATTATACAGTTTTGAATAATAAGGCCTGCTGGGGTAAGGTGAGGCCAAGTCAGGGGAGGTGAGTGAATCTGTACTTAGAGCAAATGAGCAGAAACCCTGGCAGCTAAGATACACTAGCGTGTACTTTTGTTTTTCAAAAATAAGCCCATGTCTTTGCTGAAGATCAACACCACAGGAATCAAAGCTCACTGCTGACAGATAAGTATGTTTAGAAGAACAGTGGCTTGTTGAAAATTTTGACTGGGGAAAAAACACAGATGATTTCTTGAAAACAAAAAGAGAGATAAGATGTGTAGATTCAGTTGTTTTTCCTAGACTGACCCAACCTTGAGAATTGACATTATGTCTATGCAAGAACTTACTCAGGGCAGAATTTGGATGCTATCACTATGTCTGTGTATGTTTCAATCTGAAAAATGAAAAATATATTTAATTTTTGGGATCCTTATAAGATACTGGTTTTCTGTGGTAGGATCAGGCGTCTGGTATCCCTTCTCTTCTCAGATATCACCTTCGTCAGCAACATTAGTGCCTGGGAATCCTTTTCTTTCTTTTTTTTTTTTTAAGATTTTATTTATTTATTCATGAGAGACATGAGATCCCAGGACTCCAGGATCATGCCCTGTGCAAAGGCGGGCACTCAACCGCTGAGCCACCCAGGTGTCCCATGGGAATCCTTTTCATTTACGTCTTCTCATGGGCAGAAAGGAAGGAACTTCACAAAATGCAACCATTAGGCTACTGAGCAGGACTAAAGGGAAATTTGTCTTGATTCCAGACAGAAGATTTAGATAAAAATGTTAAGAAAAATATCAAATGTGGGAGTCCTTGTCCCCCTGTAGCTATCCCTTGTGGCTGTCATCTACATGCCTCTCAGGTACATCTGTAGACACGCACACATGTAAATTCAGGACCACTAGGTTCTTGGATTGGAGTTTGCATCAGCAGAAAATAGAAACAGCAATGAAAGCGCAAAGTTCAAGTTCCCATATTCCCTTACTTGTCATTTCTTGTTTTACCTATGATTATCTTGAATAGGCCCCTGAAACCCAGAAACCAAGGACTGATTATGTACCATGGTAGCTCCTGACTGGCTCCAGAGTTACTGGTGTTCTCCTCTATGCTTTATTCCTCAGGGCCACCTTCCTTTTCTGGCAGGTTCCTGTTTGAATTTGACCCTCCTTTAAGGTGGTTTCAGATATGGGAACCTAGCTGGTAGATTTCCTCCTGGTGTGTGCTTGACTTAATTTCTGGAATGACCCTTGGCCTTGGAGACTCTGCCTTAGACCACAACTGTGGATAAAGGGCATGGATACTCTAGATCCCTCACCCTCCCTGTGGCATACTCTTGGGATGGGGTCCCTCCTTAGTCTTTTTAAGAAGGGAAACACAGGTAGAATGAATAGTTACCAGTGTCCAAGGAACTGAGTTGGTGTGAGTGGATCAAGCATTCAGTTTCAGTCCTTTGTTTGCTTTTAGGATCTAGAGGCTTAAACTTATTTATCAGCAGAGGAAAATTGCCAGGAAGAAGGGAAACATATAATGTGAAAAAGAAAGGGAATTATTAATAGGAAAAACTCCCAGAGAAAGCAGATGGGAAGGCATGTCAAGCCGGAATACCCTCCTGAAAAGAAGAAACACACTTCTCATCTAATAGAAATATAGAAGATGACAATGTATGAAGATATAAAGAAATTGAGTAGGAAAGGAGCACAGTAGATGATATTTATTTTGACTAGCCTTAGTATTTCCTAGGGATAGTGATTTCAGATTGATATACATGGAGGCTGCACCAAAATTCAGGATAACTCTAGACAAGGTCTGGAATATCTTAACCAGTATATCCCAGGTTTAATTCATTAGTGAATAAAATGTTCCACAAAATCTAAATGTCACAAGCACCCAACTGTTCCAGCACACGAAGCCCAATCTTTTCCTATAACATCTACATCACTTACTTCTTCCAAAGATGCCTGGGAGGGTCATGCAAGTCCATGATGAGGGCAGGGGTCGGGGGGCAAGAGTATCTTCTCACAGGAATCAAGATGGCAGGCTGGTGGTCCACTGCCACCTTGTCCACACTACTCATCCCTAGGCTCTCCCCTCCTCTACATTCTTTTGCTTTCATTGCCATATTTTGCAGTGGAGTGGTGGCAAACCACAGAGAAGCTGCTGGGCCCTTGTGAATGGACTCTTTATAGCCACTGATTTCTGCTTCTCATGGCACACACAGACTCTAGTGCAGAGAGGAAAGGAGAGTAGATTAACAGAAAGCCAGCTCAGATCAGACCTAGAACTACCAGCTACTTTATCTTCCATACTGGCTACTACTAGTTCAGTCCATTCTGCCAAGCTTTTCTCAAAATGATTTTCCTTAGGAGTCTCATTATCTTGTTTTTTGTTTGTCCTTCAAGAACTCTTATTCTAACATCAGTATATACTCAAAGGATAGGCTAGATTCTTATCAACAGGACTCCTTGACTCATGTCAATGGAAAGATGTGGAAAGATATCTATCTTAGGGACTCAGACCCAGACATGGAACAGATTCCTAAAGGACCACCATTGTTTTGACTGAAGAGTGTGCTAACAATGCTAATTCTCAAATGAGTATGATGAACTCATGTAATTTGGTGGGTGGGAGTGAAATGAAATGTTGCTGAGCTTAATTCTGACCCCTTCTGAGAAATTAAACTTTTTAAGGGTTAGGAATGAGATACTTTCTTCTGAATTAACTGGATGTTTCAGTCCTATGGAGTGGTTCTCGAAGCACTCCATTATTGTCCATAAGAGTTGGGAGAGCAGTGTGGAAGAATGCCACAATTCCAAGATTTAGCTCTACACAGGTTTGGAGCTAAAATATGCACTTCTTTTGTGTTCTGGAAAATCCCAAAGACATTGACATACTCTCAAACTATGCCATCTCAGGTTCCTGTAGAAAAAATATCCCATCCCCTTAAATGCACAATTCAGTATTTCGAAGCCCATGATGAAATGAGCCATAACTCAATACAATATATTAAAACACGTGATGAAACAGCCATAGTGAGTGAGTCAGTTCATAAAACACAATAATGGAATGAGATTCAGATGAACTTGAGGTAATAGAATTATCATACAGGATATTAAATAAGCCTATTTTAGAAATAAGACAGCAGAAGACATGGGAAGGAAACAACATATTCTAAAAACAGTGGGAACACATTTGAAGAGAAACCTAGAAGATACACAAATGGAAATCATCATCATTCACATTAAAAAACTTAGTGGATTAGATTATAGAAACTAAGGAAAAAAGCAACAACCTGAAAGTTAGATCTGAAGTTATGAAGATTGGAGCACAGAGAGTCAAATGATAGCAAACATGAAAAGGAATTAAGAGATATGGAGGATGAAATGAAGACAAACACACATTCAATTGAAGTAAATGGCTGAAAAATTTCAGAATTAATGGAAGACATGAGTCACCACATTTAGGAAGCTAGAAATCTCCAGTGTATTTATTGTAGATTTATTGCAGTAAACTATAAAACATTGAAGACAAAAGAAGCTCTTAAGAACAGTCAGAGGGAGACACAGATTACCCGTGATAGAAGAAAAAACTAAAATTAAAGCAAACTTCTCAAAGTAACAGAAGGCAGAACAATGTGATGATATCTTCAACTTCTTGAGAAGTAAATGCCAATCCACATTTTTGTGCCTTGACAAATTGTTGTTTCAGAACAAGTGAAAAATAGAAATATTTTCAGAAAAAAGAATATGAGTTTTCCTTGAGTTGATCTTTGACAATACAGCTTTCAAAGGATCGACTGTGGGAAACTGAGTCCAAAAGGAATAACTAGAGGGTGAAAGAAATGGTGAACAAAGAAACTGATGAAACATGGGAAATCGAATAAGCGATGACCATAAGGTAATAGTAGTAGTGGCATAATAAAAAAGAATAACATTTAATTCAGGAGTTAAAAAACAATATTACAACAAAATATATCACTTGGCAACTGTGACAGATATGAAGAAAAGGTGATCAGAGTTGAAGTATTCTAGTATACTTAAATTGTGTGGTAGGAGATGTTGTTTCGGATCAGACTCTGTTGGGTTAAACATGTGTGGTAGACATTTAGAGTGCTCCACAAGATCTCAGCTGTCCTTCCCAAATACTTACTTACTTACTTACTTCCCAGTTCCTTCACAGTTTGGAAGGGCCAAGTGATTACTGCCAGGCAAAGAAATGTGACTGAGTGTGGCGTGTATGTAATCACTTCAAGGCTAACTCCTGCCAAGTCACTTGCACAACCTTTTTCCTCCTGTGCCTCCAAACGTCCTCCTGGCAGCCTGGGCGGTCTCTGCATAGCAACAAATGAATTTTGATGGGTTAAATCACTGAGATCGAAGGTTACTTTTTTTGTAGCATTGCTAATTTCACCCTGATGAGTACCGGATGAATGTTTAACTTTAACTGTAATTGCGAAAATAATCTAAATATATGATACAAATTCAAAAAAATATGGGGAGATATTTTGAAATGAAGATGGAGAGGGAGGAAAACTGCAAAGAAATCAGGCTAATATGTATAAGCTTGAAAATATGGTAAATTCAAGTTTTTTATGTACATAAAATACATAAAAATACGTAGAGAAATGAAAGCACATGTTAACTGGCAAAACAGTCCAGTTAAGAGACAAAGGTTATCAAGGGAGTGTTAAAAATTTAGCTATCTGCTGTTTATGTGACACTTATCCAAAATATATTGAGGTAGAAAAATTGAAATTAAGATTCAAAAAATGACATATCATAATGAACAAGCAAACAGACAAAGACTGGTGTGGCTCTGTTAATATCAGGAAAAATAAAATTTAAGGGAAAAAAGTTATTAAGGATGAAACAGTTACTACACAATTATGAGTTTCAATTCAAGAAGATACACAATTCAAAACTTTAATACCATAGCAACAAAACAAACACTGTATGATAAATTATGAAAATATGAAAAATTGATCATCCTGTTAGGAGCTTTTATTTATTATTATTATTATTTTTTCTTAGAGAGAGAGAGATTGAGAATGGAGGAGAGGGCATCGGAAAGGGAGAGAGAGAATCCTAAGCAGGTTCCATGCCCATTGTGGAACCTGACATGGGGTTCTGTCTCATGACCCTGAGATCACAACCTGAGCCAAAATCAAGAGAAGGATGCCCAACTGATTGAGCCACCCAGGTGCTCTCTGTTAGGAGCTTATAATACATCTCTCCAAGAAAGGTTAGATCAGATGAACAAAACAATATCAATGACACAAAAGTTTGGATCACCCAGTGTACAGAACTAAAGTAATGGGTGCAAAACTTGATACAGAACAATTAGAGAATATTCCTTTCTCTTACATGCTCATTAAATATGTATGCAATTTACCTTATGAGGCCTTAAACTGTCAAAAAATTAATTCCTGGCTTTCTACAGACTGCATTTGCTAACTAAAATAAAATTCAATCTGATATCAAAAACTAAACTATAACTTAAAAGAGACCTAAAAGTTTAAAAGCACACACACCTAAATAATCCATTACTCAAAGAAAAATTCATAATAGAAACTAGAAAATAATGAAAACAATACCTTACAAGACTGATGTGTATAGATGCAGTTTTTAGGGAGAACATATGGACATATGTCTTTGTGTTAAATGACATCTCATTACTTAGGAAAAAAGAAAGATTGAAATTTAATTGGAAAATCATCCTAAAAAAGGAGTTTTATAATAAAAGAACAAAAAAACAATACAAATACTGTAGAAAAAAATGTAATACAAAAATGAGGAGAAATTAACAAATTAGAAGAGAAATTAATATCAAAATGTTAAAAGTTAATTTCCCCAAATCACTAATAAAATAAGTATCTTTGTGACAAACTGGATCAAAAATTAAATGAGCTTTAAGAAAGCATATGTTTATAATAATAGTAATGAAAGAAAGACATAAGTATAGGTAGAGTTGTGATTCAAAGAGATTAGAGGATATTAATGAACAATTTACCCCAATATATGAAAATGTATACTGGATAGTTTCCAAAAAATTCTTCAAAACTGATTCAAGAAGAAAAGTGTAGTTACCATTTTTAAAAATTTTCATTTGTTTCTTTTTTGAGAGACAGTGAGAGCGTGAGCAGGGGGAGGAGCAGAGTGGGACAGAGAGTAAGCGGGAAAGAATCCCAAACTGACTCCGTATTGAGTGTGGGGCCTGACATGAGGCTCGATTTCACCACCCTGAGATCATGACCTGAACTGAAACCAAGAGTCGGTTACTCGACTGACTGAGCCACGCAGGTGCACAAACGTAGTTACTTTTTTTTAAATTATAGCTATATCCAGAATTAAATACCTATCATGTTAAAAAGGTTAAATATACCAATTAAGACAGTTTTACCAGTAAATTCTTCCAAACATTCAAGGAAGAAATAATATCAGATTATAGGGGAAAAAAAATCACACAATGTATTTGATAAAGTTTTTTTTTTTTTTTTTTTTTTTTAAGATTTTATTTATTTATTCATGAGAGACACGGAAAGAGAGCCAGAGACACAGGCGGAGGGAGAAGCAGGCTTCCCGGGGAGCCTGATGCGGGACTCCATCCCACTGATAAAGTTTCTTAAGCTGGATGGCAGATCTAGAAAATGACATATTAAGAACTTCAAGAAACTGTACCAACAAAACTAATAACATGAAGCTCAAATTATTTCATGAACATAGGTGCAAACTCAAGTCAACCACGTAGCAAATACTTCTATCAATATCTGTATCAGATGCTGCCATTTATCTCTCAGATCCCCCATTCAAGACTAACACTATTTTCCCAGCTATCAGGAATGTTAGCTTTTGACAACCCACAGCTGAGTTGATGCTTCACCTAAGGTTATGTACCCTCATTCTGGTGTCAGCCCATATCCGATGACTGGTCAGTGCCGCGCGGTACAAAGGCCCTTACCTCACCTGGAGACAAGTCTGGAGGGCAGTCCTGGCTCCAGCGCCATCTGCAGTTAACTTCGGGAATGGAAGATGAGTGAGAGATGCGGATTGGTACCTATAGGGCTCCCAACTGTACTTTTAAGATTCTACTTCTTAAACAAAGTGGCCAGTACTGAGATCTTCATTATATTATATGCTATCCCTCTGTGTGTTTCTGAAATATTTAATGATAAATAAATAATTTTAAAATAAACTGATATCAAGAGCTTGTGTTTTTAACCAAATAGATGAGTTCACATTCCACTGATTTATCTCGTTGTCTCATTAACTTGACAAATCACAACTCACTAATCCTCTGTTTCCTTACCTATCATAAGAATAAGAATTCTATTTGCCTCTTTACAGTGTCTTTAAAGAAGCTCAATGTATGCAAGTTAGAAAATGAAATTTGGGGGAAGAGAAGATCAGCAGAATACAATGTTGAAGAGATGGGAACAGATATAAAACCAGCTAGTGTGGAATTTATTTATTTTTAAATTTTTATTTATTTATGATAGTCACAGAGAGAGAGAGAGAGAGAGAGAGAGAGGCAGAGAGAGAAGCAGGCTCCATGCGCCGGGGGCCGACGTGGGATTCGATCCCGGGTCTCCAGGATCACGCCCTGGGCCAAAGGCAGGCGCTAAACCACTGCGCCACCCAGGGATCCCTAGTGTGGAATTTTAACCAGTAAAGTTCATGGAGAGATTTGAGCTCTGTAGTAATTATCTGAAAAATTCAGAGAAGAGCAATAAGCGTATGCATTGGATGACGGTAGAGTAGTGGTCTCCTTTGGAGACGCTTTTTTTTTTAAGGAAAATGGGTGCCTAGGGAAAATTCAAAACACCGTGTGGATGAGATGGTGGCAAAACATTTATAGAAAGACAGGGGATCTCAGGAGGATTGACTGGCTGATTGATTGATTGATTGATTTTTAAAGTATAATTAACATTAGCATTAGTTTCAGGTATATAATATAATGATTCAACAATTCTATACATTTCTCAGTGCTCATCAAGATAAATATACTCTTAATTCCCCCCTTTATCTATTTTATCATCCTTCTACCCCATCCGCTCTAGCAACCACCAGTTTGTTCTCCATATTTAAGAATCTACTTTTTTGTTTGTATTTTTTTCTTTGCTTGTTCATTTGTTTTGTTTCTTTAATTCCACATATATGAGTGAAATCATAAGGTAAGTGTCTTTGTCTAACTTATTCGACTTAGCATCATACCCTTTAGGTCCACTCATGTTGTCACAAATGGAAAGAAATCTCATTCTTTTTTTATTAGCTGAAGTTTAAAAACAATTAAAAAATGTTTAGATTCTTAATTTAAAAAAATTGGAAAAATGAGTGGGTCCTGCTACAACAAAAACAATACATGAAAAAAATAAAGTTTAATTTACAATGAAAAAGGCTTTACAGAGAGTTGGTGCAAGAATTGGTTGGGAGAGATATGATCTGTAGAAGGTATATAAGGATGAGTTTGTAGGGCCCTGGTGATGGCAGGAGGTTGCACACAGAAAGATAAGTTTGGAGACCCAGGAGGGCATATGTGAGAGGTAGAAGGAGGGGTTAGGGATGTGTTAGTGTTAGTTTTGAGATAGTGGTAGGGATAGGGATGTGTTAGTGTTAGTTTTGAGATAGTGGTAAGATCTGCATGGATTGGACTGGGAATGGTGTTGGCTATCCACCCCTTCTTCCTCAGAGTCTAGACTGGAAATTTCCTTTCTTGGCTTGCTTATCCTGTTAGGACAATGCAGACATTCAGAGGTAAAAACTGTAGTCCTATTGGTTACCTTTGACTTTCATGTCCTGTGATACTAACAAGAGAGAAACCTAGACTGTCAAATACCTCTCAGGACACTGACATCACATTCTTTAACTTGAAGAGATATCTTTAGGCTACAGAGATTCTCAACCCTGGTTACACATTAGAATCCCTTGGATGTTTAAAAAAAATAACTGTGCCTAGGCAGCCACCCTCAGAGATTCTCAAATATTTGTTCTGGAGTGGAGTTCTACAGTTCTATTTAAAAACTTAGGGGATCCCTGGGTGGCGCAGTGGTTTGGCGCCTGCCTTTAGCCCAGGGCGTGATCCTGAGACCCAGGATCGAATCCCACGTCAGGCTCCCGGTGCATGGAGCCTGCTTCTCCTTCTGCCTGTGTCTCTGCCTCTCTCTCTCTCTCTCTCTCTCTACCATAAATAAAATAAAAATTAAAAAAAATAAAAATTAAAAAAAAACTTGGCAAGTGATTCTAATTTGCAGCACTGATAGGGAGACACTGATTCAGAACCTCTCAACTCTCAGTCTACCTGCATATAGCTTCTTACATCTGATCCTGAAACCATAAATTCAAAAACTTGAAATCTGGGGACTGGATCTTAGAATTGTAAGTGTCCTCATGGACTCAAAACTTGAGAACCACTGCCTTAGGACTGAAACATCTGTTCATTCAGAAGAAAGTATTTTAGTCTTAACCCTTAAAAACCATTTAGATGGGGAGTACCTGGGTGGCTCAGTGGTTGAGCATCTGCCTTTGGTTCAGGTTGTGACCCCAGCATACTGGGATGGAGTCCCACATCAGGCTCCCCCGAGGGAGCCTCCTTCTCCCTCTGCCTATGTCTCTGCCTCTCTCTCAATCTCTCTCTTTCTGTATCTCATGAATAAATAAATAAGTACAATCTTATAGAAAAAAAGTTTAGATAGATTTTCCAAGAGGAAACAGAATGAAGCCCAGCATCATTTTATTTGATTCCCACCCATCAAATTCCATGAATTCAGTAAGCTCCTTTGGGAATTAGCATGGTCAGCTCACTCTTCAGTCAAACTGAAGGATGGTCCTTTGAGAATCTGTTTTCAGAGATCTTTGAGCTTGGCTACAATAAAGGACTTTGGCTCTAACTGGCATCCTGTTCTCTGATTTCTTTTCTCAAACAAACATTTGACTTCACACAGAGCCTTTACTGTTGATCATAAAAAACCTCTGCTTTGTTGGTTGGCTGCCTAATTGAGTCTCTCTTCTCATCAGACAATCTGTTACTTCCTAAAGAGTGAGACTTTTGAAACACACACATGATAAGAGCAATTGCCTTTTCCTCAGGAGTCCTTGGATGTGTAAGCTCAACTCACAAGACAAGACTTGTCTATATCGAAAGGACACACTTCGGCAATAAGCTTCAGTCTAGCAATGGAATGACTGAATGACTTGTTACACACTCCAGAAATAAATGTCAATATAACAAATAGAATTGCTGAAGTACCTTCAATAATATTTTAAACTGTATCTATACAACAGCTCATATAGGAAAATAAGCTCTAACATATTTCTTTGGTGAATGAAGAGTATGAAGTTTGGAGAGGTAAACTAATTTAGTCACATAAGCTCAGAAACATAGTTGTGTGATTGAGACTTGAATCTAGTTCATACTGAAACAGAGTCTGGGTTCTATTTACATTAACACATTGCCCTGTGCAATATAGTGAGGATTCCATCCTGAAACTCAGTTCCTGAGTTTCTTTGTAGAAATTGTCAGAGTTTCAGTTATCCTATCTATAAAAATGCAACTGTGTCTAGACAAAGGATTACAAACTAAAAACTTTCCAAGTACATCCAAACTAAAACCTAATTTTATTTGGAAAACTCATGTTATGTATGCACTTAGGAAGGGTGTGGTAGTCAATACTACTACTTTTTTAAAAAAAATTTATTTATGATAGTCACACAGAGAGAGAAAGAGAGAGAGAGAGGCAGAGACACAGGCTCCATGCACCGGGAGCCCGACGTGGGATTCCATCCTGGGTCTCCAGCATCGCGCCCTGGGCCAAAGGCAGGCACTAAACCGCTGCGCCACCCAGGGATCCCGTTAATACTACTATTAACCAAACACATCTAACTCACCTCCTCTGACACATAATTAGATTGCTCTTCTTCACTCCCTTGTATTTATTTATATCTGTGCAAGTTGCTTTGGCCAATTAAACACAACAAAGGTGAGAGCCAGTGCACAATTTGACACGTTCTTGTTTTCTGTGTGTCACGGTAAGTGACAGCATTTGAGATGGTGGTTGCTTCATTAGTCTGGGTCAAGGAGTGAGAAACATGGATCAGAGTCCATAGCCAACTCATAGCAAACATGCAGCATCAATAGGAAATAGCCATATACTGTTAGAAGTTTCTAAAATTATGGAGGTTGTTTGTTGCAATAGCATATGCCAGGCTATGCCTGACTGCCATAGATAGAGATTGCTGCCTAGTAGTGAGTTCTACATTACAACATCAAAAATCCAAAATTAACAGCAATCATAACTGAATATCCGTTGCATTTCCCCTGGTTATTTGGCAAGTGGTAAGTAAACGTCTATCAAAAGCTAGAGGACTCGTTTTCTATCTTACTCAGTAGCAATCATTTGGTAAAAATATTACCTGCAGTAACTGGAAGAAGTCAGAAGACAAATACTAGTACCAAGCTATCACATGAAAGAAGCTCTAAAAACATCAAGTCGTTTGAGAAAAGAAATGAAAGGGAATAGAAAGAGTTGTGAAATTCAAGGATTTGTAGCATTGGAAGAAGTAGTTGCTTCTTCATCCAGAAGAGCTGAAGCATAAAACCTAAAAAGCTTTTGAAAAACAATTGGCTAAACTCAGCCTTACAACAAGGATCAAATGGAGAGCATGATTGGACTAAGATGATTTGGTGGGACTCAGTATATCCCTTAATTGGACAAATTGGCTCAGAGAAGAGTGGACAAGAAGGGCTTATTGAAACTTGCTGTGCTTAAATTAAGGTCCCTACAAATAAATCAAGAATGCAGGAGTAAGAATCATGGGGTTGAGAAAGTGAACACGCACACACAGAGACCACAAACACACACACGTATATACATAACCTAGGAAGTATAACTAGAAAACAACTCCAAAGAGTTCTGATTAGGATATAATACATCATTGGCTCTCCTGACTCTCAGCTTTGTGTTTGTAGATCTTAGTATTTCTCAGCCTCCAAAATTGTGTGAGCCAATTCTGCATAATAAATATTTTTTTCTTTCTCTCTCTATACATCTTATTGGTTCTATTTCTCTGGAGAACCCTGACTAATATTCCTTACAAATTTTTATGAGAGTTATATAGCCAAAGAAGCTTGCAGCATGTACTAAGCAATGTGTGATCATATTTATTGGAAAATGCAATAAAATGTAAGCTGATTTTGAAAACATTATCACTAATTATATTATTGTTATTTAAGAATGCTAGCCAGGATCTCAGAGTTCTGGGATAGAGCCTCATGTCTGGTTCTCTGCTCACCGGGGAGTCTGCTTCTCCCTCTCCCTCTCAAATGAATAAATAAAATCTTAAAAAAAAAAAAAAAAAAAAAAAGGAATCCTAGCCAGTCTGTGAGTGCTTCCCACTTTCTTTGGTCAATCCAAGTAAGTGTGTTTTTTTGGTAATATTAGCAAATATTATTACCTAACTAGTTGAATTGAAGGTTCATCTTCTAAGTGCTTTGCTAATATCTGCCTGAGTTATATTTAATAAATAAAACAGCAAAGTCATTCTTTCAATTTTTTGAATGATACTTCAAAAACATCAGAAAATCACCATTTTAAAATGTGTACTCTGTGTATCTAGTAATGACTTCTATATTCCATCTGAGTTGTGAAGAATATGTATTAAGGGTATGTCAAACAACAAAAATGTACTTTTCTGAGGAAGAAATTTGTTTACTGTGGTTTTTCTTGAGTAGAGGTTTAAATCACCTCAATTTAAATCAAAATCAGCTGCCACATATTCTTAAGTCTATGAATAAAATATTGGACAGTGTACAGAGTGATGTCGATTAAAATTACTTTTGTTCTTTGCCTCAAACTTCTCTGAAAATTTGCCAACCTCTATTTGCTCATTACTTACTGTACACTAACGTCATTTATTTCACATCATCAGAGAGTGGGGCTTGACCCCCAATAAACCATGTTTCTAAAAAAGTTAACTAACATCTTTTTATACTAAACTTTTTTAAAAATTGCCATTCCTTTCTTGGATGGGACGCTTATTAACTACATAGCACTCTAGCATTCTTTAAGTACTGAAGATACGTAAGCACTGCAATGCTTGTTCATGTTCTTGCTAGTTCAAGGTCAACTTTGACAAATTTTCACTTTCATACTCCACAGAATTACAATGCAAGAACTCTTTTTTTTTAAATTTTATTTATTTATTCATGATAGACACACACAGAGAGAGGCAGAGACACAGGCAGAGGGAGAAGCAGGCTCCATGCACCGGGAGCCCGACGTGGGATTCGATGCCGGGTCTCCAGGATCGCGCCCTGGGTCGGAGGCAGGCGCCAAACCGCTGCGCCACCCAGGGATCCCCAATGCAAGAACTCTTGAGGTAAGTGCAGATCTGCTTGCCCTTACTCTAAATGATCCCAAGCTATTGAGTGTTGCATTTCTTCTACTAGATTCATTGTTCCTTACCCTATTGGAAGCAATTTTTTTTTAAGACAAAGAGAGAGTGTGAGTGGGGGCAGCAGGGGGTGGGGAGAGAGAATTTTATTTTAAGCAGACCCCATGCCCAGCATGGATCCTGATGCAGGGCTCCATCTCCCAACCTTGAAAGCATGATCTGAGTGGAAATGAAGAGTTGGATGCTCAACCAACTGAGCTACCCAGGCACCCTTCTACTGTAAGCTATTTTATCCATATGCTGTCAGTTCATCCAGATTTTAGTCATAGATAAAAATCAGTATGTTTACTGTGGAGAAAGAAAGCAGAAAACTCAGTGAGAAAGTGCTGAGAAAATTTTTCTTAAAGATTTTATTTCATGACTTATTTGCCAGATTGTTGCAGAAGCTTTAACTGTGGTATTTTTGTGTTAGTTCAAGATGACTTTTGTTGTCATTGTTATTATAGGGGTGGGTTAGTTTCTTTGTTATTGTAAAGTTTTAAGCATGTAGGGTCCTTTGCAAAAATTGTTTAAGAACTGTTGGTCTAACACATGTATGTCCTACAGTCTAACCTCATGATGCTAGACGATGCTAGTTTTACAGGATAACCTAGACGATGCTAGTTTTACAGGATATTACTAGGTGATATACAAAAATAAGGCTTTGTAGTCAAAGAAACTTTGAAAATATAAAGTTAAAGTTATTTTATTACAGGACACTGATATGCAATTTTGTACTACACATTTCTATTTGCAGAGTCATGAATATGATGATGCACATCATAGATTACCAAGAGAGATCACTGCTAGGATACCCATATCTTGTTGACCCAGTATAGTCTTGGATCATATATGTTATCAATAATAAAAGCCCTTACTCACTCTTTAAAAGAGTTTTTAATAAATTTTGTACTCCTTCACTCATTTCTCCCACTCCCAAACCCCCACCTCTGGAAACTACCAATCTGTTCTCTGTACCTATGAGCTCGTTTTTTAAAAAATAATTATTATTTAGATGGCACATATAAAAGAGATTATATAGTGTTTGTCATTCTCTGTCTTATTTTACCTTAGCATAATACCTTTGCAGTCCATCTATTGTCTCACAAATAGCAAGATTTTATTCCTTTTATATGGCCAAATAATATTTCCTGTGTGTGCCTGTGTGTGTGTGTGTGTATGTGTATCACATAATTTTTTTTAATCCATTCATCCATCAGTGTACACTTAGATTGTCACCATATCTTGGCTATTGTAAATAACGCTGCAATAAGCATGGAGGGGCATGTATCTCTTCAAGTTAGTGTTTTAGAGTTTTCAAAAAAATAACCAAAAGTGGAATTGCTGGATCACATGGTAGTTCTATTTTTACTTTTTGAGGGCCCTCCATACTGTTTTCCATAGTGGCTACACCAATTAACATTCCCACTAACAGTGCATAAGTGTTCCTTTGCTCCACATCCTCCCCAACACTTGTTATTTTTATCATTTTGGTCCTGGGTGTGAGACGAGAACTGACTGTGGTTTTGATTTGTATTTCCCTGAGGATTAGTGATGTTGAGGATTTCTTCATGTCCTATTGGCCAGCTGTACGTCTTCTTGGAAAAAATGTGTTTAGACTTCTGCCAATTTTTAAATTGGATTTTCCTTCCTTCCTTCCTTCCTTCCTTCCTTCCTTCCTTCCTTCCTTTTTCTTTGCTCTACCCATTTTTTAAGGTTTATTTATTTATTTGAGGAGAGGGACAGGTGCAGAAGGAGACTCCACACCAAACTCAGAACCCAATGCAGGGCTCAATCTAGTGACCCTGAGATCACAACCGGAGCCAAAAACCAAGAGCTGGATGCTTACCCAACTGAGCCATCCAGGTGCCCATTATTTTGAGTTTTTATTATAAATGGATGTTGAATTTTGTCAAGTGTTTTTTCTGTATCTATTGAGATGATCATATAATTTTTATCCTTCATTTTGTTAATGCAATGTATCACATTGCCTCATTTGCTGATTTTGAACTATCCTTGCATCTCTGGAATAAATTCCATTTGATCATGGAGTATGACTTTTGGAATGCATTTTTGCATTCAATTTACAAATATTTTGTTGAGGATCTTTACATCCATGTTCATCAGAGATACTGGCCTGTAATTTTCTTTTCTTGTGGCATCTTTGTCTAGTTTTGGTCTGAGAGTAATGCTGGCCTCATAAATTGAGCTTGGAAGAATTCTCTCCTCTTCTATTTTTTGGAAGAGTTTGAGAAGGATTGGTATTAATACTTCTTTGAATGTTTGGTAGCATTTATCAGTAAAGCCATCTGATGGTCCTGGACTTTTGCTTGTTGGGAGGTTTTTGATAATTGGTTCAATCTCCTTATTTTTCATTACTATATCATAATATTAATTCAAGATGACTTTTTGATATTATAGTGGTTGACTAGCTTTGTCTTATTTTAATATGGTAAAATTACCTAATGTAAAACTTAACATTTTAACCATTTTCGAATGTATAATTTTGTGGCATTAAGCACATTCATGTTGTTGTGTAACCTTCACCACTATCCACCTCCATAATTTTTCATCATCTCAAATATAGAACTCTGTATCCGTTAAACAATAACTCTCACTAGTCTTCCCTCTAGTCCCTGGTAATCATTCTTCTACCTTCTATCTCTGTGAATTTACCCATTCTAGGTGCCTCATATGAGTTAGGACAAAGTATTTATTTCTCTTAGCATAAGGTTTTCAAGGTTCATCCATATTGTAGCATGTATCAGAATTTCACTCCTTTTTAAGATTAAACAATATTGCATTGTATATGTTTACTAGATTTTGTTTAGCCACTTATCTATCATTGGATATTTTGGGTAGTTTCCACATTTTGGCTATTGTGACTAATGCTGCTAGTAACATTGTAGTACAAGTCCCTAGTTTCAAATTTTTGGGGGGGTTGTATATCCAAGAGTGGAATTTCTGGATCATATGGTGATTCTATGTTTATCTTTTTGAGAAACTGCCAAACTGATTTTCCTAGCTGCTGTATCCTTATACATTTTTTACTTGTGATGTCTAAAGGTTCCAATTTCTCATCCTCATTGATACTTGTTATTTATTATTTTTAAAATATCAGTTAACATATAGTGTAATATTAGTTTCAGGTGTACAATGTAGTGATTCAATCAGTGCTTGTTATTTAAATTTAAAAAATAACAGCTGTCTTAAATGAGTGTGGAGTGATAGTTTAGATGACCTTTGAGTAATATAGTTTTAAATGTTAATTGATCAGGCTAAGAGTTATGAGGATATACAGCATCTGAACAATGTTCAAATTCAAAGTTCAAGTTTACTCATCTTCAGCTAAAATTTCCCAGATATAAAATAAAACTAAGATGTACCCAGTAACTGTATAAATATTGTACCATTCACTGTGTTGAGAGACCTACTAGGCATAAGAGTTGTCAAATGCTCATGATGAATTCCAGCGTATTTGGGAAATTAGGCAAATGGCTCTTTAGATGTGAGTGATATTATCTTATCTTGAATTCTTCATTTCAGAACTTTTAAGGTAGTTTGACATGTACCATCACATTTGATAGAGTCTTTTCTTTGTGTGTAAAATAGTGATGTTTATTCTGAGAGGTCAGTATGTAAAACCGAAAAGTGTATCAACTCAATTATTCCTAATGGCTCCATCTAACTCACAAAAATCCTTCAACCTCCAGGACATCTGACCACTGTATTTTGTATGGATATGCTCTTTGGAACTGAATGGTCTTCAAATATAACATCCTAAATGTTCTACTTCTGTCCTCACCCTTCCTTCTCTCTTACAGTGAGAAGGAAGAAATCTGGCTTGGTCCATGGTCTGTCTCCATTAATTAATCATCCTACTCTACCTCTGGGCCAGGAGACCACACCCTCCTCCTTAGGACAAGCTTCAGCAGCCACTAGCAATGACTTCTATTTTGGTTCCAAGCTCTACCTGTCAACCTACCCTGGATTAATATAACAATCTCAAATTGCAGAGGTTCAGAAAGTTGGTCTTTCTATTAGTGCTCCTATTATGTATCTCCTTTCAAAGAGAGAGTAATCCAAGGACAGATAGAGCTGAGCTTCTTGGTTAGAATTTCAAGTTTCCTGAATCTTAGGTTAGTGGTCCTCCTATAAGTATAGAAAATTTCTTACAACAGTAGAATTCGTCTTTCTTTTTTTTTTTTTTTTTTCTGGGCCAAGACTAAAAGCAAGAAAGCTATGCTAAAATAACTTTTTAAAATCACTTTTTAAAGATTTTATTTATTTATTTGAGAGGGGAAGAGAGAGAGGGAGGGAGAAGCAGGCTTCTTGCTGATCCCAGGACCCTGGGATCATGACCTGAACCAAAGGCAGCCTCCTAACCATGTAACCAATGAAGCTACCCAGGTACCCTAAAATCACTTTCTTATTTCCTCTGTAAGGCAGATGTCTTTAATTAGGACAGTAAAAGTTAGAACAAAAGTTCTGACTATAAATTTAGATTTTTCTTTTTTTTTCTGACTTAATATTTGTTCAGTACAAGTTTATCCTGAGATTTGCTACTAATATTGTGCTTTTAAGCCTCATTGTTTTCTCATGTATCTTTTATTTAACCAAATAAATTAAGAGGATAGATATACTTATGAGCTGAAACTCCAAATGTAATCCCCCATAACTTAATAATATTGCAGTCTGGCCATGTCTCTCGAATTCCAAATATTTATCTTAGGGACAATCTTTCTTTGCCTAGCAAATCAGAGCCAGACTTCAAATTGGCAGGCAACCAAACTCTCCTAGGTGACTTTGATCCCTGAAAGAATGACTGCCTTTAAAAGGCTCATGTTTTATTAGAAGATGTGATTAAAACATGAAAGCAAGTGGTGAAATCATGGCCAGGGAAACCGTCTGAATATACGGTCCACTCTCTAGAGAGGACTGATTTGAGGTCTATTAAAATGAAATTATGCTGAGCCATAATGCAGGGCAGTTGTGCTAGGAGGCACATTACAGAGCATTTCCATATGCACTGCAACACTATATCCATGAGTGATCACACTGGCAGGTTTGTATGGACCAGCCCATATATATAGAGAGGTCGCTTCTGCCCATAGAACAGTCTCTTACCTAGCCTTTAATAAACAATCTTTGGTCTCTACCTTCAGCCTTCAGCCTTCTCTGATCCTTAGGCGGGATATTTAACATTCTCCCACTGTCCTCTGTGAGTATCTTTGCCAAGACCCTTACTATGCTTGAGTGTAAATGTTAACTTTCTTGTATGTCACACTTGGGAGATTGTGAACTCCTTAAGAACAGGAAATAAATTTCATATGCTTTTATATCCTTAGTTCCTAACATAAGAGAAGGTACTCAATAAATATTTGTTGAAGGAATGAGGATAAACTGTGGGCAAAATTCCATGAATTGATTGGCTCAGTTGGTCTCCTGTCTGTGCACTATCTTTTTTATGGTACTTAGCATATGCCTTTGTAAATATTTAGTGACTTACCTGTCACCTTGCCATGCTGTAAACACCTGCAGGGCAGGAATGGTAAGACATGCATCCATATGCTCCACATACCTCCTGATAGTAAGGGCTCAGCCTGTGTTTGTTGAAGGGCATCATGACCTGCTGCCACCTCCACCCCAGCATGATTTTGCATCACTTGTCACCTCTCCTTCTATGTTGGGTTACACAAAATATCTTCCAGGTGGCTCTCTTTTGCCTCTATTTGCACTTGCTATTCCCTCTTCTACCCTGAATGCTACTCTCATTTACTCCTCACTGAACTCCTAATTTCCCTTAGGTCCAGCTTATACATTTCATCTTTCATATGGATTTGCCTGGCAGTCCTCTCAGATTGAGCTAGATGGTCCTCTGGCACGCTCAGGCAGTCACTTGTGTTTGCACTCTCATCACCTTTATTCTACTATGACATTCCTTTGGAATGAAACATCTTTTTTTTCTGAACTACAAAGTCCATGGACCTTGCTCTTCAATTGCCCAGTGCCCACCACATGTATTACATATGAAAGAAACATTTTTTGAAGAAAACATTCAGGGGTGCCTGGGTGACACAGTCGGTTAAGTGATGTGGTGCTTTGATGGGTTGTGAGATCAAGGACAAGCTTAGCGTGGAGTCTGCTTGAAGATTCTCTCCCTCTGCCCCTCCGCCCACTTGTGCATGCTCTCCCTCCCTCTTGCTCCCAAAATAAATAAATACATCTTTAAGAGAAAAAAAAGAAATAACATTCAAATTTTCCCACAACCTGGCCCCACCCTTCCATTTGCCGAGCTTCCCACTGTTCTCCAACTCAATGGCTGTATCCCATGACATTATAGTCCAGTTCCTCCCTTACAGTTCTGCCTGGAATGTCTTGTCACTTCCTTCTAACTCTGCTTAAAGCCTGTGTCTCCAATAAATTTTCCTTGGCTTCATCAGCACCCATTTATTACTTGATCTTCAGAAATCTATTATATTACTACCCATACCCCATATATTATATCCTAAGGATATTCCATCTGATGCTGCTTGTTGAATGTGGCATTTGTCTTCTTGACCAGAACATTTGCTTTGGTAGCTTCCATGTGGCACTGGCTCTTCTCTATGGCTCCCCTTCACACACCAGTTAGTTCAAGCTGGGCTAGACCAGAGTCCATAAACACATAAAAATCCGGTATTACAATATATGTGTGAAGGGAAATAGAAGGCATGAAACACCTTGTAAAAATTGTTTTTGATATTGTGAAAGAAACATCAAAATAGTTGTCATGAACAAAAAATAAGCAAACAAAAACTTCAGGATTTTGTTGGACTTCTCTGCCCTTGTTTTATGGTTTTGTATTGCTTTATACTTTTTATTCTTCACTTTTTTATTTTACAGTATCTTTTGTTTGTTTGTTTGAGACCTTTAAGTTTCTAAATCTAGCCCAGAGACAAGTTATCTTTGACATAGATTTCAGACTATTGTATACCAGCCTGGGAAACAAGAGACCTGAATTCTAGTCCTAAAAGTGTGTCCTTAAGCAGGTGTGTGATCCACTGCAAGTCACATATTCTCTCTGTGACTCCAAAATGGTAGGCGATGTCTGGCTAAATGGCTAGAGTAAAGAAGACACACCTCTCCAAGCCTTCCCTTCAACATTCTCCTCTCCCACACTTATCTTTCCATGAAGCTAGTTACTACAGTTTCATTACCACTTGGGCCAGGCATAGCCTGCATCGAGAAAGCCATATTGATTGTTTTCCACTAACAGATGTTCACTTCCCTTGCCCACTGTGACCCAAAATTTGCTTCTTCAAGATATCATTAAGTATCCCACAAGGATGTCAATTATCTCTTTGTACGTAGTTCATTTGATAAGAGTCTTTACTTTCCTAGTATTCCTTGGTTCCTTGCTACAGACTTCTTTTAAATTATCCCCAAATTGTCATCTCAAATTTTCATCAGATCTCTGTCCTCTAATACATCATAACCTGTACAGTGTGTAACAAAATTCTCTCCCAATAATAAGAACCAGAACACAAGGTTCAGGAAAAATGATAAGATGGCAAAAAGGGCTTCATTTAAGTTTTGATCAGAGAGACAATATGGACAAGAAAAAGACTGACCTCTTGCTTAAGGAGGAGGATGTCATATTAAAAATGACAAAAAGCTGGGGCACCTGGGTGACTCAGTCTGTTAAGGGATGGACTCTTAGTTTTGGCTCAGGTCAAGATTTCTGGGTCCTGAGATCGAGTCCCGCACTTGACCTGAGTGTGGAGCTTGCTTATGGTTCCCTCTCTACCTCTTCCTTTGCCTTTCCCCCATTGCTCTTGCTCAAGCAAGCAGATATGTCCAATTCTTTCTTCCTGCTTTTGTGTTAAGGATCTGGCTTGCTATTTATTTATTTATTTATTTATTTATTTATTTATTTATTATTTTTATTGATTTATTCATGAGACACACACACACATACACACACACCCACGGAGGCAGAGACACGGGCAGAGGGATAAGCAGGCTCCATGCAGGGAGCCTGATGTGGGACTCGATCCTGGGACTCCAGGATCATGCTCTGGGCCAAAAGCAGGCGCCAAACCTAGGATCTTGGCTTTAAACCACTAAAGCTTGAGCAGCCACTCAGTGTATCATTGGGAAGAAGGTATGAGAGCATCCAGTACATTTAATAATGAAGTTTTCATATTGATATCTGTGAAATCTTAAGGGTAGAGGGAGTAAAGGATTGCATGTGTATTTTAAGTTGCTGCTGAGAAATCATGAACTGGAAGAGAGCTATGGGAATGAAGGAGGAAACTGGCAGAGAACAGGAACTGTGAGTGTATTCAGAGGTAGCAGCACACCAAGAAGCCAGGAAAAGTTGTGTGGAGTGACTAGGAGGATAGGAGGATACATTTTGGCACCAGCTGGTCCTGGTTTGCATCCCTGGTTCTACCACTTTCTAGTTGTGTGGCCTTAGGCAACTGACTTACCTCTGTGTCTTGGTTTCCTGACTATAAGACAGACAATAGTTATCTTTTGTTGATTGATGTGAGCACTAAGTTAATTAATATTGCCAAGCACATGAGCTAGCACCGACCAATGGGTGAACACTCAAGAAATGTTGGAAATATTTCTATTGACATGGTTCTTCTTCAAAATTCTTGAGTGGACAAATAAATAGGTTGCACTTCAGTGTTTAGGAAAGAAAAAGTTGATTTCTAGGCAGCCACATGGTTATCTCATTACCTATTTGGTAATATACAAGGTGACAGATGAGTGGAATTCTATAGTAAGTGTCTGCCTACATTCAAGTAGGCATGAAATGGCCCTTCTCATGGTGACTGTATAGACATAGAGAAGACACCTGAAAAACTTATTACAATGTGATATGGAGATAGAACAAATTTCCAAAGCTTATTGATTAATAAAGTGCCACCAAGCTGCAGAATCTTTATGTGTAAGACACAGGATTCTGTTCTTAGTCTTCTCCTGCTTACAGTCCTATCCCATGACCTAATTGAAACATAAAAACAAGGTGATTGGGTCTACATCTTTCACCCAAAGGAGAAGGTTATCAGATAAAGAAAAACAGCTCAAAGATTCTGATTATCTGCAGTGTTAGGACAACACCAAGATAGTTTTAGGGGTTAAATGTAAAATGCTCCTTTTTTTTTTTTTTTTTAAAGGTCAACCGGGATAGAATCATTCATTAGAGTCGCTAGAGATTCTGAATTTAGAAACCAGGCTATATAGCTCAGAGTTAAGTTTGGGTTTCATGTGAAATGTAAAATGTTACATGTAGATTGAAAGATGTGAGAGGTATGGCTTGGCACCAATTCTTTTTTTTTTCCAATAACCCAAGTCTAATATTAGGGAATGATATCACATATCAGGGCACTAACAGAAAAACTCCAGATGAAGGAAGGATATACTCCCTCTGTGTTCCCCAGAGGTGGTTAGAACACACATGCAGGCAAAGTGCAACCCAACCACTCCAGCACTTGCTATGTGCAAAGCATTGTTTGGGCCACTCTGTACATACGTTGGTGGATTGGAGAATATTGAGTGCTTGATGAGACATTTTAAAACAGAGGCTGAGAAATCAGACAGAGCCCAGAGGAAGTAATCAGGATTGTAAGGAGGTAAGATGCCCCACAAGGGAAGTAAAGATGAAGAGAATATGATCTCCTTTATTTTTAAATATTACCTTGGAAAGGAGAGTGAGGATCAAGAGATGGGTGTCAAAGTGAGGTCTGACTTTAAAAAAATTTTTAAATTTATTTATTCATCATCATCACACACACACACACACACACACACACGTAGAGACATAGGCAGGGGGAGAAGCAGGCTCCATGGAGGGAGCCCAATGTGGGACTTGATCCCAGGACTCCAGGATCACACCCTGGGCTGAAGGCAGGGGCTTAAACCCTGAGCCACCCAGGTGTCCCATGAGGATTGACTTAAAGCAGACCTTCTAGTTAAACCAGAGAGAGTTCTCTGACCGCCCAAGGGCCCGGAGCCAAGCTCGAGCATTTCTAGTAGAAGAGCCTGTGACACAGACCATGTGTGATTCAGGTTGGATGACTCCTGGGATTCCTTTCAATTCTGCATCCTGCAGCTCACTATTAAACAAATAGTAATTGAATACTACTTTTAAATAAAAAGAAATAAGATTTAGTGATTTATGACATTCCATCAAGCCATAAAATCTATTCTCACTCTAACACTTCACCAGGTTCCCAAACCACAAATATGCTATTGAAGATAAATCACAATTTTAGATGAAAGCAAAGTAAAATAATGACCTAAAAAATGTATAATATCCAGGAAAATGTACCTCATAACCATTCTTTTTTTCTTCAAGTCCACAAAAAAAGAGACTTCAGGTCTAGCTCCATCTCTCATCTGATTCCATAAATACTCTGTCCCAGGGAACTGAAATAAGGAGCTGCAGTACGATTCCTTGCCCCTGTTTCTCTTTCATCTTCACTGAGGTGGGTTAGTGAAGGAAGGTGATCTGTGCCATCAGGCGCTTCTAGAATATCAAAATCTGGCCCTCCTTAAAAGTCCTTTTTCCTCTTTAAGGTTATAATGCACAGAATAATTTTTTGACGTATGGCTTCTCTACAAACTTTTCTCTTCACTCACTCTATTCTTACAGACCCAGGGTAGAGCACAGGTTTTCAAGCCTTTCCACTGTTACCTGTCACTTCATACTCCAGCCAAAAATGTTTGCTTCCAATGTCTTTTTAAGATAAATTTGCTGCCTAAACTGTACGTGTTCCAAAAATTACTAATAATTCTTCACTATCCTTTTTTCCCTTCTGAAGTAAATAACTTGTTGCAATCAATGAAACTCTGACTCTATTTATAAGGAAGAGGCTGCACCTCTTCCAGCAGATTTTATGATCCTCTGGCATGAAGACAGACCGACAGGATTTTCAGCAAAATTGTGTTCGCATAACTGCTGAAGTAATTAAGCTCACACTGGGACTATCTGTCCTGCTGTCAGGGACTTGGGGGAAGTCCATGGCCCAATTTAACATGGGAATTGCTGGCACTGAGTCTCGGGAATATACTAGATTGTGGGAGTCATTTTTCCTCTGGTAGGTCATTGTCACCCGTAATGAAGTCCGGCCTAATTTGTAACAAAGCAAAGCACATTGAATTCAGGCAGAAACCAGAGCTGCCAAAAGTTCTGTATTCACAGATCAAGAGAAATCAGAGGAACCATGATAACACGGTTCATATTGCGAGCCCTTCCAAGCAGGAGGCCTATAGGATAGCGGCAAGAGTGTGGGCTGTGGGTTTAATTTCTGCCGATGGACTGAGTCTCAGGTCTCCATGATGCTAATGTCTGTACTGTGTCCATGACATTAAACTGCCTGCTACTCCACCTTTATGCTTACTTGAGAACCTGGAACATAAAGTTTTCATAAATCTGTGTGGAATAAATGAAGAGCCCAAGATGTTGCATGTCGGATTAAAAAGATACCAGCTTAATTCAAGTTCCTGAGCTCTACCTTTGCTGATAACTTCTTGTGGCCTTAGACAAGTCACCTTGGTGGTCGGACCCTTTTTTGTGATCAGTACAGTGGGGCTAACACCATTAGCTCTAATGCATGGAGTTCTTTGAGCACAACATGGAGGCAGGGGTAGTGCAAGCACCTTTGATAAAGCTTTTATTCCAATAAAGGCAACAAAAGCTATTAAGACTCCCAGGCATGGCTAGATGTGGATAGCAGCCTGGGATGTCAGTCTGCTCTGCCAGGGTAGGCTGACTCTGCCCAGGGTAGGCTAACCATGTCCATGTGTGTCCTCTGCCCTATGATGAGGTGCATAAGAAGTGTTTTTTGCCAAAACTGAGGATGCCTCTGCATTAGAGGCATCTTCTTTTTGATACTTCACATATAACTCTTGGACAAGAATTTCCAGCAAAAATATAATAATATAAACACACCTACTGTCACTAGTGTTTCAAACCTACAAGAAGGAGCATTTCTGGAAGAATGGAGGAGACAGGGTACTTGTCGCATAACCAGTGGTAGGAGATGGGAAGAGCAGATGGCACTTGTGTGTGTGTCTCATCCAGCCTAGTTATGTGGTGTGGGCAGCTTCTGATTAGTTAACTTCACGGTCAAAGCAGATCGAGTGTGGACATATGCACAGAAATGCCAGGATCAAAGTTAGCTCCGTGCAATTTTTATTTACTCACTCATTGATTAAACAATTGAGTCACACATTCAAGAAATATTTTTGTTACCTAGTATATTTGCCAGGCAATGTTTTTGGAACTGGGCATGAAATATTGAAGAAAATAGCAGGATCCAATCTCAGGTTGTACTCGCCTTAGAGTAAGGCAAATAGGCAGCAAAGCAAGCCCACAAACAGAAAAATGTATTTCATATATTCATAAGTTCTCTGATGAAAATAAAACCAAAAAAGTGTCACTTAATTTCTTTCAAACTCAGGTTCATTATCAGTCAAATGGAGTTTCCAATATCAAATCTGTAGGATTCTTGCGAGGAAAGTACCGAGCATGGTGCTTGGCACACGGTGGGTGCTTAATTAATATTAATTCCTTTGAACATTCTCTTTGTTATGATTTTCCTTCTTGCTCTCAATTTTACAATATGCGTGAAAACAATCTGAAATAAAATTTGAAAGATAAAACATCTTAGGAGAGTGGTGAATAGTCTGAAAGATACAATGTAAAGGACAAAGAGTGGTTGTGTCTGTTTGAGTTCTATTTGCCAAGTTTTGAGTTCTGAATTTGAGAATTCAAATGTCTGCTGTTTTGAGGGAGAGAGCAATACAGGTGACTGCCTGTACATGAGTGTCAAGAAGGAGCTTAAGTGGGAGGTGCTTGGGTGGCTCAGTCAGTTAAGCATCTGACTCTTGATTTTGGCTCAGGTCATGGTCTCAGGGTTGTGGAATCAAGCCCTGTGTCAGGCTTCACTCTGGGCATGGAACCTGCCTAAGATTTTCTCTCTCCCTCTCCCTCTGCCCCTCCAACCTCATCCCCCATTCTCATGCTCTCTTTCTCTCTCAAAAAAAGAGCTTAAGTGGAATCTGGCAACAATTATCTCCTGTTCCCTTTTTGGAAATTTCCCTGAGTCTTCCCCAGCTATGGGTAATGAAGGCAAGGTCCTCACTTTTATCCCATGACTCCCCCAAATTGAGTCCATTGCTACACATCTAAAAATTGCTTACATCAATTGCAATAAGGATAGTGGTGCCCACCATTTACTGAGCCCTGATTTTGTGCTAGACCCTGTGTTTTACACAGATGATTTCATTAATTCTTCAAAGAGCCCTTTGAAAGATATACAATCCATCCTTTGTTATGGATGGAGAACTTGGGAGAGGATTTAAGACACTTGACCTATTAAGGAGGTAGCAGAGGCACTATGTGACACCCTCTAGGAATTACCATGATGATTTTTTTTTCAGTTTATCATCTTTCTCTAGACTGACCTGGCTCCAGACCTTGATTATTTTTTTTTAAGATTTTATTTTTAAGTAATCTCTAACCCATCATGGGGCTTGAACTTACAACCCTGAGATCAAGAGTCACATATTCTACCAAATGAAATAGCTAGGTGCCCCTAGATCCTGATTCTTGATCTCTGGTTTGGCTTTTGCCTTTAACTCTCCTAGCATCCCTTGGCTCTGCCAAGTTTATATGTCAGCTCTGTCTAAGTATCCACTTCCCTCCTACATCCCTGGTGTGGGCAGGTTTAAGCAAGGTTAAATTCACTCTAACCTGGATGTGAACCCAATATCTATGGTGACCTAGGCAAACACAGCAAGGCCAGTGTATAATGTTAGGAAGTGGTGGGGACTGTGGCATGGGAAGCACACACTCCACCCTAATGGGGCAGATGCTACTTAGCTTATTTTTAGTTGCCTTATGAGAAAGCAAGTGTTGTCAGTGATGCTGAACCTTGGCTTTCCATGTGAAATTTCCTTATTTTTAAGACATAATGCAGTCCAATAAAACACATTCACACATTGATAGGCTGCCAGGTTTTGAGTTCTGAATTTGAGAATTCAAATGTCAAAACATTACTTGGGGGTTGGGGAGCTCAGGCATATAGTTCAAATGCTTGTGATGGCAGGTGTCTCGGCTTTTAGTATGATATAAAGAGGGAAAGAACTATTTATGGTCTTGTAGCTGATCAGTGGCACAGCTGGGATGCCAGGCCCATCTCTCAGCTCTCAAACCAGTGGTTCCTCTGCAGCACCTGCCAACTCTCAGTCACAGTTTAGGCCAGTGCATAAGACTAACCAGAAATAGCCTTCCACACTTCTGATTGGATTTGGAGGTTAAAGAGACAGGGTAAAAAGAAAGGATTGGATTTAGAGGGATTACATGATTGATTCAATGTAGTATTTCCTAAGCTACTGTGTAATTGAAATCATCTTTATAATGTGTTCACTTCTTCAGAAGTACTCAACCTTTGAGGGCCATCACCATTCCTGTACAAATTTAAAAAAAATGTGTTGTTGTTTTTTTTTTTTTTTTTGGTATTACTTAGAATGAAAAAAAGTTAGCTATGATCTCCAATAATGCTAAAAATCTGAATAGTGTAGAGTAAAACTTTTTCCTTCACACTAATTCCAATGCAGAGATTCCTGGTTGAGTAGAATTTCTCCAAGATCTCAGGAACATAGACTCATTTCACCTTGGGACAGTACTATCCTCACATGTGGCCAGCAATGAGGAAGATTCACACCTGGGGGGCTTTTTGTCACGGTCAGCCTGGGAAAGGAATACATTACTTCTCCCACATTCCGCTAGCCAAAACTGGTTAAATGGCTCACACTTAGATGCAAGGAAGGTAGGAAATAAAACTTTCCTATGTTCCCAGGAATAAAAAAGAAATGGATTGGCAAGCATACAATATTATCTCTATGAAGGAACAATAAATAAATGGAAAAAAGGAGAAGCCAGCATAGTTTCACAAACATGATTTTTTTCCCATTGAAAACTTGGGATTGAATTATAAGGATCAAGTTATATTGCTGGGAACAGATTTATTACTGTAAACCATGCTCAGCAGCAGGCAAAATGCAAGAGGCAGAGGTTGAGGACATAGAAAGCTTCTGTTGGCTGCTTTCAGAAGGACATTCACAGGGATTGTTGGCCCAGACTTTGCTATGTGGTCCTCTGGAGGTTGACTAATGAAAATATTCCAGAACCTGAAAGGCCAACAAATCAGAGACACTTTCTATTTCTATCTCAGCTCCTTGTAGGGAGCAGGGTGTGGAAAAGTTGGCCATTTTCAGAGAATGAACCAATGTCTCCTTCCTGACATTCTCGATTTCTAAAGACACTACTCTGCCATACTGTGGGCTGGGGGTAGGAGTTGTCGGGGGTTTGTTTTACAATTACAAAATATCCCCCCACCAGTTTTTAGAGGATAAAGAAAAATTAGTTAAGAAGTAATGGAAATAAAATGCCCTTTATGCAAATATGATGACTATAACCAGAGGGAAAACATCAGACACACAGTGGTCTTTAATTAAAGAATAGAACAACTAAGCAGACTTGTACAAGAATATCGTCTTTGCAATTAATATTCAGATTAAGTCTTGAGACTCCAGACATATTCTAAATTGAAGTACTTCCTACAAAATTAAAATATCTGTAATTCAGCTTATCCTCAGAAATAGTAAACTGAATTTACTCTGACCTACCTCTAGGTCAGGATATTAGGCACATGATGAACATTTCTCCTCATTTCATTGTGTCTTGGTTCTCAGGCAGAAATTCTCTCAGTAATAGTCATCATCCAAGTGCTGAGAATTCTTAAATTCAGAATCAAGCATTAGAGAGCCTTTAGGAATCTGCTAGGGTGGCTGTAACAAGTACCACAGATTGTGTTGCTTAAACAACAGAAATTTACTTTCACAAGTCTGAAGTCCAAGGTCATGGTGTCAACAGGTTTAACTTCTTCTGAAGGCCTCTCTTTCTGGCTTATAGGTGGCTGCCTTCTCCCTGTGTCCTCACACATCTTCCCTCTATATGTTGGTGTGTCCAAATTTCCTCTTCTCTGAAGGACACCAGTTGTACTGGAATGGAGCCCATCCTAATGACTTCATTTTAATATAATTACTTTTTAAGACCATATTTCCAAATACAGTCGCATTCTGAGTACTGGAGTTGGGGCTTCAACATGTGAATTTTGAGGGGACTTAATTCAGTCCATAACAGAGCCCTATTTTCCAAACTGTAGACAGTATTCTGTGAGTTTTCTGGGGGTGAGGAGAGAGTTAAAAGGTCAGACAGAAGCTGTGTGTATGTTATCTTCTTGAAGCTTCATTATAGATGACAATGCCTAGAGAAATTCCTTGGGTCCATTAGTTCTCTGAACTGATACAATGTCTATTAGCTAAAATGAGTTTGAATTTGGTTTATTTTTGCTTGCTACTTGAAGAAAACTGGCCTGTTTACCCACTGTATCTATAGGGAGCTCTGACCCTAACACTTTCCTGTATTGACAAAGACATCTGTTGTTCACTCTCTTCAACCAGAACTCTGAAGTGTCTTATATCAGGGTTTTCTCTCAGGTGTCCCATCTGTCTCATCTGTCTCTCTTTCTTGAGGACTCTTTTCCACTCTTGTCCTAAGTTTCTTCCATAATATCTCTTTCCGTTATGCTTGGAGCAAGCATGACATCATTATAGAAACCTTTCCCTATTCAGACAACTGGGGATATCTTGAGAAAGGAAATTGGGGTGCTAGGGGCTTTGAGGAGGGCAGACACACAATGCAGTTATTTACAGACATAAACTATGCTCTCTTTCAAAATTTTGTTCCAAGTCATGAGAGATGACCAAATCATGCTGTCAGATAAAATCACACTTAATAGTAATATTTTTGGCACACAAATCACTGGAAAGTCAAATAGACAGACACTCATGCTGCCATTTGGTTCCTTTTCACCCCTATGTACTCTCTGCATCCTCTCAAAACCGTATTGGCTCTGCCAAATTGTCTTTGATTATGTGTGGAGGTGGGACGTTGGATGAAAATTTTGCGCTCATTATTATATCTTTGCAATGAGCTTTCACCCACTCCTTTCTGACTGGTGTTTCTGTTTTCTTGTTCAGAATTTGCTACTACCCTTTGCCTGTGGTGCTCAGACTTTATTTTCTTGCATTGACTCTCATTCTCTCAAACAACTTATTTTACACCCCTTAAGTATTTTGGACCAGACTGAAGCTCTCTGGTTCCCAAGATAGTTTACCTAACATCACTTATAGTAAGAATACTATTCCCATAGCTACTGAAAATTCCTGATGACTACTACTCATTCCATTGAAAAATGTATCACAGGGTCACTCTTTTACCTATATTCATTGTCAGCCTCATTGCTGCCTTTATACACATTATTCTGTTTTACCAATGAAGATACTGAGGATGAAAAGTTAACTAGGCCAAGGTCACACCATCAGTCCTGCACAAGTGGGAGGGCCCGTATCCAAACCCAAGGTGGTCTGTCTTTCAAGCCTATGTTTCTCTCTGCCGCTTGTCCCAGCTCGTGGATGGCAGACAAGGCCAACCTACCCCATCTACCAGTGGAAAAGATTCAGGCACTACTATGCCATCCAGCCCTTCCCGACTCCTGTAAGGGCTTTCAAGGGCCCCCAAGAATAACCTGGTCCTACTAAGAATGCATTTCTCCAAACCTCCTGAGTTTGGCAAAATTAGACAGAAGTTAAATTATTGAAGGGCAGGCTGTTGTTTTTAAGAATCCAAATGGTGAGCTGGCTCTTGTTTTCAGCAATCTTAAGATTAATAAAGGGCAAATTGCAAGGCATATTTTACATGCCCCATTAAACTGGTGGGATTAAGTGTGCACGAAAAGTAATTGCCTTTTGATGTGAATAAAGCACAAAAAGCCCAGACAGAGGAAGCAAGCCCCTAATTTACGGCCCAATAGGAGACTTTCTCCGCAATTATCATCTTAATGTCGAAGAGCATAATATACAGTAACGCTAAAACGTACACAGCACAAAAGTCATTGCATCTTTTGACTCTTGTAGGAGGGCAAACTGTTCTCCCTTCTGGTCAGGCCCTGCTGCTTCTCCACAGTGTGACAGCATTCAGAGCAACAGAAGTCTGTCAGTCCTGGTAGGCTTGTTTGCTTTTTGATCCTTTCAGGAGGGGAAGCAGAGGGAATCCTGGACTGCTTTCTTGGCATCTCATTTCCAGGAAGGCATCCAGGTTCCCTTCTGAACAGATATGACTAATCATAGCCACGTATACCGATGTTTCCAATTACTTGGAAATCATAGTGGTAAGTCAGAGTCTTGTAAATGACTGAACACTTGGATTTCTCCCCCCACAGTCTTAATAACTTGAATTTGCCTGGAGAGATCCTAGGGGATTAGCGCAAAGGGATGAATAATAGCCCAAAGAAATCCTTTAAAAAGGAATAATCCCTGGAACATTTTAAAGTGCGGTAAGAACTCTATAAAAGGAAGTTCCTTGAGAAAGAAAAATCTGAAGGGTGAGATAAATTCAGTCAGCAAGATTTTGCCAGAGTGTTGTTTGGGTTTCAATCATTGTTACTGGAAATTTCTCGTCCTTCATAAAAATATAGCTGAAGTTATTAGCCATTATGTCATTGGACATTCCTTATCCAAGGATTTGGATAATAAATTTTCTGCTTAAATTTGTCCTCTCCTTTCCCCCCAGTCTCCCCAAAGCACTTTTTGACATAAAAATTAAAAGATTAAAGACACATTTACAGTCCAACAGTTTCAACATACTCAGTTCTGAGGCTTAGAAAGACCCACTTCTGTCAGATGGACTCTCATTCTTTTTTTTTTATTCTCTTGAAATTAAACAATAATTTTCAGAACAAATAAAGTACTGCTGCATATGGGCTGGAAAAAGTATATGGGGCGTGCGGTATGATGTATACTAGTTTGGAAATAGAAACACTCTTTAACGTCTTATCTTGTACTGGGTCTAAAATCTATATACTGGCACAGCTTTAAGAAATCAACAGAGTACAAATATATTTTTTAATATTTTATTTATTTGAAAGAGAGAGAGAGAGAAAGAAAGAGAGAGAGAGAGAGAACACAAATAGGTAGAGTGACAGACAGAGGGAGAGGAAGAAGCAGGCTCCCACAGAGCAGAGAGCCTGATGAGGGGCTCCATCCCAGGAATTTAGGATCATGACCTGAGCTTAAAGCAAATGCCCAACTGACTGAGCCACTCAGGTGCCACCAGAGTCCAAATCTTAAATTCAATTTGTTAAGAATCTACTCTGCAGCAGAAGTCATGGAAATAAAAGGATTGGGATGGGCTCAAGATGTCACTTAATGTAGCCCCAACTAGAACCCTGGAGTCCTTTGATGCATCTTTGCCAAGAGCCTGCTCCTTTATGTCTGAACAATGCGTGCATCTCCACTCATTCTGTTTTGTGTTGCACCTGACTTTTATTGGTTTATTTTATAAGTTTCTTGATGGTGGGAGTCAAAGGCCATTGAGTCAAATGCCAAGTTTCCTGGCCAACTCAACTAATAATCTTGGAAATATTCTTCATGATTAATTATGGCAGGCAGAAGACTGGCCCTCTGTGATGTATACGTCCTCATCCTTAGAATCTGTGAATAGGGACATCTGGGTAGCTCAGCGGTTGAGCGTCTGCCTTCGGCTCAGGGTGTAATCCTGGGTTCCAGGATCCTTGGAGGGGGCCTGCTTCTCCCTCTGCCTGTGTCTCTGCCTCTCTCTGTCTATGTCTCTCGTGAATAAATAAATAAAATCTTAAAGAAAAAGAATCTGTAAATATTGTCTTATGTGGCAAAAGAGATCATGCTTATGTGATTCAGTAAACAATCTCTAGATTGGGAGATTGTTCTGAATTATCTGGATGGTCTCAATATAATCACAGGGATCCTAATAAGAGGGAAATAGGAAGGTTGAGTCAGAGAGAAGATATGATGATGGATGCAGAGATCAGAGGAGAGGTTTGCAGATGCTATGTGGTTGAGTTTGAGGGTAGAAGGGGGCTACTATTCCCAAAATGAAGAAGCTGGAAAAAGCCAGGAAATAGCTTTCCTTCTAGAGATTCCAGAAGAAACATAGCTGTGCTCTTTAACATGTTTCTGATGACCAACCTCTAGAGACCTCTAGTATAGCAATATAATAAATAAATTGTGTTAATATGTTACAATGACAATAGGAAATTGATAAAATAATCTTGTCCAGCCCAAGATTATTTTAAGTTTGGGCTGGCTACAAAGTCCTAGGTGAAGAGATAAAAATGAAGCCAATGGAGTGAAAATTATACTAACCAGAGGACATAGGTGAAATGTTTTTAGTTCTTCTCTAGAAACTTATTAGTATTTTAAAAATATTATTTGTCTCTTTTTCTTAACTGAGAATATAGAAAAGTTTTGGGTATTTGAATATTCTGGTTGAATCATTCTAGACTTTAGTATATTGTGTATGTATATATATATTTATATATATACACAGAATATATACACACACATATATAATATGTATCATATGTATGCATATACAAGTGAATACTAGGCAGGAAAAACCATATATCTACAAAACATTTAAAATTTCTAAGACTGAAAGTAAAAGTGGCAATGCCTCTTAAAATTCTAATGAGTATTGTTAAGTCATTTGCCATCTGTAACTATATATTATCAGACGGAAGATATGGATATAAAAATAATTCCCTCAGAAAATTGCTAGTTTACATTTCAAAGTATATCATTCAGTTAACAAAATTAATTATACCAAAATGATATATTATTTCACGTTTTTGTCAAAATCAGTTACATTAAGGAGAGCTGTTTACAAATGGATAAACTGTAGGGGGTGAGTTGGCAGCTACTGAAGGTGACAACTCTGAGCTGACCTTCAACATCTGAATGTGGTTAAGCTGAGATTTTTTATACATATTCAGCCTCACTGACAAGAAGATGTGAAATATGGAATAATCTGGAAACCTATGATTCAAAACCAGACTTGTGATTAGGCTTGTTTGCCTTGATACAATCTTTGAAGAAGAAACTACAAGGCAAAGACATTGATGACATGATGCTTTAAGTCATTACATAGGGCTGTTCTGCTTCAGTGGTCAAGAAGCTCATCTTAAACCTTATAATGTCCCTCTCATAATGTGAGGTAGGTAAGAATTTGAGAGAAGAAGAAATTATCCATAGAATGTGGAGTGACTGGTCTAAGGTTGTGCAGAGGCAGTAACCAGAAACCAGCCCCCCCTCCCACTTGTCCTTTCTGGCATATCATGATACCTCCAAGGAAAGAAATTCTGTTGATGCTCAAGATATCAAGTAGTATAATCTTGCCTGTCAAAAAGAAAGCATATATTAGAGAGATGACTTTGAAAGAAGGAAGAAAATCTTTTGCTTTTCTGCTTTCTGGTGCTCTCCTTCATAAGGAGACTGACTATCTTCCTTCCTTCACTTCGGAACATCTCTATGTTTCCTCCCCACCCCTAGTATCCACATTGTTTCCCTGCCTGGAATCTTCCAACACCGTATCTACCAGACCAGATTTCCCAGCTTCCAAAAACTAGTCCAGGTTAATCATCCTCTAGGAAGATTTCTCTGCTCTCTCCCTTCTCTGATTTCCTGAGGAGCCTATGCTTTGGATCACACCCTTTGGAAATTGTTGTAGCTTATTTGTGATGCAATCACCACTGGGGAACTGTCCCTGCCCACAGTGCACGGTAAAGGGGCAGGCCCAAGTAGTCATGGAGTGACAATCAGATTTCTTTCTTAGGAAGTTGGACTTGGAGGCTAGCATTGAGGTCAATCACGGGGAGAGGGTTCAGATGAAAACTCTTCTAGACTCAGTAGTGGCTAAGCCATACTTGGCTAACAGCAAGATAAAGAGATTGGGGGATGAAAGAGGGAGAGGAAATATTTTGAAGAGACAATAAGATATTCTATAAGAGAGAAGAAATCTGAGAAGTGAAGTTGTGAGAGAAATGGAAAAACACTCTCAATTCCTGGTTGTCCACTGCCTACTTTAGTCTCTGCAGGCTCTCGCTACCCATCCTGCCCTTAGACGAAACTTCGACATCATACAGACTAGGTTTGCATCCCAGCTCCACCCTTTCCTATCCCTGCAAATGTAGACAAGTTTCTTAGTAATTATAGAGCTCAGTTTTCTCATTTACAGAATGGGAATATTAATAGAACATGCCTCATAATTTGCTTATTTAGAGCAAAAGAGAATTTAAATGAAGTGTTTAGCACAGTGCATGACTCATATTAAGCACTCAAAAATAGTAGCTACAACTATTGATATTTTTATTATGATTTTATCCACATCTCATCTCTGAACCTCTCTTTCACTTGTAGTGTCTTGTAGACTTCTTTTTCTTTCAACCAAAGTACTTGGTTGCAAGACACATGGACACGTGGATTTGTAGTGGCCTCTAATTACTATACTTGCGTTTCTAGACAGTTTTTTTTTTTGTAAATGATTCAGTGGCAGATGCCGTGTTTCTAATTTCCCCGAAACCCTTGAACAGTTAAGGTGAAATTGCAGTGGATATCCTGCAATCAACATTGAATGGATATCCTGACATCAAGTAAACAATACCGTTTACAGAGTTTTCAAAAAACACTTGGTTAAAATTGACATGTGAGAATAATTCACGGTCTCTACCTTTCACCTTATGATTGTTTTTTTTTTTATCTGTAAGTGACAAATAGAATAACCATGATTTTATACATGAAATAATGTGTCTATAAAACTGGCTTTTAAAAAAAGATTGAGTAGTGGTTTGTTCAAAACTGTTGGAAAGGATAAGAAAACAATCCATTTATTTAAGTCTTACATTGTATGTTATTTTGCGATAAGTAAATTTTCAGAAGCAGTTTTAAAAAATGATACCATCAAGAAAGCCTGACATAGAAATTAGGATGTAGTAAAGAAATAAGTAAATTACTAGGAATTTTGCTGATACCCTCGGTCCTTATTTGCTGACACTGGTGTCACATCCAATATTCATTGTTTCCGTTTCCCACTTATCCCAACAGAAAGAATGGCCTTAATCTGAGATAGAGTACCTGCTTCACCAACACTGTTGTTACTAAAAGACCTTAGTTTTAGGCCAGCCTCTCTAATTTTGGACCTAAAATCAAGACACTCCCTTCCGAAGACCCCTTTACTTAGAGCAGGATTTTTTCTCTTCAGCCTACCTAGTGTCATCTACAAGCCAGAAGCTAGGAGGGACCAATTAACTCAGCTTGGGAAGTGCCAAGTGAGACCATTCATCTCCAAAAACTGCCACCTTGACAGGCAAAACAATTCTAAGTGTATGGGCCTGTCTTCCTCATCCACCTTCCCTACTACCCTCAATCCACAATTGCCTGAAAGCACATACAGTTGGGGTCCTTGGTGTTAAATATAAAAAGCATAACTCACAACTATCCAAAAGGAGATACTCCTGAATAGATCAGGTATGGCTGGATCCAGATATTCAAATAATCTCTCCAGGGATCTCTTTCTTAGATTAACTCTATTTCCCTCCAGGTTGGATTTATTCTTCAGCAAGCCCCCACAAGTAGTGTCAAGAGGGGCCACCAGCAAATCTAAGCCTATGCTTAATCAACTTAACCCTCCAGTGAAAGACTAGAACTCTTCTTAGTAGCTCCAGAAAAAAAATCCATGAGATGACTCTCACCAGCCTGGTTTGGGATTGCATGTCCATGTTTGAGCTCAAAGTCTAACCCTGAGCTGCCAATCCCAGAGTGTGAGATCAAGTCTCCTGAAAGCATGTGGGCTAAGGCTAGGGGAACACTGGTTCCTGAAGACAAATCAGAGTGCTGCTCATGTGAGGGGGGGGGGAGAGACAAAAACAAGGGTTCAATATGCTCTCTCCCACCCACTGCCCCTCCTCTTCCCTGACACTAACTTCATCTTGACGCTTGTTATCCCTCATTTACTTCTTGATCACTCAACTTCTTTTTCAATCTTCCTATTTTTTTTCTTTGCCTATATTTTCTTTTCTCCTGTCTCTCTGACTCCTTTGGTACTTGCTTCTTGGTTCTTAAATTTTTGCACCTATACCTTTCCATCATCTTTTCCTTCTTCCAAACAGTGGGAATTGAGTCCCCTTCCGACTGCAGCCATCAGCTTCTTAATATACTATATACTTCAACTTTTTCTTTCTCATTTTGTTGGTCTTTACTATTTTTGATTGGTCTTCTTTGCTAAACTGGAAGCTCCATGAGTGGTGAAGAGATCATACCTTGGTCAATCACCACTGAATCACCAGAACCTTGCAGAACACCTGCCTTATAGGAGGGGACCAAATACTCTTTGTCCAATAAATAAATGAGTAACCCACTGAGAAAAGTTTATATGAATTTGACATCACACATTTTGCTTTCCAAGATATTCTCCTAATGAGCCCCAGAAGAGGAAAATGAGTGATTGGGGTCAGGACCAATGAGTTCTTACAGCTATTCTAGTGAATTCATGATTTCAGAGGAAATAATAAATCAGCAAGCATCTTATGGAACTGTAAATTTCTAAACAAATATGTGGATTGAGAAACCAAATGTGAGTTGACTGCTAAAGACTTGTTAGAAAAACACAGCTCTTCTGTATTGCCCCCATGCAAGTGCACATATATTATTCAGTGGGGTTCTATGTAAAATCAAGACATGTTTCTATTTACTAATTAACGTTTGGTAACAACTGGACATTAATGAGTTTGACCTGAAAACAGAGGCCAGGCAAAAGCAGTTCACAACATCCTGTACTTCAAGCAACACTTTCATCCAGGTATTTGCAAAGACGATTATTTCAAGTAGACTCAGTTTCTAAGTTCATTTTCATCTAATAAGACTTGAAAGTTTTCTGGTAAGTCACCCCTATAATTACAGGTATTTAGACCACAGACTCTTAAATGTTACCTCTCTAGTCCCTCTACTGGACAAAACCAAGTACATAAAACCTGTGGTTCACTTAAAAATTAACCGAGCTTCTACAATATTTTGGATAAAATAAGTCTTGGGTTATTTCTTCTGCCCACCAGAAAGCTCACTTTACTTTTCCAGGGAGCGCTGAGGAGATGCAGCGACCTTGCAGGCCATGCATACACATGTGTGCAAGCTAGGATTAGTTATAAATATCTGAGCAAGGGGAAAAGCTAATTAGAATAGGCTTGCTGGCTCTGCAGTACTGTACAGTCTCCTTACATTCTTCCTAGCCCACGTGGTGGTCATAATCATGAAGCAACACACTGTGTAATGTCCTCATCAGTTGGTTTGGAGTAGAGCATTTAGAGACTGAGTTTTGAAAAGAAAAGAGAGAGAAAGAGGGAAAGAAATAACCTCTTTATATATATATATATATATGTGTGTGTTGTATGCATGTATATAATATACATATATATGACGTGTGTGTGTGCCTTAAGACTAGAAACTAACACTTGCTGTGATTTAGAAAGAAAGCTAGGGGTACCTGGGTACTGAGTCAGTCAAGCGTCTGGCTCTTGATTTCAACTCAGGTCATGATCCTGAGGTTGTGGGATCAGCCCGCATCAGGCTCTACACCAGGCTGTGTTCTCTGTGCTGGGCATGGAGATTCTCTTAAGATTCTCTCTCTCCTTCTCCCTCTGTCCCTGCCATGTGTACTCTCTTTCTATAAACAAATAAATAGCTAAAACACTTTGGATAAGAAAAGAATAAACCAATTATGCACCAATTTCCAACTTTCCTGATTAGACCAAAACCAAAATTAAGTTTTAAAAAAGGAAGTGAAGGAAATCCAGAAGACCTGGATTCAAGCTCCTGCTACACTACTGACTATACCTATTTTACTGAGCCTCAATGTCCTCATCTGGGAAAATGAGGTGGGGAGAATCCCATGAGAAATATTAGGAAATATTTAGTGAGCGTAATGTCCCATCCAAATCCTAGGAGTCCCCAAAGAAGGATGGGTTCAGAAAGCAGAAGATGCACTATCTTTGAAATAGAAATTTGTCATAAATAAGCACAGAACGTAAAGTTAAATTAAAATGTTGTAAGGTTTTTTGTGAACAACAGAGGCATATCTATATCTGTATCCAAATATCTGTATCTTTATCCAAAATTTATAACTGGAATTCACTACTCATATAAACTAGGCAACTAACTAAATGTAACATAACATATCATTTATAAAAGTAACAATGCTTGGCTTGTTGATTATGGCAGATCTCAAAGCTGATGATAAATCCCAGGGGGACTAAAAAAAAAAAAAAAAGAAACCAGGAGTTGTATAGATAAGATCACTTATTCTGGTAGAAAAAGCATTGAGATTCAGACCCAAAACAAAAATTCAAGTTTCAATGTTGTACCACCACTTACTTCCAGTAAAATTTCAGGCCAGTAGTTTAGCCTCTGAACTTGAATTTCTTGATCTGCAGAATCTTTGCTTACTTTAGTGCAAAGAGTATTTACAGGAAAGAAGGAAGAGCTTAATATGATAAGACCAAAAGCTCCAGATGATGGCAGAGAATGAAATTCAACCTGAGAATTCAGATGTTCCCAGGGAAGAAACTGGAACAGAGAAACTAAACCACAGATAAATAAAAAAGATGCTTGAAGAAGACATAGGAAAGTTGAAAAAAAAATTGAGTTACTGATGACACATGTCTATGATTTTAAAAGCACAGTTAATGTAAAGGGACCTACCTATTCACATACTGATAATTTTTTAAAATTCTGGATAATGGCAAATAAATGATACACATTTATTCATAGATCATATGTTAAAACATGTATTTAACATCATGGAAAATATGAATCTGGATTCAAACCTATCATATTGGATGGAAGACACAAATTATTTAAGTACATGTTTGCAAAATGTTTTTTTTTTGCAAAATGTTTTTAATAAAAGAATTTTGGGATGCCTGAGTGGCTCAGTGGTTGAGTGTCTGCCTTCAGCTCAGGGTGTGATCCTGGAGTCCCAGGATCTAGTCCCACATCGGCTCCCTGCATAGAGCCTGCTTCCCCTTCTGCCTGTGTCTCTGCCTCTCTCTCTCTCTCTCATGAATGGATAAATAAAATCTTTAAAAAATAATAAGAGATGGGATCCCTGGGTGGCGCAGCGGTTTGGCGCCTGCCTTTGGCCCAGGGCGCGATCCTGGAGACCCGGGATCGAATCCCACGTCGGGCTCCCGGTGCATGGAGCCTGCTTCTCTCTCTGCCTGTGTCTCTGCCTCTCTCTCTCTCTCTCTGTGACTATCATAAATAAATAAAAAAAATTAAAAAAAAATAATAAGAGATTTATAAAGGTAAAATTATGCTGTTAGCTGAAGTAAAAGTCAAAGCCATAAAAAGAAAGAAAGAAAGAGAGAAAGACCAGAACAAAGAGTATCTCCTTATATTGCTATGAAAGACAAGCATCTTGAGTCTTATGAGCACCCAAAGACCATCTTTAAATCAGTCAGTAAGGGCAAACAAACTTCACTGAATTCTCTATATTCCCAACTTATCACTATGTACTTTACATGGCTCCAAACACACCATAAAATGAAAACAAGTAGAAATCCTGTCCAAAATGAAAGAATACACAGAACTGAGAGTAATGCTAAGTGTTCTTACATGTGCTATTTCTTAATTGTCACAATAATTTTTGAGATATGGCTGAGCATGGGGGAGCGTGAGTGTAAACTGTATAAACACACCAATGTCTACTTTTTGGGATTCAACACAGTGGGGTAATAGGTACTAGGAGATCAAGTAGAACCCAAGTGTTAGTTTTATTGTTGGGCCAAGCCATTCCTAATGAACAAGACCTCATAGTTGGATGGAGGGCATGGCTGGGAAATGAGGACAAGGTGAAAGTCTCTTCTCCTTGTTCTTTCACCTAATGTTGGGGGCCCATCTATAGCAAGTGCTGGGTCTGCAGAGTGGACTCTGACTTTCCCATTCAGCTCTGAGCAGAGCAGGCAGGCGCACCTTGCAGACTCACATAAAAGTGCACGCAACAACCCTCTTCATGCAATGGCCTTGTCCAATGTGCTTGTGGCTTGGCAGTAACAAATTCAGGTACAGGCCCCACTTCACCTTTGCCATGTTGTCCAGGGGAAGATAACATGACTAAGCAGTAACTTCCAATATGCTAAGTCAACACAAAGGTGAAGGATGACCCAATGCAGCTGAATTTTTCTGCTGTAGAGACAGATCCTCTCTTGGTAATGACAGGAAGTAGACAGAGAGCTAAATAAAAGACCTTTCCTAAGCATTTTGGATCAAGAAAAAAGGGGGAGAGGGACGCCTGGGTGGTTTAAGGTCGAGCATTTGCCTTCAGCTCAGGGTGTGATCCTGGGTCCGATGATTGGGTCCTACATCAAGCTTCCTGTGAGGAGCCTGCTTCTCCCTCTGTCTATGTCTCTGCCTCTCTCTCTCTCTCTCTCTGTGTCTCTCATGAATAAATGAATAAATAAATAAATCTGTAAAAAAAAAAAAAAGAAAGAAAAAAGGGGAAAGAAGGGAGAAAAGACCAAATTTCATTTCTTTGGAGACCAAAGTAGGAATGTGACCTAAAGAAGAGATGTCTTCTTAAAGAACCCACCAAAATCAGTAGAATTACTTACACTTTCCACAGCAGGAAACAGAAGCTGAGGACAATTATGTGATTTGTCCAAAGTAACATATCTTATAAGCTATGGTGTGCACAAGAGACAATTATAAAGCAAATCAAACCTAAACTGCTTGAAATTGACTAGAAGTAAGGAGTTTGAGGAAAAAAAATTAATCTGGGGTACGTTGAGTGGAAGGAAAATTTAAGCTGGCATTGAAGCCAAGATTAAAATAGAAGGTGCTATACAGTTAAGTTCAGCACGAATGAATGGGATGGATACCATGTCATTTAGAATGCTTCCAGGTAAGCAAATACCCCAAACACCTTGGAGCTATAGACACTCCAGAAAATTCAAGAGATAGAAATCTCAATGATCATAACAAATAAACAAATGGTAACTATTGACCATACAACTCAGTGAGGAGTTTAAAAAAGAACAGTAGAGATAAAGAGGCCCCGGCCATCCTCTGACACTGATCTATTTCACATTGAAGAAGTCACTGCGTATTTTTCCTTTAATTCTCTGTGTAAGACAAAATCAAGGTTTTCTTTCCTCAGGTGGGTCTGAGCTTCTCAGAGGCTCTTTATAGGACTGGCTAATCAGACCCACTGAAATGTGGAAATGATCTTTGTATAATTGGGAGACTCAAAGACATCAGAGCAAATGAGAAACAACAGAAAAAGAAAAGAAAATGAAAGAAGTGCTCTATTAAACTTCCCTCTATTACTTTATACATTGAAATAAAGGAATCCACTTAAAAATTTAACATACAAATGATAGTACCCTTTACAATAAAAAAAGCAGTCCCCGATATTGTCATGGGAGAAAGATAATATTTCTATAATGGTCACTTATATCATTTTTAATACATACAAGTGGTACATTCATTACAGGAACATCACAGCAAAATATGCCATAATGAGAAAACACAGGCACATTACGCCCACAATCCATTTCATTATTATGATTGCTTTGCAACTATTCCATATTTAGAGGAAACATCTCTCATCCTAATGTGCCGTCCTTCTGCTTTAGGACAAGATAGTCCATGGATGGCAGCAAAACAAAAATAGTAAAACTAGCCAAAAAAAAAAAAAAAAAAAAGAAGAAGAAGAAGAAGAAGATGTGGTTATCGAACTTTGGTTATATGTGTAATATCAAATTCTGAAAGCAGCATCATAGCATTCCAGGGTCCTTTAGAGGCCAACAAGAGTCAGTATTCATAACTCTCGTCTCTGCATCCAGCAAACAGTCAAGTGAACACAATCACTGTGGAATTAAAATGTGACATGAAACTGAGATCACATCAGAGTCCAAAACAACATTTAAAACTTCTTCAAAGTACAAAATAGGTGGTGGTTGCCAGGTCAGTGTCTCTGCTTACTCACCATTTGATCCCTGATGCTAGATCCAGGGTGGTACATAACAGCCCCTTCCAAAAGTCTTTGCCAAATGGATGTTGAGATGCTAACTTGAAACCAAAGTTCACATAGAGCTGCAGGAACAGGTGGGCAGAAGATGATACTTGGGGCTGGAAGCAGAGCTGATGTCATGCCAGAATGAGGATCGGGTGTGGGAGGGTGGAATAGGGCTTATCAAGTAGGGCAGCAGCTATGATACTGTTAAGGCAATGGAATTTAGGTCAGTAAAAGGTAGAAAGGAGTGAGAAGTACTGTAAGTATTATAGATCCAGGCAGACCCCTTCTGGAATTTGTTAAACCCAGTAAAAATGGACAGTGTCCTGTTCAGCTTAATATAGAAACTTTTATTTTGTGTATTTACTATTTATAAAGTATTACTACTACTAGTATACACAAAGATAAATCTAATATGTGTCTCCCTGTCCTTGAGAAGCTATCAGTCCTGTAGGCTGGACAGGCATTTAATTATTAACCTTGTAAAGGTCAATTGACATGCAAATTGAAATGCTTTCTTGTTATAGGGTCAACCAAACCAAGATGGAAGTTGAAAGTAAAGATTAATTTGATTTTGACCTAGGAAACATGCAGTGTCTCTAAGAAGCTTATGGCATTAGCCAGACCTTAAAAATAAGAATACATAATGTTACCTAAAGATGGTAATAGGACAATAATCACTTGAGGCTGAGGGAATAGCATAATGGTCTTTAACTTCATGCAAGTCATAGGCCCCTTTAAGAAGCTAATTAAATGCACATTTAAACTTGCATATAATTTACACGAAGGTACCAAGAAGTCCTGGGCTTAATGAAGTCCATCTTTGGATGCTTAGCTCCATGGACCCCAGATGAAGAAATCTTTGAAAGATTAAGAATTGACAACCAAATGCAAGGTTCTGAAAACACAGGTGACTGAGTATAGTGCCTCACGAAGCTAAGGGAAGTCTGGGGCCTGGTCATGGATTGTCTTGAACATCACATTAATGGTAAATGAAAAGAAAATTAAATTTAGATTTGCTAATAATAGCCTCACAAAGCTATCACCAATTAATCAGCCCTTGATGGAAAGAACTTCATGTTGAACAGATATATCTCGTTGACCTAATCTCAAATCAGCATTCGAAATAGAATGAAATCAATGAGGTATGAGTATAGAAAAAGATACAAAGAGAGATTTCTTTTTTAAGTTTAAATTCAATTAATTAACATATAATGTATTAGTTTCAGAGAGAGAGTTCAATGATTCAGTGTTCATGACATCATATGCCTTCCTTAATGCCCATCACTCAGTTACCCCATCCCCCCACCCAACTACCCTCAGCTTGTTTCCTATGATGAAGAGTCTTTTATGGTTTGTCTCCCTTTCTGATTTCATCCTGTTTTATTTTTCCCTCTCTTCTCCAATGATCCTCTGTTTTTTTTCCCCCAAATTCCACATATTAATGAGATTATATCAAAGAGAGATTTCTATGAAGCCATTTGCTTTTCCCTAAACCCTGCTCCAGCTAACCTGCCAAAGTTCTGGCAGGTAAGTTCTTGTGGCACACAGAGTCATCAGGGAACTTCTGACAGAGGACCTGTAACTTTCTTGACACTCTGACCCTACCAGTTGTTGCCCCCTCCTGCCTTCTTACTCAGGCCTGGCTTTCAGCAAGCAGGCTGTGAAGGTTGGTGGCTAATACTGGGACCACATGCAGGTCAATTATCTGTTGCCCTTGCTTTTGTGTATTTTCCCCGACCTCAGGATTTTCTATTCACACTCAGCATCTACTGTTTGTTTAGGTCAGCTGCCCCTTTGACCACCTACCTTGCTCCATGATTTCTAGGAGAATGGTTACCCAAGAAGGATGCTACCCATGTGCTCACTCATTCTTGGATTCTTTCTTGATTGTGCTGCTAAGTCTAGCCTATGTGTTTGTTACCTGGACTCTGAAAACCCCTTAGACTATTCTTTTCCTCTTCAGTGTCTTAACGTCCCTGTTGCCAAATTCTCTCCCAGTGACTTGATCCTGCTTTTACTCACTCCTGGTGTAATGGGCAGAAACAGCAGCTCTGTAGATGTTTGTGCCAAAGCCCAACCACAGTGAGGGTGGTTAATGCCAGGCCAAGTGGACACACTCCTCATAATCAGATCCTGATGCAATGAAGCAGAACCTGGATTCCACTGAGAGTGTATCTGCGGTTACCTTAATCAGGAGGTGAGTAAATTAACAGATGCTAGAGGAAGGAGGCACTGGAGGAGTTGGGGCAGAGATTTTCTTTATGGGGGTCAGAGGAACCAAAGGTTTAAATAAAACAGGTGTTTAGAAGAATCTGGGGTAATTTTGGGGGAGAAAAATAAATATGCACACTTAGAAAAAACATAAAGTGACATCCATTTGCCTTGCCTCCTTTTTAGGTGTGTTGAAACCTGCAAAATGGCAAATTTTAGATTTTTGCAATCAATTTTTTTTTGAGTGCTGGCTATGGGAAAGGTTTTTCTCTATGTCCTGCTTCATCACAGTGAAGATCCTTTCCTTCCTGGAGCTTTCATTCTAGTCAAATGCTCCTTTCCTGACTCTATAGTTCCTATCACATTTTAAATGAATCTAATTGGGTTTTGGAATTAGAAACCTGGACTCTCATCTTGATCTTCCATTTTTCAAGTAGGTCGATTTGGATGAGTCAGCTTCCTTACCTGTAAAATGGTCTAGTGATGATTCCTCATGGGTTGTATAAGAGGTACCTGAGTTAGTACAGGAGCTCTCTACACAATTCCTGGCATCTTTTGAGCACTCAATAAAAATTATTATTATTATTATTACTATTATTATTAATCTCTGCTGAGACAATTTCTAATTATATCTGTGATCCTGTTAACTTTCTTAAATGCCACAAAGGGTGTGGTATATTTGGGTCATAGAGAATAGAATAAGCTTTAGAAACAAACAAAAACCCCAAATGTTTTACCATTGCTCTACAAGGCCCTCTGTGATCTGGCTCTTTCCTTCAGCCTGCTTCAAATAATTCTTTTTGACCCACTCAATTCCAGCCACCATAACCTTGCATTTCCATTCTCTGAGTTTTGGCACTTGTGGCTAACTTTGCCTGGCACTATCTCTCTCTCCTCCTCTTTTAGTGATTTTTTTCTTTACGTAACCATCTTATCTGCAGCCCCTCATGCCTCTCATGCCCTACCCTTTGCCCTTCTTTCTCACATTCATGTTTTACTATCTGTGTAGCACACGCACTCCCTGAAAATTTTATCACTTATCATTCAATCTTTGTTTACCTGTTTGTTGCTACTTCACACCCTCATGTAAGCCCCATGCACACAGAGGGCTTGCCTGTGTTACTTGCCCCTGGTGTCTAGAAGAGTGCTTGTCACATAGTATGCCAAAAACGTTGAACAGATACATGAATAATGGATGGATAGATAGATAGATAAATGGTTTATTGGGAGAGAAGCTGATATTCCTTTGACCCCATTCTCATCTCAACGTGCTGTGATTATGATATTTTCTATCTGGTGCAAACATGGGAATATCCTACAGTTAAATGTTAATCGTTTCTCTTTTTTTTTTTTTTAAATTCTGTTTACTTTCTCTTCCTTTTGCACATTGTCTTGCCATTAGTTACTTATTTTACTTGTCCATTTACTTATTTTGCAGAAAGTATGCATGCTTTCGGAGGAACCATGTGACGGCACCATGATAAAATATAAAATTAACAATACTTAACTGTGCTTTTTCCAAAGGCCACAGATACCATCAGCTTGTCACCTCAGCTCTTTAAAAAACATAAAATTTGGGGAAGGTCAGCTGTTAGCCATTTAATCACTTTTTTTTTTTTTTTTTTTTTACAGTCATAGAATGTTGCCCTTAAAATGTCCTCTGAGGTTATCTAATACAGATTGCTCATTTAGCAGGTGAGCAAACTGCAGTCCAGAAAGGTCAGAGATTGCCAACAATTGCAAGTCTCTTAGTGGCAGGGACAAGTCCAGAACCCTCTCCTCTTGACTCTGAGGCCAGGGCTACATTTGCCCTGTGCCAGAAAATGATGAAATGATATTAATGTTGTTTTACTGCCTAAGGAGATAAGATTAAGGAACAGCTGATGCCAGCTAGACACCTAGGACAATAGTGATTGAAAATCATAATGAAATGAAAGGCTGAACCCTGATGGATATTGATAAATATTCAAACTCTTGTGGGCCATGACTACTCAACAAACATCCATTTATATAGTATCTATAATTTCCAAATGTGCTATGAAGAACTCTGTCTTTATTTCTAGTACTTAGATAACAAAGCATAATAAGAAATTTCACTTGTGTAATTTGCAATAGATTTGCTTTCATCAGCAGGTGAGGAAAAAAAAGGCCAGATTTCTCATGAAATACCAATCAACATTTAGAAACTTAGTGCTGTTATAAGTGAAAAAAACCACTGTGCGTGTTCTGCTTCAAAGACAAGTTGATTTTTAAAAAGGGTTTTTCATGAGTAGAAAATTGCTAAAAATTAGACCATTTAATGGGTAGGAAGCCATAAAAATTAGTCCACTTTCAACCCTGGCTTTGTGTAAATTTCTATAATTATATCTTACATACATTATTTATTATTGACAGTTGAGCTGCAAGCAAAAATGGTACAGACCAAGCAAAACCTATTCTATTTGAAAATCAGAAATGGAAAGGCAGTTTATAAACCCTTTTCTAAAAGTGGAGGGATGGTATGCTTAAGTTGAAATATTTTGTGTACTGAAGTTTCAGTTAGTGGGAATTAGAATAGCTGAGTTTTAACTTTACCTTGCAGGGTGGATAATGAAATGTCACCAAACCTTCAAGAAGCTGAGTGTTCCAGCAGATGATCTAACACATAGCTGGGAGGTAGTTCTTATCAATCTATCTAATTGTGCTTTTGTATTCACTTAAGGGTTCCCTCAGCCTCCTGAATATCTTACAGCGTGTGTGAAGACACTTGGTCTTTTAATCAAAATGCCAGCTTGAAGAAGCAGGACTGACTTAGTAAAGGTCTCATTTCAGTTTGTGATAGTAAAAACCAAATGAACGAACATAACATGGAACTTCAGTTCTTTATTTAAGGGATAAGAAAGATACAAACTAGTGACGTAGATATTTTAGACTTTTGTTCTACTCTCTTCTCCACTGAAATGTCAGCCATTTAATCAGAGATGTGACTATCACTTTCTTTATCCGTAATCTTTTTTTCTTCGACCATTTCCTCTATCTTTTATGCATTTACTCAAAGAGTTTCTTAAAAAGTAATTTTCTTTTATCTGAGAGACTGAAAATGCAAATAGACAATGGCCAGACCATGTATGACAATGATCTGACCCATAGTCTCTGTGGCCCACCATCCAGAAAGCCCAAACCACAGCACCAATAGCAGTTGCTTAGGATAGTTAAGGCTAAGCCAATGGATGCCAATTTCCTTATTTTATGCCATGGTTTGCAACTCAGGGCCAACCATGGGAAGACAAATATGTTTCCTAAACCATCATATAAGAAGCCTGTCTCAGTTAGCCAGCCTCTACCTTCCCCCTGGCCAACAGCCTATCTTCAGGGCATACCTAAGGTCTCCCCTGACTTTTTTCACTGTGAAGCTTTCCTACTCCTTTGCTGGGCTTTAGGTGTCTTCCAAACTCAAGATGTTGGCTGACTTTCTTGCTACAGCCAGCTCTAAACAACTAGCCTCTGTTCTCACTGGCATAGTCTGTTCATTCACACATCTCCCTGAGACTGAACTTCGCACTCTATACCTTTGCTCTTCCAAATATGCAATGTGTTCTAACAGAAAGAAGCCTGATGTTCCCCCACTCCCAGTCATGAAAATTAGAAATAGAACTACCCTATGATCCAACAATTCCACTTCTGAATATTTTTCTGAAGAAACAAAAGCATGAATTTGAAAAGACATATGCACTTCCATGTTCTATGCAGCCTTATTTATAATAGCCAAGTATGAAACAACCTAAAAATCCATTGATGGATGACTGGATAAAGAAAATGTACATATATATATTTACACCCACACACAATGGTCTATATCAGGGGGAGCAAATTCATGTGTAAAGTGCCAGATAGTTAATTTTTTGTGTTATGGAGACTACCAGATTTTTGGTGTAACTATTCAGCTCTACCTCTGTATATACAATAAGTAAACAAATGGAGGTGGATGTTTCAATAAGACTGAATTTACAAAAACAGGCAGAAGGCCAAATTTGGCTCCAGAGCATAGTTTGCTGAATCCTGGTCGATGATATAGGACACATGTTCAGAACACAGTGTATGTCAGAACATAAGCCTTACACATTGGAAGAGGTCCATAGATATTGTGAAAAACTCCCTTTATTCAACAAGTATTTATTGAACTAGATACCAAGCTAGAGGATCAGCAAACAAAGTAGACACAAAACCTTGCCTAATGGAGTTTATATTGCACTAGGGATAGCTGATAATAAACAACCAATCACATAGACATGCAAATGCTTTTGTATTTAAAAAGTTACACTATCAAGGGAAAATAAAGCATATAAGGGGAATAGAGAGTGTGTGGGAGGGAGTTATAAGGAGATCATTTATGGTTAAGATAGAATTTGGAGAAAGTAACATTTGAATGAAAATTTGAAAGAGGGGTGGAAATTAGCCATGTCTGAAAATGATGTTGGAAGACAATGAAGGACAATGATTTTAACTTTTGTTCTGAATCAAATGAGATATTCCTGCACAGTTTTGAGCAGAGGACAGACATGATCTAATTGGTATTGTGAAGTGATCACTCAGTTGCTATGTTGGGAGTCACTTTTAGGCATCGAGGGGAGAAGTGAGGACCTAATTGTCTTTTCTTTTACCCACTGGGAAATCTCTGGCTCTTAACTGTGTTTTTAGACTATTTTTTTAAAGTGCTTGCTGATATAGTTGGATCAATATTTATCATGTTGTAACTGTAGTATTCACTATTTATTCTCTTTACTCATTTGTCTCCTGCTTCTTTTTTGTCTTCTGTGCTATAACTGAACATTTTATATGACTCTACTTATTTTCTCCCTTAGCATTCGTAGTATGTCAACTATCTTTGTCTTTTTTTTCTTTAATTAATGGTTGGTCTAGAGTTTACAAAATTCATTTTAAGCTAATCTAAATTCTTTTCCAAATAAAATTCTATTGCTTCACTGATAGTGCAGATATTTATAGCTGAACACTCTCTCCTGTCCCTCAAGACATTGCTGCCATTCATTCTACTTTCAATCTGCTGTAATTACTCAATACATTGTTTCTATTATTGCTTTACAGAATTATACTTTAGACTAAGAATAAGAAAAATAAAGGGTTTTATTTCACCTTCATTTACATGCAGCTCCCTTCTCTGATGCTTTTCTCTTTATAATGCAGATCTGACTTACATCATTTCCTTTCTTTTAAAGAACTTCTAGCATCTTTTGTTGGAAAGGTTTGCTGCTGGTGAATTCCCTCATTTCTTTTTGTTTAAGAAAGTTGTCTTTTCTTAAAGATTTTATTTATTTATTTGAGAGAGAGAGATCACAAGCAGGAGGAGTGGCAGAGGGAGAAACAGACTCCTTACTGAGCACAGAGCCCAACTCAGGGCTTGATCCCAGGATCTTGAGACCATGACCTGAGCTGAAATCAAGAGTTGGATGCTTAAGTGGTTGAGCAACCCAGGCACTCCTGTTTGAAAAAATTTTTATTTCTCCTTCACGTGCAAAGGATAATTTTGCTGGATATAAAATTTTTGGTTGGTAATTTTTTTTCTTCCTTCAACTCTAGATATTTCACTCCCTACTCTTCATGGTTTCTGATGAAAACTATGCTATATTTCTTATCATTTTCCATTATTTTTACTTTTTTTCCCCCAAATTTTTTCCGTCATTGGTTTTGGCAGTTCAAGTCTGAAGTGCCCGAGTATTTTTCTCTATGTATTTCTGTTTGGTAATTTCACATAACCTGTCTCCAAGCTCATTGATTCTTCCCTTGAATATATTGAGTTATTGATGAACCCATTGAAGCTATTTTCCTTTTTTTGTTACAGCGTTTTTGACTTCTGATATTTCCTTTTGATTCTTTCTTTGAGTTCCCATCTCTCTGCTTGTATTCTGTTCTTGTACCCTGTCTCTTTTTCCATTAGAGCTCATAGCATATTTATCATATTAAGCTATGTAAAGTTTTCTGTCTGATAATTCCAATATCTACATCGTATTTCAATTTGGTTCTGATGATGGCTTTGAATCATCAAACTGTTTTACTTTCCTTGTCTTATGGTATGCCTTGTCTCTTTTTTTTTTTCTTGAAAGCCAGACATGTTGTATCAGATATTAGGGAATGGGTGAATCTTTGGTGTGAAGATTTATATTAATATCACTAAGAGTTGTGTTGGATTTAACACTTGCTCTAGATATAAGTGGCTTTAAGTCCCTCCAGTGAGCCTGATTTTGTCTTTCCTTTTGATTTTCAGCTTCCCTTGGAGACATTCTGTGTATTGCATCTTTGTCAACTATAATTCACTCTGTTATACTGGAGCCCTCTTGGCATTGTAATAGGTGGAGGAGGGAGGACATTGTATAATATTCCTATTAAGTTCCAATCATTGGAGCCGTGACTTTCACAAGTGATTTTTATAGTCATATTACTTTAGTCCCACTTATTCCTTTTCCTTTTCTTGGTTGCAGTATTCTCAGTCTGTTTCCTTGACCCCTGTTGATAATCCACCTTTCCTTTACACTTAGATGAGACAGGAAGGCTGGAAAGGAATAGAAGATGAGAGATATCCTTCCTCTAGTGGGGATAGCACTCTAGCAAAGTCCTTTACCTTGGAGAATAGGCTCTTGCTATGGAGAAGTGCTCTGGGCATACTTCACAATGATTATTATTCCTTTCCAACTGCCTGAGCCATGAAGAGGTCCTTCTCAGATCTTCATCATGAGAACCTGGTGGGGTTTTAGGAGGTAAACCCCACAAAAATATACAGGCCTCCTAAAACCATAGCCTCCTAGGAGTTACTCATTCTCCAGCTAGTCCACCTCAGCCTCCAGCAACTCTTCACAGTGACAATTTAAGTGTCCCTATCAGTTTATAGTTCTAGTAGCTTCTGATCCAAATAAACTGTGGTTCTCTGAAAGGCCTGAAAGTTTTATGATTCATTTAAGAAAAATAACAGTTTGTTCAGCTTTTCATTGTAAAATAGGAATAATTACTTTCAAGATCTTTACATGTCAGATCTGAATTTGGAAGTCTTATAGGGCCACTAAAGATCTAGGTTCAGCACTGGAAAACTTTAACTTCCACCCATGTATCCTTGGGCAAAGAAAGCCAATCCCAAACCAAAAAATGAGGCTGTAGCAAGTCTGTGGATGCAGAGAGGGCAAAGAATTGAGATCGTTCATTTAGTGAACTGCAGGGAAGTGGTTTCTCAGTATTACTGATCTCTGGGTACTTTCATCATGCCCTGAGGTTTTCATTTCTCCCATCACCTTTGTAACCTATTTGTTGTATGAAATCTCTCTGTTTGAAATTGCTAAAATGTTTCTTTTTCCTGACTGGACCTGACTGCACAAGAGGGAGGGAATGACATGCTATTTACCATCCCTCTATAACCCCCATAACCTTCTCAACAGTGTCTTAGTTAAGACTCTTTTTTGTTGGAAAGAAGAAAAAAAGCTACACAATTGAGTTTAAGGCAAAAAGAAAGAGAATCAGGTTCAGAATGTATTAGAAAGAATCTGGAATAGTTCACCAAACCCAGGACAGAAAGATCATCAGGTCTCTCCAAAGCCTGAAACCTAGAAGTGGAAATGACCAGACACTCAACATGGGGCTCTATTGCATCTCTCTTCTCTGTGTGTGTGATCATCATAGTGTTTCTGCACACTGGATTTCTCTGTTTCAGGAGCAGAAGTAAGTTGGAGACACTGTCCCATCCTTCCTGAGTATTCTTCCCCTTCATTCAAGAGTCTTGTTGAAGCACATTGGCTGGATTTCCTTTTAATTTCATATTCTCATGGGGTAGAATTTGATTGGGTTGGCCTGGGTTGGTTTCTCTTTCCTGCTGTAGTCAGATGGCATTGGAGTAGAGCTCAGGTAGCCAATCTCTGCCTGCCTGGTTGGGAAGGAACAGAGACTGGAGAGAGGAACTCACTGGGTGCTGAATTGTCTCCGTTGTAAAGTGGGGGCACTTCTGTTACCTAGGAGAAATTTCACATGTCTAAAGACATATTTTGTGTCACAACTGAAGGGATGCTACTCTTATCTAGTGGGGAGAGGTCAGTGTTGCTGCTAAGTATCCAAAAATGTACAGGAACAGGTCCCGCAAAGAAAGAATTATCTGGCCCCAAGTGTCAATACCGTCCAAGATGAGAAACCATGGGCTGAATTAACTTCCCAAAGTGAGAATGGTGAGTACTAGCCTAGTACTGGGAATGAGAAAGAACATGAAAAAGATGGAAAAGAAAGACAAATAAGTAATAATTGCAACATTTAGTGAGCATTTTCTGTGTTCCAAACACAATATTAAGTGTTTGACCAGCATCTTTTTTTTTAATATATATATGCTCCTCATGACAATCCTGCAAAGCAAGTTAGTGGCATCATTATCTTTATTTTATGGAAAACCACACAAGGACTGTCCCCCTAAATCTGATGTTCTTAACTAGTAATTAAAAAGTGAAAAGGAAAATCACCGTATTCTCTGGATCTATATCTGTAGTAGCTAAAAAAATACAAACAGATTTTTAAGTTCTGAGCTTGTGAGTCTAACAGTAAATAATAATATCATGGCCATTAGCTACTCTGAAGCAACATGACAGTGACAGATTCATGCTGTCTCTCAAAGGGATATGAATGTAATAGAAATAACTATGCAAATATGCAAGCTGGTGTGAAGAGGGAACAGAACATAGAAATCCCAGGCATGAGGTATGTTGAAGCAAAATAAACCATCCCAGGACAATGTTCTCACACTTTCTATCCTTCCAAGCTTGTTGGCCCTGGATTCTGTTCATACTGAGTCCATTTCCACACCTTCAAATGAGAAAAAACACATTAAATTTGTAGGATTGTGGTGATTAAACTCAGAACACATGTAAAGGAGGGATTGGCAATCGGGTACATCATTTTAATTCTGCCTAACTTCTTAGCTGTGTGACCTTGGGCAATACACTTAACTTCTCTGTGCCGGAGATCCCTTATATACAACATAGATTTGATAATAATAGTACATACCTCAAAAGGTTGTTCTGAGGATTAAATTTGTTAGTACAAATAAAGTGCTTACAACAAAGATATGGAAAACTTGAATAACATTTGTAAATAAAATTTTAAAATATATTTTATTATTTATTTATTTATTAAAGATTTATTTATTTATGTGTATGAGAGAGAGAGCACACATGTGCATGCATGGCGGGGGCTGGTAGGGGCAAAGAGACAGGGAGAGAGAGAATCCTCAAGCAGACTCCTTGCTGAAGGTGAAGCCCAAGATGGGGCTCTATCCCAGGATGCTGAGATCATGACCTGAAATCAAGAGTTGGCACTTAACCAACTGAGTCACCCACTGCCCCTAAAATTAATTAATTAATTAATTAATTAATTAATTAGTAATACATTTTAAATAACATTCCTGTCATGCTCTTTTATTTATGTATTGGTCTATGGCTGCTTTTGTGCTATAATAGCAGAGCTGAGTGGTCTCTGAGTGGTCAGAGATTGGGGTATGGCCTGTAAATCCAATAATATTTACTATCTGCCTATTTCCAGAAAATATGCACTAACACCTGGAATAATGTGATGGTTCTGGCACACAGTGTGGTGTCCTGCCTTCTCTGACCTGAGGGATGACTGGATCCTTCTATCCACACTGGGAGAATTTCCTCTGCATTTGTTTGCTCACAGATTTGTTTAAGGTGTTCCAGCCAAACTAGCCTCTGTCACTTTCCAAATCATGGCTGAACACACAGAATTAAATGACACAGTGAAAGATAACCAGATAAGAACATGTTTACTCACAGGAGATGCAGATGGTTTGCTTTTGGTTTGGAGTGGGATGTGGGCAGGATGGGGAGTTTGGCATTGACAGTATCATTTACAAGGCAAGTAATGAGATGAGGAGAGAGGGCTGTGGAGGGAAGAGTTTCAAACCTTAGCTACTCTGCACATCAGTTGTGTGACACTTCTGTCATATTGGTGAAATCTCTGGTCATCACTCTTCTCATCTATAAAATAGGATGGACAGTATTACCTTTTTTGTGGATTAAATGAAATAACTTCTAGGAGAACTAAATGAACATTAAAATGTGGAAAATAAATGTCCTACAAATAATTTGTTCCATAGATGCTTACTGAGCACTTATTATAGAGATACTGCAGGGAAGTCTGTCCTCACTCCCCACCTCCCATGGTACTACAATGACAGAAATAAGAGCTAGGATTTACTGAACATTTTCTATATAGTCTGTCTTGTCCTAAACACTTTCTTCATTTCGTAACAAATTTAATCCTACAACAGTCCTTTGAGGTGTGTTCAGTTGTTGTGAAATCCATGTTGGAGATAAGGGGACAAGGCACAGAGAAGTTAAGCACATTGCCCAAGGTCACACAGCTAAGGAGTTAGGCAGTTAGGATGATGCACTCATCAGATCTGCCTGCAGAGCCCAGTTTTCAACAGCATGCTAAACTTCAGCTCAGTAACATGTTTAGCAGTGATTCATTTTAAGTCCGGATAGTCTTTACTGTTGGGCATTCTGGTGTGTGTGCTGAACTCACATGGCACCAGGTGCAACTTTTGGCATGGGGTCTGTGAGGTCTCTGGGAGAAAGAAGCTACTGCCAACACAGGAGTAACACAGGCCTAGCTCTCAGAGGTGTAGAGGAATTCTCAGTGAAATTGAAAGTGAAAGAATACTTTCTCTATGATCTGAATTGCATGGCTATTGTTATAAACTAAATTAGGTTCCCCTAAGGTTTATATTTTGAAACTCTAACCCCAGAACCTTCAGACGTAACTATATTTGGAAGCAGGACCTCTTAAAGAGATGATTAGGTTAGATGAGGCTTCTAGGTGGGCTCTAATCCAGTCTAATTGGTATCTTATAGAAGAGGACATTTGGACATGGAGAGAGACACCAGGGACATATGCAAAGGGAAGACCATGTGAGGACACAGTGAGAAGATGGCCATCTGCAAGCCACAGAGAGGCCTAGAGAAACTAATCCTGCTGACACTTTGATCTTGGACTTTGAGTCTCCAAAACCATGAGAAAGTGAATTTCTGTTGTTGAAGCCACCCAGTCTTGCGTACTTTGTTATGGCAGCCCTAGCAAATGAGCAGCCCTTTATTGAGTCACTTTACCTGAATCCAGAACACAGAGTAGGAAGTCTTTCTCTGTCACTCTGCCACACACCACAGAGCAGATTTGACCTTTGGGTGTTCAGAGGTTCCAGCAGCCGAGAAATGCTGAGCTCAGGGGTCAGCAAGAGATTTGGCACCCAGAGGAGGAACATGATGTAGTGACAGTGCCTGCCGTGGCCAATGAAGCGACAGTAGCCATTTTCAGGAAATTGCTACCCCATAAACAGCAGTGACAGAGAAAAACAGAGCCAGCAGAGCACGGGAGGAAGTGGCTGTGGCCAGCGGAGTGGCACAGAATTCAAGAAAGGGCAGCATATGTCACACATGCCTCTGGAGATTCTAAACATTCTTAAGAGGGAATTTTCAGGGAGCTGGGGTTCATACATCAGCAATTTGGGGAAATGAGCCAGAAAAATTAGGTATTAATATTAGCATTCCCACATATGTACCCAGAGGGTGGTGAGGCTTGGGGAAATTACAGTTCCACACAGTTGACCCCAGAGCAGATGTCGATGAAGATCCATTTGGGAAGTGAAAGAAGATGCATAGCAGAAATGGAGTGACAGGCAAATAATGGTGAAATGGGATAAAAAAAAAGTGGAAAGATTTGTGCATGAAGAACCCAGGGAGATAGATGTAAACTGATCCAACCATTTTGCAGGGTGATTAAAATAAAACCTAGTTAAAAAGACTTTGTACATAGAACATGCTATATGGATGGTTTATTTAGACAAAAAAAAAAAAAAAAGGCCCAACTCTGTTTGAGATAATCACAAGCAGGAATTCAATGGCATGAATAGAAATTTCACTTGGAGGAAAACAATTAATAGGTTGGGGAAAGAAAAAAAAGAACAAATCAAATTGGGCAGTTTAAAAAGAAGGCAGTTAAAAAAATGTTCAAGTTTCTATGTGAATGCTTTCAGTGTCAAGTCTTTGGAAAATCATTAGTGCCTCTTGCAACTTGAAGATAATGACAAGAAGTACAGCTTTCCCATTTCTTCTTTCCAAAATCATGCAAATGGAAAAAGGACAAGTGAAACTACAAATTCTTCCTCAATGAGACTAGAAAGGAAATAAAACTGTGAATGGCAAAGAAGTAGAAGGAAGGCAAGGGCCAAGAAGTAGGAGGAAGGCAGGGGCCCAGGAGCATGACACAGATCCTGGAGCCTAGGGATAATTTTCCTAGATAACACAGGCAGTTGGAATATGATGGAGAAGGGTTCAAGAATAATATAGAAAAAATAATAAACTCATGGAAAATGTGAAGGTAAATTGGAAGCCATGAAAGGTGAGATAAATAATGCTGAAGAAATTAAGACAAAGGTAAATTTTAAAATAAATAAAATAATAGGCATTTTATTTTCTCAAGTCAAATTAATGAAGATGCTGAAAATTATATTTAACCCTCTTGGGAATGATTTGAATTCTGTTATTGAAGTCATGTGCTGTCCTTTTGAGGTGACATAGGATGTCTTCAGTGGCCATTGGGATTTTCAGCTGATTGCTGTAGGGCATTATATCTGCCATTTCCTTTGATTTAGATTTTCTCTCTCACAATCATACTTTACCTATCATCATCATACTTTATCTTATCATTTTTCCCTATGTATCTGCTTTTTGTATATTCTCCTCTACAGTTTTTAATTCAATATTTTTAATACTGTTAAAAAATGCCATATAGCCAGATGTAACCACTATATGATAAATAAAAGTTGATAATGATTTAGTAAGGACTTTTGTCCCTAGTTTGTTTCTTTAAATTGCAAAGAAGTGTGAATATGGTATTTGTTACAGCAAAGAGCTTCTCAGTGCCACTTTTGCTTGAGATGAGGTCTTAGTTTGCTGAACTCTCCAGAAAACTGATCTCCTGAAAAATTAAGTACTGTTTTCTTATGATCATATTTACTAACAAAAATGTATCAATGTATTATTCTGGTCATAGTTTTTCACTGTTGTTTGTCTTTGCCTTTTTAAAATAAAGAGGGTACCTTACTTTGAAATCACCAGGTTGATATGCTTAAATTTATAGAATGAATCTTTAGAGTAACTCGAATGTAATTAATTACTTGAGATAGGGCTGGGTAAAATACAACTTGGAACAAGGCTGAATAATATTGTGGTCATGTATAAAAGTTTGAGACCCAAGCTGTCTGGAGTCAAGTTCTGGTTCTACCAGTTATTAGTGGGAAGACCTTGGGTAAATAATTAAATATCTCTAGGTTTCACTTTCCTTGTCTGTATATGAGGAAAATAGAGATGTCTACCTATGGTCACTAACTGTACCTCAGAGGATTGATTGTGGTCTCTAACTGTTGATGCATGTGTAGCACTTAGTAGGTCTACTGTGTAGTCATGGGAAGTAATAAATGCCCATGTCAACTACTCAAAATATTGCAGTATAACTACAATTCAAACTACTAATATGAGATAATATTTTAGAAGTAAAATGATGTTGTGAAGGTTGATAAATATGTGAAAAGTTTGTGCTCAGAAGAGTTAATGGTTAGCAAGACAGAGTCATAAATCTATATTAGAGAAAGTTTGGGCAACACTTTCAATTCTGGTCTTGGGTCTTGGAATATGATTACTGCCCATGAAGCACAAAATCTTCAGGAAGAGACAGAACAGTGGGTGGATTCAAAATTGTGAGCTTTCTTATTTGTTCTAAGAGCAGCCTTTTTATCTGTTTTCTTCTTGATTGAGAGAAGAGATGAAAGGCATGGGAATAAAATTAATCCCAATAATATCTTAGAAGAGAAAGCAGCTTAATAACAAGCAAGTCTAATGTATGAGTGAGAGCAAGGGAAAAAGAGAAAATCCTTCAAGAAGATAGCTCTGTGTCTGACAAGATGAGGAGAGAGGAGAGAGCTTATGTAATGCATTTTGCATCAGAGTCTTTCAACAGGCAGCTGAGCTGTGCTATTGTTGCCTCATAGAAAGAAAAGAGCTGATTCTTACTCAGCTGGCTGAGAGGGGCAGAGACCAGAGCATCCACTTATACTTTTCCCTCTTTTTTTAAAACATTTGAAGAGGAAGCAGGGACTTGAAGAATGTAATCTTAATCTAGTTGAATGTAATGCTTAGATAGTAAGGCAGGATACCAGCCCTCTGGGTGGGACGGGGGGCAGGGGCTGGAGAGGAATCTAAAGATCTCCATCAGCAGTCACGGCTTACAGATCTTCCTTCCTTCCTTTATTTTTTCTCCCTCTCTTTCTTTCTTTCTTTCTTTCTTTCTTTCTTTCTTTCTTTCTTCTTTCTTTCTTTCTTCTTCTCTCTTTTTCACGTAGGCTTCATGCCCCACGTGGAGCCCAATGCTGGACTTGAACTCATGACCCTGAGATTAAGACCAGAGCTGAGATCAAGAATCAGATGCTTAAGGACTGAGCCACCTAAGAGCACCTATTCTGCATTTTAAAAATCTTGAGAAGAGGGAGGCAATGAGACGGGGGAAGAAAGCTCTGAAGAGAGAATCCTGTGCCTCTGATACCAACAAACTGTACAGCACTGTGTAACCTTGGGCTCTTTCCTTCAGCCCTGAGGTCTCAGTTTCTTCTTCTGTACAACAAAAGGGTTGAAAGATTGGCTTGTAAGATATCTAAATCCCTTTTCAGCTCAAAAATCCTGTCATATATTGTAATGTCAAGAGAATCAACCTGTGTTCCCACAATTTGGTCCGTATTGTTTTAGCTGCCATCCTATCTCACTATTCTTTTTCTGACCCTCCCTGTTACTGGCAAACAGAATACAATTTTACCTCCCTGCCTTTGCTTTATTTGCACGCTTCACCTTCACTGCTTCTGCTTTAACATCTAAATACACTTGTCTTTGGGACTCACCTTAAATATCTGTTGACATAAATTTCTAGGCAAAACATGGAGTTGCTCCTGCCTAGGGTGCCATGTCAGCAAACATAACTTTCACATTCCTATAAATGCTTTACATGACCAGAATCATGGAATAGCCAGTCAGCCAATCCCCAAACCCTAAGCCAACTCTTAGTGCCTTGTTTCTTAATCTTTCTAAATAAGGTCAGATTCACATCCCCAGTCAGTCATGCTCTGTCTCCACATTGCTGCTTCTAAGACTCGATAAAACTCACTCTTGCCCCAAATATCTTGGGAAGAGTGTGCCACTGCTTATGAGACACTGTACTCCCCACTGCCTAGATTGTCTTCTCTAGAGTAAAGGACATAGAACTCATAACTACACTGTCTTGTTTTTTGTAATTTTTCATATCCTTATCCTTCTCTCCAAAAGAAAAGATCTTCACTTCCCAAATTTCCATAAAACTTCCCCTGTGCCTTCTTGAGGAACTCATTATATTCCACATGATATTGTGATCATTAGTTTGTATATTGCCTCCATGATGAGCAAGTGTAATAAACTCTCTCATTCTTGGGACCCCTGGGGATTGAGACACAAAATTTCTCACAATATTGAAACATGCCTAAGACATTTGGTAAATAGTCACTGTTCCATTCCTTTCACAGAGAATGCCCATGCCACAGATTTCTCACTCCTTCCCCCAGGACACCTTATGTCCCCTCAATCAAATAACTGAAAAGTTGGTATCTCAAACAGCAGAGCCTCCAGGGTACAGTCTAGGCTATAGCTTTGTTCTTTCAGATAGGTCTGATGTTGTACAAATTGTTAAATATTTTGAATGTCATCCCTGCTCTGTATATCCCATGGCCACAGTCTTGGATATCGTGGCTTGTACACAATAAATGATGAATAAATGTTTATTAAATAAAAGAACCCTGACTTGTTCCAATACCACAAAAATTATAGGAAACATGTTAGAGGTGGGTCAGGTTTAGAGATAAGATATGATTGCTTGATGAGTCATTGTTTAGGGCTTGTCCCTTGACTTCAAAAGAAACCCAAGAATTTTGAAGGGAAGGCAATGAGTAGAGGAGCTAAAATAAAGATATTAAGTAAAATTGAAGGGAAATAAATGCATAATTGAGTAATGCACTGGGCAGTAGGTTTGAGTTTTTCAAGAGTTTGATTTAAGGCTGCTTGAATTAAAGAGTATTAAACATACTACTTTCTCCTGATTATTCCTTTTACATTTCCATTCCTTTTCTGCGTCTCTCAGGGCTGGTCTTTTTACTCTGGTTCCAACTGAGATCCCTCCCCAAACTTTGGCCCCTTTACCCTCTCTTTGTACATTCTTTTGCTGTAATGAATAAATAACTTTAGCAAAACTGTAGAATATACAGAAAATATACAACAACCAATTGGGATTCTATAAAATAACAATGAATAATTGAAAAATCAAAAGTAAAATAAAAATGTACCATGTAAGTATTGGGAAAACTAGAAGTCCACATGCAAAAGAATGAAACTAGACCACTTTCTCACACTGTAAAAACCAAACCAAACCAAACCAAACCAAACCAAACCAAGAAAATAACCTCAAAATGGATTAAAGATCTAAGTGTAAGATCTGAGGGATGTTTGGGTTGCTCAGTTGGTTAAGCAACTGCCTTGGGCTCAGGTCCTGGTATTGAGCCCTGCTTGGGCTTCCTCTTCAATGAGGAGGCATCTGCTTCTCCCGCTGTCTCTACCCACCATTGGTGCACTCTTTCTCTTTCTCTCTCTCTCAGATAAGTAAGTAAAGTATGAAAAAAAAAAAAAGTAAAACCTGAAACCAGAGGGCTCCTAAAAGAAACCAGGCAGTAAACACTTGGACATTAGAATTAGCACCATTTGGGGGGCCTGTCTCCTCAGGCTAGGGCAACAAAAGCAAAAATAAACAAATAAAACAATCACTAAAAAGGTTCTGCGGAGAGGAAGAAACCATCAACAAAACAAAAAGTTAACCTATGGAATGGGAGAAGATATTTGCAAGTAATATATCTGATAAAGGGTTAATATCCAAAATACATAAAGAACTCATACAACTCAACACTAAAAAGATAAACAATCTGTTTAAAAAGCATGCAGAGAACCTAAATAGACACTTTTCCAAAGACATACAGATGGCCAACAAGAACATGAGAAGGTGCTCAACATCATTAATCATCAGAGAAATGCAAACCAAACAAAATGAGATGTCATTTCACATCTGTTGGAATGGCTATTATCAAGAGCCAAGACATAACAAGTGTTGGAAAAGATGTGGAGAAATGGAACTCATACGCGCTGTTGGTGGGAATGTGAATTGGTGCAGTCACTCTAGAAAACATTATGGAGCTTCCTCAAAAAATTTGAAATTGAAATACCATTATATCCAACAATTTCATTTCTGGATATTTATCCAAAGTAAATGAAAACTAATTTGAAAAGATATATGCACCCTACATCCATCAGAGCATTAGTTACAAAAGCCAAAATATGGAAGCAACCTAAGTGTCTATTGATAGATGAATAGATAAAACAGATGTGGGCGATCTATCTATATCTATCTATATCTATATCTATATCTATCTATATCTATCTATATCTATATTTCTATATCTATCTATATCATCTATCTCTATATCTATCATCTATATCTATCTATATCATCTATCTATCTCTCTAATTCCATTCTTACATATAAAATATACAGAATGTTCAATTTATATATATATATATATACACACACATATATATACAAAATATAAGAATGGAATATTATTCAGCCACAAAAAGAATGATATCTGGCCATTTGTGGCAACATGGATGGACCTAGAGGGCTATTATGCTAAGTGAAAAAGTAAGACAGAAAAAGACAGAAACCATGCAACTTCACTTATACATGGAATCTAAATGACAAAGCAATGAACAAATAAAACTAAAACACATAAATACAGAGAACAAACTGGTGGTTGCCAGAGGGGAGAGAGAGGAGGGTAGGCAAAATAGGTGAAGGGGGTTAAGAGGTACAATTTTCCAGTTGTACAATAAATTAATCATGGGAACATAAAGTACAGCATAGGGAATATAATAAATAGCTTATAATAACATATGGTGAAAGATGATAAGTGGGATTATCATGGTCATTTCATAATTATATAAATGTTGATTCACTATGTTGTACACTTGAAACTAATATTTCATGTCATCTACAATTTTAAAAATAGTGACAATACCAAATACTGGCAAGGATATGGAAAAATAGAATCTCTCATATATTGCTGGCAGAATGTAAAATGGCATAACCGTTTAGTTTGTCAGTTTCTTACAAGACTAGGCATACACTTAACATATGACCCAGGAATCACATTCCTGAACATTTATGCTGGAGTAATGAAAACTTATATCCACACAACTACCTGTATACAATTACTTTTATATTACTAATTTTTAATAGCCAAGAACTGGAAATAATCAAAATATCTCTGAATCCGTTAGTGGTTAAATAAACAGTGTTGTATCCATACCATGGGATTCTAGTCAGCAATGAGAAGAAATGAACTAATGATAAAAGTAACAACCTGGATGGCTCTTAAGAATGTTATGCTGATTTTAAAAAGCTAATATAACAAGGTCACATACTATGTGATTCTATTTATATTACATTTCAAAATAGTAAAATTATAAATGTGGAGAAAATTGGTGGTTGCCAGGGATTAGGGATATTGAGAGGGAAGAGGATGTGCATGACTACAAAGGAGTAGCACAAGGTGATTCTTTGTGGTGATGCAATAATTCTGTCTCTTGATTGCAGTGGTGGTTACATGAATCTACCTACTATAAAACGACAGATAACTATAAACACATATGGTGCCATGTCAGTTTCCTGGTTTGGGATATTGTACTATAATTATGTAAGATGTAATTATTGAGGGAAACTGGGTAAAGACTACATGGAATAGCTCTGTTAAAAAAATATCCCAGTGTTTTCCAGTTCTGATCTTTGAGAATGTTCCAACAGGTCAAGGCACACCTGTGATTCAAACATCTAAAGGAGAACTAAACAAAGTAACCTCGGAAGTATATTCCAAACTGGACAAGTCAATGAATTAATAAAATCATCTGGAAAACCCCTTAAAAAGTGCCATTTAAGATATCACAAAAGAAAATAAAACACTTAGGGATAAGTCTAATGAAATCTGTGCAAGATCTCTATCCTGAAAATTACAAAAGACTGATGAAAGTCATCAGTTAAGACATAAGTCAACAGAGAGATATATTGTGTTCATGGATTGGAAGATGCAAGATTGAAGATTTCATTTCTCACAAATTGATCTACAGGTCCAGTGCAATTAAAATACTGTTAGAATTTTTTGTAGATATCAATAAGCTGGTTTTAAAATTTATTGGAAAAGGGAAAGAGCCTAGTATAGCCAAGATGATTTGGAAAAAGAAGAATAAAGTTGGATGGTTTACATTACCTGATTTTAAGATGTAACAATAAAGCTGTAATAATCAAGACAATGTTGTATTGGAGAAAGAATATATGGATAGATAAATGCAACATAATAGAGTCTAGAAACAGGCATGCAGAAATATGACCAATTGATTTTTGACAATAGTGCAAAGGAGATTCAATGGAGAAAGGATAGTTGATCCCCCCCCCCCCACAAAAAAAAAATAACTGTACTGGAATGATTGGACATCCATATATAAAAAAAAGAATCTTAGCCTATCACTTACACTGCATGTAAAAATTAATTCAAAGTGAATTGTACAATTAAGTGTAAGATCTAATACTATACCATTTAAAAAAAATAAAAGGTAAGAGAAAAATCTTTGTCACCTTAGGCTAGATAGAGTTCTTAGAGGGAAACATCAAGAGTATAATCCAAAGGTGAGAAACTGATAAATATGACTTCCTCAAAATGAAATGTTTTTAGTTTGCAAAAGACATCTGTGAAAAGAATTGGAAGGCAAGTCACAGACTGGAAGAAAATATCTGCAAATCATACATCTGATAAAGAACTCTCAAAACTCAATGACAAGAAAACAAATAACCCAATAAAAAATGGACCAAAGGTTGGAGCAGACACTTCATCAAAGAAGGTATTTGGACAGGAAATAAACACATGAAAAGATGCCAATATCATTAGTCACTAGGGAAATGCAAATTAAAACCACAAGGAGCTGTCACTACACACCTCTTAGCAAAAACAAAGAAAGCAAAGCCCAATAATGCCAACTGGTGGCAGCATACTTAATAATAGGAATCTTATGCACTGCTGATGAGAATACAAAATGGAAAAGCCACTGTGAAAAGCGTTTTTCAGTTACTTATAAAGTGACACACATGTGTCCTCTATGACCCAGACATCCTATTATCCGTGTTTAACCTACAGCAATAGAGCCTGTGTCCACACTAGTACCTGATATGAAGGTTTACAGCGGCATAAAACTACTATGATTGCCAAAAACTAGAAATAGCCAAATGTCCCTCAACTAGGTAATCAATAGACTTGTAGTACATAAAAAAATCACAGTTGTTATACATTTCCACAACCTCCATGAATCTATAGTCATACAACTACCACCACAGAGCAGATATAGAACAGTATCATGACTGCCTCCCCCAAAAGGCCTTATTTGTATAAGATCTTGGTTTTATATCTTATTTTAAATTAAACAATTTTTATATCTTATTTTAAATTAAAAAAAAAACTAAAGTGAGGGAAATGAATGAAAATTCCTCTGGAAATACTTCCATCTAAAATTTGGCATTTTTGAAAAACAGTAAGGCAGTATCTAATAAAACTGAGTGTATGCATATGTGTATGTGTATTTCATATACATAATCTATAAATTTTAATTCTAGGCAAGTACCTAGTAAAGTGCACCCTGAGGCCCACAAAAAGATTTGTGCAAGTATGTTCATTGCAACATCATTCTTAACAGTCTCTACCTGAAAACTACTCAAATTCCCATCAGTAGCAGAAGGGATATAATGTAAGAATGGAATAGATATTGGAAGAGTGGGATTGTGATGTTTTCCTATGGTAAAGTACTATACCATAAAGAGAATGAACAATCTACAACTATACATAATATGGATGAATTTCACATTCATTTGAGTGACACAGCCAGACAACAAAGAGTATATATTCTATGCTTCCATTTTTCTATCACATTTGAAACAGGAAAACTGGTCTCTGGCTGTTAGATGTTGGGATAGTGGTGGGTTTTCCTTGGGTAGATGGGTAGTGAGCAGAAAATGTGGGAGGCTGTCTTCCTGAAACTGAAACTGGCCATGACTGGGTTCCACTTACATGATCATGCTTAGTTTGAGAGATTCATCAAGGCAAAAACTAGTAATTTGTATATTTTTCTGAGCATGCATATGTCGATAAAAAGTTTACATTAAAAAATCAGCAAACAGGGCAGCCCGGGTGGCTCAGCGGTTTAGCGCTGCCTTCAGTCCAGGGCGTTATCCTGGAAACCCGGAATCGAGTCCCGCATCAGGCTCGCTGCATGGAGCCTGCTTCTCCCTCTGCCTGTGTCTCCGCCTCTCTCTCTCTGTGTCTTTCATGAATAAATAAATAAAATATTTAAAAAGATTAAAAATAATAAAAAAATCAGCAAACATCCTTTCATCTTTTTAAAATATATTTGGGGGTGCCTGGGTAGCTTTGTTGGTTATGTGTCTGTCTTTGGCTCAGGTCATGATCCCAGGGTCCTGGGATTGAGCCCTGGGTCTAGCTCCCTGCTCAATGGGGAGTCTCTTTTCCCTCTCCTTCTCCCCCACTGCTTGTGTACATGTGTGCGTTCTCTCTCATAAATAAAAAAATGTATCTAATTTACATCCAGCTTTACAGGAATACAGGAGTTGCATAAAAGTCACATACATCTTCTTTTGATGTCATCCTTTTTCTGTCTTTTTTTCTTTTAGAGGTCATTTATCTGAAATTCAAATATTTTCTCAATTGCAGAGTTGTTCCTAATGCATGCAGTTTAATACTGCTCAAAGAGTTGGTTTGCTGCCTCCATCAGTTGGTTGTCCTTCCCTAAGACCTGTGCCCTCCTGTCAGTTCTAGAGACCAGGCCAGATGCAGACTTGGAATGAAGGACTTTTCTGGAACATACCTGCTGTGTGGTAAGGATATTGCTTCACTTCATTTACTGCAGGCTGTGCCTCCCATCAGACTTCTTATGGCGTTGCTTATGCATTCAGCTATTCCTCCTGCAGTCTCCGTGGATACCTCATTATATCTGGAAGTATTTTATAAGATATTACAACCCAAGCTAGGCAGGAAGTCTGTCACTAGAAGGGTCTTATCATTAGACGGTCGTGCACCAAATCCTGGGAATCGTGGAAACAGCCCATTAGTTCCTCCTTCTGTCTCCTATTCATCCATACTGAGCCCACCTCAGAGAGGCATAAAGGAGGCCTCCTCTGTGATTTCTTTCCTTTTTTCACAGTCTCTTGATATTCCTCTCCCCAACCCTCTTCAACAGTGTCCCATTTCTTCTTCCTTTCTGCCTCTAACCTGACTCAAGTCTGGTGGTACAAACCAAAAGTTTTTCCCTCAGTGAATGTAGGGTTGAGAGAGGTGGCAAATACAAACAGGTCTTGCCCCTATCTGATGAGTTGAAGAGAAGTTTCCTTTTAGACTCAGCTTTACGGTGAGATGTTAAAAAGTTGAAAGGGTAAGACTGACCAGCAGTTACCCTAAGTGCAACTCATTATTTTGCTCACAGAGTCTAAAGCACTTTCTTCCATTCTTTTTGCTTTCCTAACCATCCTTAATTCTAGATTGAGAAAGGGAGGTGGTATTCATGACAGCCAAGTAGGGTAAAGTGGATACAAAAACCTCTTTTTTTTTTTAATTTTTATTTTTTTAAGTAAGCTCTACACTTAGTGTGGAGCCCAGTGCAGGGCTCGAACTCACAACCCTGAGATCAAGACCTGAGCTGAGATCAAGAATAGGACACTTGCCCAACTGATCCACCCAGGCACCCTAGGTACAAAAACTTTAATGTCATGTCACTAGGATTCAGGAATTTAAATTCATAGAGATGAAAATTTGTTTGAAATATTCCATTTATAAAATAACATAAGCACCAATGTTTCTTTCAGTCACATCTAATGTAATATACTTCAAGGAATTTCATACTCAAATAGAATATTTTAATATAAGTAATATAAGTCAGAGTTTATTGCCAAACTCAGTTTCAAAGGATTTGGCAGGACTTATTACTATACCTGACTCTGACATTGAAAGTCCCTGAAAACTATGAACCTACACTGATGGCATCTTTATTTTAGATTGCTGTCTCCTCCTGAAGTGTCAGTCAGTTGTCAGTAAAATTGACATAATATGTATGAAAACCCTAGTGCTTGTTGGTGATTGATCAATATTATCTTGCTTCCTTCATGATACTAATGTGTCTTCTTTTATCGTCTTCTCATGTTACTTTTGGCTTCTAATTTTGTCAGGACTGGTAAAATTACATAATCTCTAATCATTTGGTAATTTGTTCTTAACCTGCCTTCTTTCAAAAATGATCCCAAAAAACAAAAGTCAGGTTGAAAGGATAAATCAATTTGGTTGCATTGAAATTTAAAATATCTGTAATCCCAATAATCACCATAAACGAAGTTAAAAACCAAATGTCGAATTGGCAAAAAATTTGCATCGCATGTAGCAGAGGGTTACTAAGCAAAACAGTTGAAGAGTTACTACATACCAATAAGAAAAAGATAAATGAAAAAAATAGAAAAACGGCAAAAGATATTAGGAGGTAGTTTACAAAAAAGGGAAAAAATGCCTAATAAATATATGAAACATTGCTCAAACTCACTACTAATTAGGAATATGCAATTTATAATTAAAATGAAATAGATTTATCCTCCACCAGATTAAATAATTATTTGAGTAAGATATAAAAGGCTAGTGAGTGCATGAGGAACTAACTCTGTAATATACTATTTCTCATGGTATAAATTGGTATACTTCTTTGGGAGATTTAGCAACATTTCCTCAGGTTAAAAACATGTATCTTTTATACACCTGGCTATGTTTTTCTTAGTCTATACCCTTTAGAAACATTTGCACACATGCATGTGAGGTATGTAAAAATATGTATCATTTATTGAGAACTTGCTTCCACTGTTCTAAGTGCTTTGCATGTTTAAATTTTTTTAGTCCTCATTAATTTATATTACTATCCTCTTTTCATAAATTTGTAATCTAGGATTTGAACCCAAGTAGTCTGGCTCTAGAAACTGCATTCGTTTCCTTGTGTCATATTATCTGTCAAGAGAACTGTTCTCTTGTGCAAGGGTTCTTATTGCAACAGTGCAACAGAATAAAATGCTAAATGATTTGGAATGTAATGCAGTAGAAAAAGGGGATGAAGTCTATTTATATCATTGGTTCCAGTCCAGGGGCAATTTTGCTCCCCAGGAGACATTTGGCAATGTATGGAGACAGGTATGGCTGTCACAGCTGTGTGGGAGGAGGGAGTTGCCAATGTCATCCAGTGGTTAGGGGCCATATTAATATCAATTGTTCTCTAAGAAATAGTGTTCATTTAAAAAACTAATTTGTAGATTATATCAATTATTTAAAGAAGGCACGCACAGACACAACAAACAGAGCAGTCTATATTCTGCTTACATGTATGAGTATATGCATAGGAAATAGTCTAAATGCATACAAATTCTTAAATGTGGTCATTCCTGAAGGGTGGTAGAGGGGGCATGGTTTGTGGGAAAGACGTGAAAAAAGAGAACTTTCAAGATAGAACTACTGTTTTAGAAGTGTTAAGAGAAAAATATACGTATGTATATTTATAGAATTACAATTAATATTAAAGTACCACTGAGTACTATTTGCTACCTGTCAATCTGAAGAGAGATAAACAAAAGACTATGAGCAGTTATGACAGGTAAAGAAAAACAAAGGCTGCTCCAAACCTCTGACCGAGTATGTCTTCTGGGAAATAATTTCTATGAAACATATTTTTAAGAGGCATATAGGATGTTCCTATTCATATAAAAATAAGTCCTAGAGCCATTTACTCTATACAACTATGTGTCAACATGAAAAGATCTTGAAGCAAAAATGCCAAACAGGACTCTAGGGAGAGAAAGATGATTCAGCTGGGAACCAAAGGGAATTCCCTTTATCTGCTTTAAAGGTTTTACAAGAAGAATTTTTTTACCTTGTTATGTCATTTATTAAAAGTAAAAAGTAGGGGTTCCTGGGTGGCTCAGTGGTTGAGCGTCTGCCTTTGGCTCAGGGTGTGATCCCGGGGTCCTGGGATCGAGTCCTGTATCAGGCTCCCCACAGAGAGCCTGCTTCTCCCTCTGCCTAAGTCTCTGCCTCTCTTTGTGTCTCTCATGAATAAATAAATAAATAATCTTAAAAAAAAATAAAAAGTAAATCAGTTAAGAGCGTGTACCTACACAAATATATAGGGGTATTATTGGCTTTTGTTGCTATTAAGTTAAAAAGCCAAAACAAAAACAATGAAGCAATGTAAATACCCAAGAATGAGAGATAGGGCAAAGAAAAAAGTCCTTGCTCATTTAAATAAGCGCCCTGTACTTATGAAGAATAACATTCTGGAAGTATGTCTGTTAGCATGGACAGATGGTTGAGTTACCTGGTTAGATGAAGAAATAACAATTATAAAACACATACATGGAATCAGACCCCATTATTTCAAAGAGAAAGGTAAACATGAGTTTAGGAGGAAAACATTTGGAAGGAGAGTTACCAACATTTTCAGAAGAATCATCTTTGGAGCTGGAAGTAGATGTACTTTTGTGTTCTCTTCATTCTGATTTGCTCATTCATTTCTCTAGATCCACAAAAGTGATTGAATAGCTATGTGTTAGAGATCACTTTCCAGTAAGTACCTGGGAGACAGTTTCTAGCTTTGCTACTCAGTGATGGGGGCTTGTTGGAAATGCCAAATATTGACCTACCTGAGACCCCGAAGTCAGGATCTTCATGGTAGCCTCTTAGGAGATTCACAGGGACACTGAACTATTTAATGCCAGTTAAAAATAAAATCCTGTGTTTTAATAGTCAGCTAGACTAGGTTTGGACTGTCAAACACATGTGAAAATTAAGGCATCTAAAAGAACCTGTGACTGGTGAGAAAGCTGTCTCCCCTACAGTCACAATGACCATATTACTCATTTTGGTCTCAAGGTTAATAACTGCCAGGTAACTGATGAGACGCTGTAGAATACTGCCACAGAATATGGCCACTCGTGGGCACAATTTGATCAATAACTCATTCCTTCAACACAAAGGAAGGCACATAAGAAATGCTCAGAGAGAAACAGAGAGGCTCAGTAGAGCTGATCAATATGTGGTAAAAGCCATGGTCTTGGGATGGGCAACTTGGCATTGAGTCAAAGTTTCTATTTTCACAGCTTCTGGGTTTTGGGGAAGTAGATATTGCATTTACTGTATTTGCAAGAGGTCACAAATATCAAAGCTCATCTTATTCTTCAGACATGGTCCATGTGTCTTTTTACTTAAATAAGGGCAGCATAGAGCTCCTCCAAAATCTGTACAAATCATGCTTTGGTACCAGGCTGCCCTGACAATGGGCATAGCCATCTGGAATCTAGAAGAAAATGGAGACCTTGTAGCCATTTTTTTTTTTTTTTTAAGAATTGTTGTCGTTTTCATTTTTTTTTTTTTTTGCTGTGTTCTCATGGACTTTGCATTCTTTGTATATTTTTTTATTGGAGTTCGATTTGCCAACATATAGCATAACACCCAGTGCTCATCCTGTCAAGTGCCCCCCTCAGTGCCCGTCACCCAGTCACCTCATCCCCCTGCCCACCTCCCTTTCCACTACTCCTTGTTCATTTCCCAGTTAGGAGTCTCTCATGTTCCGTCACCCTCACTGATATTTCCCACTCATTTTCTCTCCTTTCCCCTTTCACTATTTTTTATATTCCCCGAATGAATGAGACCATATAATGTTTGTCCTCCGACTGACTTCACTCAGCATAATACCCTCCAGTTCCATCCACGTTGAAGCAAATGGTGGGTATTTGCCATTTCTAATGGCTGAGGAATATTCCATTGTATACATAGACCATATTTTCTTTATCCATTCATCTGTCACTGGACACCGAGGCTCCTTCTACAGTTTGGCTATTATGGACATTGCTGCTATAAGCATCGGGGTGCAGGTGTCCTGGCGTTTCACTGCATCTGTATCTTTGGGGTAAATCCCCAGCAGTGCAATTGCTGGGTTGTAGGGAAGATCTATTTTTAACTCTTTGAGGAACTTCCACACTGTTTCCAGAGTGCCTACACCAGTTCACATTCCCACCAACAGTGCAAGAGGATTCCCCTTTCTCCACATCCTCTCCAACATTGGTTGTTTCCTGCCTTGTTAATTTTCCCCATTCTCACTGGTGTGAGGCAGTATCTCATTGTGGTTTTGATTTGTATTTCCCTGATGGCAAGTGATGCGGAGCATTTTCTCATGTGCTTTTTGGCCATGTCTATGTCTTCTTTGGTGAAATATCTGTTAATGTCTTTTGCCCATTTCATGATTGGATTGTTTGTTTCTTTGCTGTTGAGTTTGATAAGTTCTTTATAGATCTTGGATACTAGCCCTTGATCAGCCCTTTATCTGATAGGTCATTTGCAAATATCTTCTCCCATTCTGTAGGTTGTCTTTGAGTTTTGTTGACTGTTTTCTTTTGCTGTGCAGAAACTTTTTATCTTCATGAAGTCCCAATATTTCATTTTTGCCTTTGTTTCCCTTGCCTTCATAGATGTATCTTGCAAGAAGTTACTGTGGCCAAGTTCAAAAAAGGTATTGCCTGTGTTCTCCTCTAGGATTTTGATGGAATCTTGTCTCACATTTAGATCTTTTATCCATTTTGAATTTATCTTTGTGTATGGTGTAAGAGAAGGTCTAGTTTCATTCTTCTGCACGTGGCTGTCCAATTTTCCCAGCACCATTTATTGAAGACACTGTCCTTTTTCCAGTGGATAGTCTTTCCTGCTTTGTTGAGTATTAGTTGATCATAGAGTTGAGGGTCCATTTCTGGGTTCTCTATTCTGTTCCATTGACCTATGTGTCTGTTTTTGTGCCAGTACCACACTGTCTTGATGACCACAGCTTTGTAGTACAACCTGAAATCCGGCATTGTGATGCCCCCAGCTATGCTTTTCTTTTTCAATATTCCCCTGGCTATTCAGGGTCTTTTCTGATTCCACACAAATCTTAAAATAATTTGTTCCAACTCTCTGAAGAAAGTCCATGGTATTTTGATAGGGATTGCATTACATGTGTAAATTGCCCTGGGTAGCATTGACATTTCACAATATTAATTCTTGCAACCTATGAGTATGGAATATTTTTCCATCTCTTTGTGTCTTCCTTCATTTCATTCAGAAGTGTTCTGTAGTTTTTAGGGTATAGATACTTTATCTCTTTGGTTAGGTTTATTCCTAGGCATCTTATGCTTAGGAATATTGTAAATGGGATGGACTCCTTAATTTCTCTTTCTTCAGTGCAATTGTAAATGGGATGGACTCCTTAATTTCTCTTTCTTCAGTCTCATTGTTAGTGTATAGAAATGCCACTGATTTCTGGGCATTGATTCTGTATTCTGCCACACTGCTGAATTGCTGTATGAGTTCTAGCAATCTTGGGGTGGAGTCTTTTGGGTTTTCTGTGTATGGTATCATGCTATCCGCAAAGAAGGAGAGTTTGACTTCTTTGCCAATTTGAATGCCTTTTATTTCTTTTTGTTGCCTGACTGCTGAGGCTAGGACTTCTAGGACTATGTTGAAGAGCAGTGGTGAGAGTGGACATACCTGCCATGTTCCTGATCTTAGGGGGAAGGCTCCCAATGTTTCCACATTGAGAATGATATTTGCTGTGGGCTTTTTGTAGATGGCTTTTAAGATGCTAAAGAATGTTTCCTCTATCCCTACACTCTGAAGAGTTTTGATCAGGAATGGATGCTGTATTTTGTCAAATGCTTTCTCTGCATCTATTGAGAGGATCATATGTTTCTTGGTTTTTCTCTTGATATGATCTATCACATTGATTGCTTTACGAGTGCTGAACCAGCCTTACAACCCAGGGATAAATCCCACTTGGTCATGGTGAATAATCTTCTTAAAGTATTGTTGGATCTTATTGGCGAGTATCTTGTTGAGAATTTTTGCATCTGTGTTCATCAGGGATATTGGTCTATAATTCTCCATTTTGGTGGGGTGTTTGTCAGGTTTTGGAATTAAGGTGATGCTGCCTCATAAAACGAGTTTGGAAATATTCTGTCCCTTTCTATCTTTTGGAACAGCTTTAATAGAATAGGTATGGTTTCTTCTTCAAACGTTTGATAGAATTTCCCTGGGAAGCCATCTGGCCCTGGACTTTTGTATCTTGGGAGGTTTTTGATGACTGCTTCAATTTCCTCCCTAGTTATTGGCCTGTTCAGGTTTTCTATTTCTTCCTGTTTCAGTTTTGGTAGTTTGTGGTTTTCCAGAAATGCATCCTTTTCTTCTAGATTGCCTAATTTATTGGTGTATAGCTGCTCATAATATGCTTTTAAAATCGTTTGTATTTCCTTGGCATTGGTTGTGATCTCTCCTTTTTCATTCATGATTTTATTAATTAGAATCTTTTTTATTTTTAATAAGGCTGGCTAATGGTTTATCTATCTTATTAATTCTTTCAAAGAACCAAATTCTGGTTATGTTGATCTGTTCTACGGTTCTTCTGGTCTCTATTTCATTGAGTTCTACTCGAATCTTTATTAACTTTCTTCTGCTGGGTGTAGGTGTTTATTTCCTTTTGTTTCTCCAGTTCCTTTAGGTGCAAGTTTAGCTTGTGTATTTGAGTTTTTCCAATTTTTTGAGGGATGCTTGAATTATGATGTATTTCCCTCCTAGGACTGCTTTTGCTTATCCCAAAGATTTTGAACAGTTTTATCTTCATTTTAATTAATTTCCATGAATCTTTTTAATCCTTCTCTAATTTTCTGGTTGACCCTTTCGTCTTTTAGCTGGATGCTCTTTAACCTCCACATGTTTGAGTTTCTTCCAAATTTCTTGTGATTTAGTTCTAGTTTCAAAGCATTATGGTCTGAAAATATGCAGGGGACAATCCCAATATTTTGGTGTCAGTTGAGACCTGATTTGTGACCCAGAATGTGATCTATTCTGGAGAAAGTTCCATGTGCACTTGAGAAGAATGTGTAGTCAATTGCATTTGGATGTAAAGTTCTGTAAATATCTGTGAAATCCATCTGGTCCAGTGTATCATTTAAAGCTCTTGTTTCTTTGGAGATGTTGTGCTTAGAATCTGTTATTTGCAGAAAGTGCCGTGTTGCAGTCTCCCAGTATTAGTGTATTATTATCTAAGTATGTATTAACTTACATTAATTGATTAATTGATTAATTATTGGCTATTAATTGATTGACTATTAAGTGATTGATAACTTGGCAGCTATTAATTGATTGATATACTTGGCAGCTCCCACATTAGGGGCATAAATATTCATGATTGTTAGGTCCTCTTGTTGGATAGATCTTTTAAGTATGATATAGTGTCCCTCTTCATCTCTTACTTCAGTCTTTGGGATAAACTTTAATTTATCTGATATGAGGATTGCTACCCCAGCTTTCTTTTGAGGACCATTTGAATGGTAAATGGTTCTCCAAACTCATTTTCAGGCTGTAGGTCTCCTTAGGTCTAAAATGAGTCTCTTGTAGACAGCAAATAGATGGTTCTTGCTTTTTTATCCAGTCTGAAACCCTGCATCTTTTGATGGGATCATTTAGCTCATTCACATTTGGAGTTACTATTGAAAGATATGAATTTAGTGTCATCATGATACCTCTTCAGTCCCTGTTTTTGTGGATTATTTCTTTGGGCTTCCTCTTTCTTTTACAGAGTCCCCGTTAATATTTCTTGCAGAGATGGTTTGGTGGTCACATATTCTTTCAGTTTCTGCCTATTTTGGAAGCTCTTTATCTCTCCTTCTATTCTGAAGGAGAGCGTTCCTGGTTACTGTATTCTTGGCTGCATGTTCTTCTCATTTAGGACCCTGAATATGTCCTGCCAGCCCTTTCTGGCCTGCCAGGTCTCTGTGGAGAGGTCTTCTGTTAATCTAATATTTCTCCCCATATAAGTTAGGGATTTCTTATCTCTTGCTGCTTTAAGGATTTTCCCTTTATCTTTGGACTTTGCAAGTTTCACTATTAAATGTCAAGGTGTCAAACGTTTTTTATTGATTTTAGGGGGGGCGGGAATCTTTGTATCTCCTGGATCTGAATGCCTCTTTCTCTTCCCAAGTTAGGGAAGTTCTCAGCTATGATTTTTTCAAATACGTTTTCTGGTCCTCTGTCCCTTTCAGTGCCCTCTGGAACCCCAATTAAATGTAGATTTTTCTTTCTGAAACTGTCATTTATTTCCCTTAACCTTTCCTCATGGTCTTTTAATTGTTTTTCCCTTTTTTTCCCCTCAGCTTCCTTCCTTGCTATCAACTTGTCTTCTACATCACTCACTCTTTCTTCTACCTCATTAACCCTCATTGTTAGGACCTCCAGTTTGGATTGTTTCTCATTTAATTGATTTTTAATTTTGGCCTGATTAGATCTAAATTCTGCAGTCATGAAGTCTCTTGAATCTTTTATGCTTTTTTCCCTAGCTACCAGTAGCTTTATAATTGTGCTTCTGAATTGGCTTTCTGACGTTGAATTGTAATCCAAATCCTGTACCTCTGCGGCAGAGAGTACTGTTTCTGATTCTTTTTTTAGTTGTGAGTTCTTCTTTCTAGTCACTTTGCTCAGTGCAGAGTGGCTGTATGAGTGGGCTCCATCAAGAATATCAACCACGACCTAAGTAAATTTCACCCTAGATGATTCTGCTGAGGTCAGAGACCAGAAATGGAAAATAAAGATCAGAACAAAATAAAAGGACCACTAAAGTGAAAAACAAATTTTAAAACTAAGTAGTAAAAAGTAAAAGGCCAGGAATTCTAAAGAAGAAGAGATTAAAAAAAAAAAGAAACAGAAAAAAGAAAAGAAAAAGGAAAAGAACAAAAGAGGGTACTGGGAGATGGTGATGAAGAAATTGTAGTGGAGGGAGAATGTAGTCTACCTGAGGGGTTCTGGAGGGTGATCTTCTTGTTTCTGAGTATATTAAGTTCTGTATGTTAGAAGATGCTCAGTCACAAATTTATATAAACCAGAAGTATATGTAGAGGGCCCCAACATGGACCACCAAAACATAAATGAGATAAAAGAGGGAGGCAGAATGGGAATGAGGAATCCACAGAATGAACCAGCATGGTATACCACTTGGTTCTGGGTGCATACTGGTCATGTTTTAGTAGGTATTAACTTCCCCCATTGTAGAACAAAATGAGGCAGAGAAAAGAAAAAACACAAAACAACACAAAACAAAACAAAAAAAACCCATATTGTGTATATCTCCCAAAACTAAGTTGAGTATGTTGAAAGGAATCTAGAAGTGGAAAATATATCTAGGAGCTAGAATTATAGAAATATGAAAGTCAAAAAGGAAAAATCTTAAAAATGAAGAGGCAGTAAAATATTGTACTTACGGTGGGAAAAGAGAAAAAAACCTAGATATTTACAGTTTGATATAAAAATGAGTTGTACTGGAAAAAGGAAGAAAAAAGGAAAAAAAAAAAAAAAAAAAAAGGAGGGATACCCTCTGGTTCTACATATTGTAAATCCTTCAAGTTCCCCTGGAACTTTCCAGGGCTATTCCTCCAAGAACTTGCTCTTCCCTTGTCCTTCTAGCTGGTCTTCTGGGGGAGGGGCCTGCTGTGCTGATTCTCAGGTGTGTGCACCTGGGGGAGCTGCCCCGCATCCCGCCGGGGGCTGGGCTCAGTGGGAGCTGCTTACCCCGTGAGGCCCCTGCTCCCCGGCGGCCCTGCTCCGTCCCAGGCACACGGTGACACCAGGAGGAACACCACCACTGGCGGGGCCAGCTCTCCAGCCCTGGAGTCAGCTCCCGCAGTAACTCCCGCAGCTCCCAGTCCGCTCGGGCCTGGATGCTCCAGGGGCGGGTGCGCCGATCTGCACAGCTCGGGGGCGCCCGGGGCAGGAGGGTCCTCGCCGTCCTGGGCCCTCCCGGCCTCCGCCTGTCCCGGGGAAGCTCAGGATCGGGGGCTGTGTCCCCCTGCGCCCTGGGCTCCCGCCCCGCAGCCCCCTCCATGCGGAGCCGCCGCCCGAGCTGCTCCCGGGGCCCCGCCCGGCGCTCCAGCCCTTTACCCGCTGGGCCCGCGGGGTGCGGGGCGCCCTCCCCCGGGCGCACCTCCTCTGGTAGTGACCCCGGGAACCTGGGGGCTCCACCGCGCCTCCTGCGGTGCTGCCCGAGTTCCCTGCCAGCGCCTTTCTGTCCAGGAGGAATCCAGTGCGGATTTTTCAAGTCCCTGCCTCTCCGGGGCTGGGCTCTCCTGTCCCGAGGCTCCCGCCGCCCCCCTTAGCCCGGCTCCTCGCGGGCCCCTCCCCCACTGGATTCTTTTTTATTTTTTTCTGCCTTCTTACCTTGTTAGAAGCCTTGTTAGAAGATGGAACGCTTCTCTTTGTAGCGTTCCAGCTGTTGTCTCTTTAAATCTCAGGTCAAAAAAAAAAAAAAAATCTCAGGTCAAATTTGTAGGTTTTTCAGGATGATTTGAAAGTTATCTAGGTAAGTTGATGCGGACGGGTGACTTGGGGACCCTACTCCTCTGCCATCTTGCCCCCACCCCGAATTTGCATTTTTGAGGTTTGTCTTGGGGTCTCTTCCAAGGAATGCATGTTTTGAAGGAGTGGAGGAAGGGAATGCAGTTAGTGGGCCATCACTGAGGGACTGAGAAGGCTGAGAAAAATGCAGGCCACGGAGTCTGGCCTGGAGGAAAGCGATGAAGGAACAGATGGGGAAAGTGAGTGGCAGTAACTCCACCTCCCTTCCTGGGTGCACACCTCCAGTTCTCTCCTTTGTCCAAAAGCAGTGCGGCGTTGAGCACGGGGCTTGGGGTTTGAAGTCAGAAAAAAGTAAATTCATATCTGTGTTCTGACCCTTTCTGGCTGTGTATCCTTCAGCTCATGGCCACTCTCAGTTTTCTTTCTTTTTTTCTTTTCTTTTCTTTTCTTTTCTTCTTTTCTTTCTTTTCTTTTCTTTCCTTTCCTTTCCTTTTTTCTTTTCTTTCTTTTCTCTTTTCTTTTCTTTTCTTTTTCTTTTTCTTTTCTTTTTCTTTTTTCTTTTCTTTCTTTCTGATTTTATTTATTTATTCACAGATCCGGGGATCATGCCCTGAGCCGAAGGCAGACACACTCAACTGCTGAGCCACTCAGATGTCTCAGCTCTCAGTTTTCTTATCTATACATTGAGACTCACACTATCTGATGCATGCAATGGTTGTGTTAACTTAATTAAAATGATAAACTGCCTGGTTTAATACCTGGCACATTTGGGGTATTACATACATAATAACTAGTAGTTGATTTCCTCTCTTTTAGAGACCAGTCAGGGACTCTCCCCAGGACTCCTGCAAAGCTCTCATCAACAATCCCAAGTGAAGTTACTGTACTCTGGTGACCCCTCTGGTGGTTGTACAACTTGCCCTGGTTATTGCACGTTATTTTATAATGATGTATTCAAAGTCTACCTCCTACGCCTCCTGGGAACTCCTTAAGTTTAGTGACTGTCTTATTTCTCTTTGCAACCTTAGTGATTCCCACAGAGCTGGGCAAGGTATTTACCAAAAAATGCCGTTAGATTCATTGTATCAATGGATTTTGAAATTGTGACCATGCTATAGGATGAATCTACAATATAACTGAAGGACCTTAGGATGAAGCCAACTCCAGAGCAGTGAAGCACTCAGGATATCCCTGCCAAGAGCTTTGGGTAACCAAGTGTGCTGTGGAGTAGCTATGGCCAGTTCCTTAAAAAAATGAGGGTTAAAAGGCCACAAACAGGGAAGCTTTTTGCCATATATCATCAGAGATCAAACTTAATGTTTTCTACAGATGGTGCTGGAACGAATTCAAATCAGGTGGAATATGAGAGGCTTTTTTCCCCCCACAGAATATTTTGTGGGTATTTTGACTTGATACATGACTGCAGCCTCATGGGACCCAAATCCAAAATTCAAGGTAAAGGTTGTTTTTCTTTCTGGAGTCTTCCGAGGCCTCATCCTCCACTAGAATGACATCTAAGTGCCTTTATTTAACAAAACCCAAAAATCATTAAGCCTAGAGCAGTCCCACAGCTCCAGGATGCCTCATTCTCAGATAACAAAAGCAGCTGTTGCACACCCACCAGCCCAACACGGTTCAAAAATCTGGCAGGTTTCCCTCACACCCCATCTAAGATAAATGAAACCCCTTAGCATTCCCAAACTTTACATTAGCTGCCCGTGCTGAGTTGGCCACTGGCCACAGCTATGGCTACTCCAGCCAACATCAGAGGAAACATTGCCCTGCGTGCTGATTGATGGTTGGACCGGTTCTCGTCACCAGTATGCTTACCTGACTCTCTTTCAAATTCTGAGCACTTTTTATTTCCCATTAGACTCAGGCTTTTGTGTACTTTCCCTTTATTGGAACTGGCAACATGAAGCTATTTAAACACAGCTCCATCTGTCAGCGCCAGGTCCTGCAGGTAGAGTGTCGTGTTTGATTTCAGATTATCATTTGTCGTGTTGTCAAGAAAGGTTTGGGGGAGGAAGAAAAAAAATGCCTGCATCCAAACCATTCTCTGGTTAAAATACACAAAGAACTGATTTGCAACTTTGGCCACGACTCTGAGCCATGCTCTTCATGTTTCCCTACAGTCACAGCCAGCCTCTGTGACATTCATAAGGTGGCCTCCCAAGAGTTACCCACAGTGTAAAGCAGACCTTTACTCTGAGTCTTGGAGCCCACTTTGGGTCATTCCTCATTCATAAAGCAACCACAAGAGTAAGGCTGGTTCTTAGAAGGAGGAACACAAGTGTAAACAGAACCGAGGGACCCTTGTTTGACCCACTGACATGGAGTATCTAGATGTGGGGAATGGGATAAGCTACTCTCAAAATTCTGCTTCTGGGTATCTGTGCCAAAGAGATGGGATCTACATACAGAATATCTCTTGAGCATCGTTTGTCACAACATATTTACAATCGCAGGATATTAAAAACAAGATACACATTCAACAGTTAACCAAACAGCAGAAGGTTGATAATCCTTGAAGCTGAAGGATAGAGGAATGGAAACATGTGTGCTGTTTTCCTTTCTGCTAAACATAATAAAGACTATGCTCAAGGAAAAAGAATATAAAAATTATAGATACGGTGCGACTCATGTACATTAAGAATACAAAGAAAAGTGACAAAGAATATAACAAAAGGTTCTGGTCACCAACAGCACATATGACACAGTGGCATGTGGCCTGATTCTTAGTGCCACCACATGGCCACACTGTTGAGAATGCAAGTGGGCCCTCAAAAAATAGGCACTGCAGGCAGATCTTGCATTTGACTCATTTGCTTGAGAATTGACTGGTATCAAAATGATCGATACCTTGGTATATGGTATCAATATCTTGAAAAGCAGACCTCAAGAACTGACTGGATTGGTGAGTGGACAAGTAAAGTTTGCCATGGCGTGGAAAGTGGAGAGACTTGGGCAGACCTTGAGACAGCTGTGCAGGAATGTGAAGGCAGAGATACTGGAAATACAGTAGAAGGTGAACCTGATATGACATCTGATCCAGAGTGGGGAAAACAGCCCCTTCTCAGACTCAGATTTAAGGAACGGGCTTTGTCTTTGGAAATAGGATTTCTCCTTCCCCGCCCTGCAGCCGCCAGCATCCCTCTGCCACCATCCAGCACCAAATAAAAGTGGATCCGTGCATGCTCTCTCTGTTGACAGCCTGAAAAAAATGAGTTCTGATCCATTCCTGTTTCTCACTCTAAGATTTACTTTCCCCTTTGGATTTTGACTTTAATGCTCAACTTCTCATTTTTATTTATTATTATTTTATTTTATTTTTTTAAGGATTTATTTCTTTATTCATGAGAGACTACAGAGAGAGAGAGAGAGGCAAAGACGCAGGCAGAGGGAGAAGCAGGCTCCATGCAGGTACCCCGATGCGGGACTCGATCCCAGGTCTCCAGGATCACACCCTGGGCCTAAGGCATGTGCTAAACCACTGAGCCACCCAGGGATCCCCTCAACTTCTCATTTTTAGACCACAGATAAGAATTGTCTGCAGTTGTGATTCTCCTCCTTCCATAATTCAGGTTCTCTTTATAGGCGTGCTACATCACAATGTTTTGGGGCAAAACACCTTCCTGTTTGCCCTCATTTCTTAGCATGACCTCATGGTTACCTAAACTACTCCAGCATGATAAATAAAAATCATGCACACAGAGAAGTGAGGAGCGATCTTCACTTATTCAGGGCACTAGACAATTCTACTGGTTCGGTTCTTGATCCCATGATGACAGAGTATGGCGACAATGTTTCAGAGAAATCCCAGAGGTCTCTTTATTTCCATCAGGACTTCTGATGGAGTCATTAATACTGTCAAAAGGAGCAACAGATCTAAGGAAAAACATATAGAATCTTTCAGAAAAAAATTAGAGTGTTTTTTGCCAGTGAAATAGAATTTTGATTGACAAAGTTCCAGAATTGTGGCAGGGAAGTGTAACCTGTTACACCAGGAAAATGAATGGGATCCAAAGAAACTGATCTCAAAGACTAGTCTCTGGGGGAACTGACTTGAAATATGCCATTCCTTAAATTACAAAAAATATTTTGGTCACTAGTTTTTAAAATGACTTTTAATATATGTGTATAACTAATACTTATCGACGAGAATAAAATCCTAGAATTCAAACAATAACCAGTAATTTAGAATAATGTATTTGAATAGCCTTTCACAAAGATGTGTCAGTCTTCTCACCACCCCTCTATATAGTGTTAAGATTGTCACTGTGGGTTGGTATAAATTTTTATGATTGGATTATTTGATGTGGAATTTAGCTGAAGCCACATAACAAACTATTTCATTTCCACGAATTCCAGCTGTCATTTAAAATTTTACCCTGAGAAGTATTTGGCATTGCAAATAAGAATATGACTCCTTATCCAACTTTGATTCTTACTTTTAAAGTCCTTTTGTTTAGCCTGAGATACGACTGGCTTAGGGACGCAAATCTGGCAACATGATTCATCACAAACTTCTAGAATTAGGGGGCAATGAGAAAACTCAAATTACCATCTTTGCCAATTTGGTGATGTTCATTTGCCTCAGTTCCCATATATATCAAGGAAGAATATTAATAACTATCTTCAGTTGAACGTTTAGAGTACACCGTGATTTCAATGTTATTAACTTGTGTATTTCTTATTTAAAAATTCATGTAGTAATGACTATTATTGCCTCTATTTTACAGGTGAGGACACTGATAAAAATGCATCTTGAAGTCAGCTAGTTGGTAAAGTGAGCTAAGAGTCAGATGGAGGCCAGAACTCTTCACCAGGAGTCTACTATGTCATGGGTATTCTGAGTATGGTGTGTGGCAGAGATTACTGACCCTCACTGACGTCCAATCTATTTTTTTTTAAGATTTTATTTATTATTTGAGAGAGAGAGAAAGCATGAGCTGTGGGGAGGGGCAGAGAGAGAGGGAGAAGAAGATTCCCCACAGAGCAGGGAGCCTGACCTAGGGCTCAATCCCAGGACTCCAAGATCATGACCTGAGCTGAAGGCAGATGTTTGTTTAACTGACTGAGCCACCCAGGTGCCCCAAGTCCAGTCTAACAGAGCACACTCAGTTGTAGCTGGTCATGTGGCTGCCATAAGCAACATTTTCCAAGCTCTCTTGTAGCTAGGTGTGGTCAAGTGACTAAGATAGGGATGTGAGTGGGAAGATATGAGCAACTCTAATTATCTTAGAGGTAATTGCCCTGATCTTCCTCCTCTCTTTGCCTTCTGCTATCTTCAAAGACTTTTTCTAGAACTCGCTTTGAGGCTCTGCAGTTCATGATGGTAGAGGTGTCCCTCTAGCCTGGGTGACAGGGAATTTTCAGAAACAGAGATCTCAAATTATCCCAGACTGGTATGTGGAAGAGAAATAAACTTCTCTTATTCAGGCCACTGCACTTTAGTTTCTTTGTAACAGTAATTTATCACATTGCATTTGAATGAATAAAGTTTCATAAACAGTGTTGTGCTGTAGAAAACTTGTGTAAATTCACAACAGACAATTGTTCGATAGGGATTTTTTGAGCTCATTGCTAAATTATTCATGGGAGTGCTTAAGATATGAAAATTGGCAAACATTACAAATCAGGGCTATTAAAGTTAAGTTAAATTTATTTATTTATTTATTTATTTATTTATTTATTTATTCATTCATTCATTCATTCATTCATGAGAGACAGAGAGGGAGGGAGAGACACAGGCAGAGGGAGAAGCTGCCTCCCTATAGGGAGCCTAAAGGGGACTCGAACCCAGAACCCCAGGATCACGACCTGAGCCAAAGGCAGGCGCTCAACCACTGAGCCACTCAGGTGCCCCAAATTAAGTTAAATTTAGTTAAATTTTAAAGGGCTGGTTACTAGCATACCACCAGTTTTGAAGATTCAATAAGATAATCCATATGAATGCTTGGCAGACTGACCAGTATCCAGTAAATGTTCAATAAGTGCTAATTACATTATTCACAACAATAGATGGATTAAAGTAAAGATCAATTTGTTAATTCTTCAGACTCAAAGAAAACCATTAATACCTTGTCTCCTTGCCCCAAATCACACGAGGTCCTCTTGTGCAAAGCAAACCCAAGGACACCATAGTCTCTGTTACCCTTGCTGAGTATAATTGGCCCATGAGTCTCATAGAAAGTTTCCACTTTTATAATTTTCAGAGTTGATTATCAACTTGTTAAAGAAAATCCTTTTTCTTTCCTCATTAATAAGAACAAAAAAGCAAAGTAGAAGAAATTTTATGTCAAAATGTAGTAGTCTTTACATCTCCTTTAAATTGGGATTTTTATTTTCCCCAAGTTTTTAACTTTTATCTTTTCCATTAATACTTTCAGTTTTTGAAGAGCCTTCTTAATCACTGAAGTTTTGAGCACAAGCATCTTATCCTATCCAGTTGTTAGAAACCCCAGAATTTCTAAAGACAATTTAATTCTAAATTTGGTAGGCCATTCATATTGGAAAAAAAAAAAAACTCCACCTTGAAACCAGTGCGTACTAATTAATAAGGTCTTTCCTTCTTTGAACATGTCCAATGATGTGATCTACTCGCCTCCTTCCAGAACAGACCTAATGGTCTTTCACATCACTGGTGAAGTGCAGGCTCCTCCCTCCCAACTCTATAGATAGTGCTTTAGCATCTTCTTCAACAAAGCATTTCCAGGAAACCTCTATGAATCAGAGGTGAAAATTCCTTAACAACTCACTATAGTCTAATCTCCACAACAGGAATCCAGGGACTGAAGTCTTGACCAAGTACTCATTTCATAGCAGAGTCCCTGATCCTGGCTGAGACCTGATCCCAGACATTTCCTTAAGCTGCTGTTTAGCCTTGACATTCTGGTTTCTATTGTTGTTAATAAAATCCAAATCCTTTAACATGGTAAAAGGCCAGCCTACCGGCTCCTCCTTCCCATTCTGCACTACCCTTTTCCTTATGCTGTTTGTTCTCTACTAGCCCCTCTGGGTAGATTCTCCTGTCTCAACTCTGCTCTGTGTTCTGGGATGCTGGCCTCTGCAAACTATTTCATTGGGATTCTCTTAGGGTTTGAGTGGCTGTGGTTTACTACCTGTGGCAACAGTTCTCATGAAGCAAGTCACATCCCACGTCTACCTCTGTCCTGGGATTCCGAGTATCACTCTCTATCTTGGCCCTTCAGGCTGCCACTGCTGTGGATTCATGTGTCCTCAGATACCCCTGGTTTTCACCCTGCCTCCACCTCTGTACTCTCTTCACTAAATTCTCTTCAGCTACACCTTTTGAATATCTTTTACCCTACCTTCCAAGACTGGAGGATATACCTCCTTGACTCCGACACACACACACACACACACACACACACACCCCTTTTGTCACCTTCCTCTCATGCTTGAGTTCTTAGCTTAGGTGTCACACATTCAGGGTTATCATCTCTAATCTCCTTCAGCCTAGATCACTCAACAACATCTTCCTTTCCTGCAGTTTTTATCTTAGTAACTATGCATTCATGTTATAATTTTTTTATTTATATCTGTCTTCTTGAAGGTTGTCAGGTTTTACTAACCATGATGTCTCTGTGTCAAAGACAAACCAAAGATGGACAGTAGATAAAGTGATAAAAACCAGATTTTATCCAGGAACTGTTGCAGTAGGGCAATAAGACCTTGATGTAGAGCTGGGTCTGCATATAGCATGGACAGAAGGGGATTTGTAGCCAAGGAGCAAGATGGTGGCCCATGGGTGGAACATTCCTAAGAGGGTAACATTAGGAGTAAGGGCAAATTCTGGCCAATCTGATGCAATAGGATTCTTGCTAAGCACAGACTGGAGACATCAGCTCTCCAGGGTGGGGCTTCTTGTTATAAACTGACAGCAGAGTTTTTGCTGCACAGACTGACTGACACAGGAGTCCGAAGATTGAGGCCAGCTTGAGAAGAGGAGTTCGAGAAACCTAGGTAAGGTTGGTCAGGGAGAGAGTTTTCTCCACCAGCACCTTCCTGGCACACAGATTAGTCGGACCTAGGAAATAATGATTCACCAAACTCCTCCTAATGCCAGGACCTTGGACCGCAACCCACTTAGCCTTAAGGCCTGTCTGGTCTCTGGTGCCTGCGGGTCTACTATAATTAATCTGATCATGCCATCGGGTAAGTCTCCATCCCAACAGTCTCTGTTTGGATGCATTCAGCAATAGAAAACTCACTCTCCCCATAAATCATCCAAAGGTAGGGTAGCTCCACTGTAAAAAATTTCCTCTGTGTTGAAATGCAATATGCTTCCCATTAGAAACCTTAAATTCTCAAATTTTTAAAGACTGATATCAAGCTCATGTTTTGATTCTTCCTTTCTTTAGGCAGGGTCACCCTTCTCTGCAACCCATTCTTCTTGCTTTCTGATACTGCTGTGCCTTGTCATACCCGAAATTCAGCATTTGCCCTGCTGGGCTGATTATTCTCAGTTCCAACTCCCAACCAATTTTCTATCCTCTTTGCCCTGCTCCTTGCCTCAGGAGGCTGACCTCTATGCACTTCATCATCCGAGCTCTGTTCTCTGGCACAGGGATCCCTGCTGGCTAGAAATGACAAGTTCCTGTAATATGACTGTGCTCGCCGGTGGTTTAGGATCTGCTCAGGCAGCACGTGATCTTGGTTTGAAAGCCAAGGCAAATCCTCAAGGCACCCACAGTGGGAGGCTGTCAGCTAGCTGGGCTTCTTATGGCAGGTTGATTCCGAGTAAGGATCTGAGTGATGCACCCTTATGGCTGCCCCAGGATGATAATCATTGAGATGTGTTCAACAGGAAGGCATTTTGTTTGAATGGCAAGTGTAATCTGCAGATCAGCAGTATCAACATCACTTGAGAACTTGCTAAAAAATGTAGACTTTCAAGTCCCACACAAATGATTGAATCCCAATCAGAACAAGGCTTCCAGGTGATTCATAGACAGAATATAGCCTGTGAAGCACTGATGTACAGGATATTTTGCTACACTCCTGAAGCCACGAAGACTCTTTCCTTGAGAACTGCATCCTTCCATCCTGTCAATCTTCTGTGGACCCCTCTTTAGCCACAGTTGTTGGCTCCCGGGGGAAGATGCTGGACCTAAAGCAAGACAATCAAGTTCTCTACCTTTAGAGTTTGGGAAAGTGGATGAGAGATTTCAGTTTTTCCTATATTGAGTGTGAACTGAGGTGATACAAACCCAGGAATTAGGGGGCTGCCATATTCTACTGTGTGCATGGAGACAGACACAAAGCTAATTTATAAAAGGAAGAAATGAATCATATACACCTCACTTGTCCTCAGTGGTTGTTTTATTGTTAGTATTTGTGTGTTTTGCTAATTTAGTCAACTCAGTTTTTATTATTCGTAATCAAAGGAGTCTAAGACTGATAGTGAATGGTTTTAGAATAACATGAATAAGATGACATAAATGGTAAAGTGTTAGAAAAAACTAGAAGGTATTTTATGCTAGCACATGCAACATTTTTACCCGTTTAAATCATCCAGGTTTCAGGGTCTGCCAACATATTGTACACAAAATAAAACCTTCTTTTTCAATTCTTTAGGTTCTAACAGGTCAAGAAGTTGAATCAAATTGATCAAAATCACAAGATATTGATTGGCCAATCAAACACTATAGAATTCTACAGAAAAATATAACTGACTGTCATTAAGCCAGAAAAATAGTGAAAAAAAGAATACTTTATCTGGCATTTGCACCATATTCCCACAGCATTTGTTGCAATTTTGTACCTAAGAGACCCCATTGTTGGTCTATTAGAAAATCTCTTATGGAGAGCACTGGGAAGATTGTGCTCCTTGATTCTCTTTAGTCCAGAAGCCATGATGATCTCCACATTGATCTCCATTGATGATCTCCACTCTTTTTTTTTTTGCATTTGTCATTATGTGCTTCAGCTACCAATTGAAGTTTGAGATTGGTGTTATCCTTGTGGATTTGATGGAAAACTGTGCTAGTTTAAAGGTGATTCATAAGTTTGGTTACTGTGAGGAAGTTTCCCACTTGTTCTTATGCAAATTATTATAATTGTCATTATTATTCAAGTTAGAAAAATACCACATTGGTCTTCAACATGGTAATGTATTTTGCTTGAGTCCTTCTCTGCTTTTTAAAAAATAATATATTTTATGGGCACCCCGTGACTCAGTCTGTTGAACATCTGACTCTTGATCTCAGTTCAGGTCTTAATTTCAGGGTCATAAGGTCGAGCCTTGCATTGAACTCTATGCTGGGTATGAGGCATACTCATTTTTGAAATGAGGTTCATGTTACTTGGGTGTACTCCTTGAAGTATTAACAAGAATAAAATGATGAAAGGTGACTCTTCATTCGTTGTTCTCTGCTCAAGCCTCCTTGTTCACGTGACTTCCTCCAGTGGGTTAGTAGAACACCGTTTTTCTGCATTCAGCATTCTTTCTTGCCTAAGATTCTATTCTCCCCTTCAGTAGCAATGCTGGGAATGGTGCCTTCCACACTGTTGAAGGACTGTGCCTTCCAGATGGAAAGGATACTTTTTCACCATCTTGAAATTCTATTCTCCTATGGATGTTCATTCCGTCTTTTTTATTTCCTTCGACAGGACAGATGCCATTTGGGAAGTGAGCAATTTGATTTTGTCTATGCTATATATCAGCATTACACCAAAGGCCCCACAGAGCTTATCTCTGATTTCTTTGATCTTTTTCTACTATGAATATGACATTTCTTCGTCTTTAACCTTATATGCTCAATTGAGATTACCCCCTTGGACACTATATGTATAGATGAAGCCACTGTCTCCTACTGACCTTGAGTTATAAGACCTTACTTTCTCCTTTTGCACACTCATTACCTTTTAGCCTCAGTGCTCACTGGGGGGTTACCTGGATATATACATTAATTTTTGGTAGCCTATTAGGATCATTCCTATTTGAAATAAACTAGGGTTCAATTTAAATATGAACTCTCTGGAATATCACTTATTCTTCTCAAACAGAATAGATGATAAGTATTTTGGTAGAGAGACACAGCCCATCGTCATCATGCAATTTACCATTTATATAAGATTCTCCTACCCAAATAATCAGTAAATATATATCTTTAGTATCACCTTTGTTAAAAAAAATTCAAACGGGTAAATTTTAAGATCTAATTGGCTTTATTAAGCAATTCATGAATAGAGCAGCATCCCATCCATCCCATCTAACAAGTGGAGAGATCCTCTGAGTTGTATAAAATGGAAGGTTTTTATAGGTCAAAGAAAGGACAAGGATTGTTTTAGGCTAGGACATTTTCTTCTTGAGGGGAAGGGAAAAACAGGGGTTTTTTATCATGGAAACAACCTCACTTTTGATCAGGAAATTTCAGACTGACTTTTAAAAAAAATTATATTTTAGAAATCATTTAAAAATTTTTATTTAAAATCAATTAATTAACAAATAGTGTATTATTAGCTCCAGAGGCAGAGTTTAATGGTTCATCAGCTGTATATAACACCCAATGCTCATTACATCAAGTGCCCTCCTTAATGCCCATCACTCAGTTACCCCATCCCCTCACCAAAAAAATAAAAAAATAAAAAAATAATAAATTAAAAAAATAAAAGAAAATCTTACCATTTGCAATAATATGGATGGAACTAGAGGGTATTATGCTGAGCGAAATAAATCAATCAGAGAAAGACAATTATATGATTTCATTCATAAGTGGAATTTAAGAAACAGGACAAATGAACATAGGGGAAGGGAGAAAGAAATAAAATAAAAGGGAATCATATTGACTTTTAAAAGGTCACATTCCTGAGAGAGGTTGAAACTGTACTTAAGTCTTGATTTACTGTCATAGGGGACAAATGACTCCATTTTGGGATTATTGTTTCTTTTCAACATCTTCTTACCCCAAAACTTTTTTTTTTAATCATTGAAGAAATTAAGATGAGGCTCAGAAATTCACACAGATTAAACTAGCAGAACCAGGTCTAGGATCCAGTCATTTACATCCACTTTATCTCCCAGCCACCCCTCTTTAAGAGGGTTCAGTAAGTACTCTCAGGTCTCAGACAATTTGTCTCATTTCTCCGATCAAGACCCATCAGATGGGTCAAATCAGTCAAATGACAGTCAAATGGGAAAAAACCCCAAGAGAAAGAATCTGGAGACTAAGTTGACAAAAAACTTGTCCCTGTTGATTCAGAACAGGACTTAGGTCCACACCTTTATCTTCAGAGTCACACTCTGATGTCACCTGTGTTTTTCTATTCACACCTTGCTCCCCTCTTAAGGGTTGTTATTTTTCCTATAAAGTATCCTTTCTGCTGTTCCCCCCAGACCTCCAGGCTTGTGGTATTGACTTCCCAAGTCAACATATTGTGCCCTTGTACAGCAGCTCCTTAGACCACTTTGTACCAGAAGTCTTTTAGAACTAAATAGAGATTCCTCTTGCCATTTCCTGACCTAGGTGTCTCTTCTACACTTCTTTTCCAGTCACTTACCTAAAACCCTTGCCTTAAATTGGGGAGTGATGGGAAGGCTGTGTACTTCATTTAATTCATGGAGGCTGGCACTGCATTTCTTTAGCAACTGAGTTAGGTTTAAAGGCCCTCCTAGATGATCAAGGTCAATTTGTGTGTAACCAATTAGCAATCAGTTCTATTTTCTGGACTTTTCATCCTCTTTAAAATTAGGTTATTGGACGAGATGTGTTTAACATTCTGATCGTTATGTGATTCTTTAATTCTCTATCTCTTTTGATAACAAATCAAACATTGCCTTATAAAGTCTTTTGTATTATTGTAATGAATGAAGTATACTTTACAAACAATACAATTTACTGTTTTCAGATGTGGAATTTGATGAGATTGGACAAACGTATGTAGTTATGTACACACATCACAGTCAAGGTGTAACACATTTCTGTTATCCCCCCCAAATACCGTCCATGTCCCTTTGCAGTCATTCCCTTCCCCACAACTTCAGCCCACTGACATATCTGCATTGCAATCACTGATCTACTTTCTGTTCCTATAGGTTTTCTTGTTCTAGAATTTCATACAATGAAATCACATGATATGCATAGTATAGTATTCTGTATGTGGCTTCTTTCATTTAGCACAATGCTTCTGAGATTTACCCATGTGGTTACATGTATTAATAGTTTGTTTCCTTTTATTACTGAGGGTATCAATCCATTATGTGAATATTCCACAATTCTTTATCTATTCACAAGTTGATGTGATGAAGGAGCAAGGCAAGCTGAGGGCAAAGCACAAGCTGACTCCCTGTAACCCCTACCCCCACTCTCTTGTGGGATATGTGTTACATTCCTCAGGCATTCTTGGTGGTCCTAAAACTAAAGGAAGGAAAAAACCCCAAATGATAGAAATCACAGTCCTGCAGGACATGAGTTTCCACCAGTTTACCAATATTTCAATGATATACAAGGAGAAAGCATTCTTATCCATAGCCTAACTTTCAGAGACCCATAGTTCAATTTCCTGGAGCCCTAACCTCACCCTCCCCTCCATGAGTGAATGATGTGGGAAACAGAGACAGAAGGGAAACTAAACAAAATTAAATTTCTACATGACCTGCAGCGCATTGACAAGGACCTGAGATAGGAAGTCTATAACATTCCTCCAGAAACTCCCAACTACCTAATGTTAATGCCTCACTAGAAAGAAGAACAATCTTAACTTGACAATAGCAAGGTCTCCAGTATCCTGTGAGTCTTCTTTAGCATATGAAAGTCCTTTTGGACACCTCTCTTTTTCCTTACCTCCCCCAACTCCCAAGTGTATAATCAACCATTCCTCACAACCCTGGTGCAGCAGCTCTTCCTGCCCACTAGGTGCTGTCCCCATGCTTTCACAAAATCACCTTTTTGCAACAAAGACATCTCAAGAATACTTTCTTGGCCATGGGCTTGGGACCTCAACACACTCCAAAAACTATATCAGATGGACATATGGGTTGTGGATTTCCAGTTTGGGGTGATTATGAATAAAGCAACACTAAACACTGGTGTGTAGTTCTTCATAGACATATATTTCCAATTTTCCTGGGAAATGCCTAGGGGTGGAATATACATGCTTAGCTTTGTAAGAAACTGCCAACCTTTCTCCCAAAGTGGCTGTACCATTTTATATTGTCACCAGTTGTGAAAATCAGTGTTAAGGATTGTTCCACATTCTTGCCAACACTTTGGATTTTCAGTCTTTTGAATTTTAGGAATTCCAGTGGAGGTTGTGGTATCTCACTGTTGCTTCATTTATTTATTTATTTTTAAATTTTACTTATTCATGAGACCTACATGGAGAGAGAAGCAGAGACACAGGCAGAGGGAGAAGTAGGCTCCATGCAGGGACCCTGATGCAGGACTTGAACCCAGGACCCGGGTTCTCTGACCTGAACCAGAGACAGAAGCTTAACCAGTGAGCAACCCAGGCGCCCTCACTGTACCTTTAATGCTTTAATATGCATTTACCTAATGATCAATCACACTGGTTATCTTTACATGTGTTTATTTGCCATCCATATGTCTCTCTTCCTTTTTTGGTGAAGTATATCTTCAAATATTTTCCCCATTACTTTAAAATCAAATTGTTTTTGTCCTTGGCCAATTGTATTTTCTTTTCTCAGTACCACATTGCCTTGGTTAATGTAGCATCATAGTAAATGTTGCAATCAGATAGTGTGTGTTTTCTAGATTTATTATCTCTTTTCAAAATCGTTTTCCTTTTTTTTTTTGCATTGTTATTGTTACAATAAAAACAACTAATATTTACTAAATGTCAGATATTCTGCTAAGTACACTGCATACATTTGTTTATTTATTTATTTATTTAGAGAGAGTGTGTGTGTGCATGCACACGTGGTGGGGGCAGAGGGAGAGGGAGAGACAGAATGCCAAGTAGGCACCACGCTCAGTGGGGAGCTCAGTGGGGTTCTTGGTCCTATGACCCTGAGATCATGACTTGAGGCAAAATCAAGAATCGGATGCCTAACCAACTGAGCCACCCAGGCACCTTGCATTTGTTTATTTAGTCCTCATAACAACATTATAGAATACATAGATTTATTATTATTCCCATTTTCCAGATGAAGAATCTGAGGCCAAGAGAGATTAGTAAATTGACTGAGGTCACATTTAATTAGTAAGTAGCAGATCCAGGATTGTTAATCCAAGTCTGTAGATCCCCAGAGGTTGAGTATTCATCTATTATTCATCAATTAAGCTCCATCTATTCCACCTCATTTACCTTCTCACAATTTTTTTCATCCACCATTAGACAGCCAACTCATGGACAATGGCTTGTTGGTAGATGGTAGAAGCTAAATAAACATTGTGATTGATTAATTCCTCCACAATGTTTAGAACAAGGCTCTGTGCCCATTTATAAAAACTTTGGGTTGAATTAATTGAGATGTGGTCCCTGCTGTGGTGTTGTAAGGTAGGGTCAGGAACATTTTCAATATTCCCATCTTTTTACAATCTTTGACACTCCAAAGCCTGGGTTGCAATGGGAGGCTCTGAAGCAGAGCTGAAAGGGCAGTAATGAAACTCTAATGCTAATAAAGTCCTGGGCCAGGGGCATTTTTGCCCTAGAAGAGTGTGATCTATATTTTCAGTGGCCTCCAATGCCCTTTTCAGCAGTCTCTTTACAGCTCATTGGTGGGTAATAAGTCTTGACCAGTATTGGTCTTTGACATAGGTAGTAAAATACAATCTAAAAAGCACCCAATGGAGTATAAAAGTCAGCATCAGGACAGTGGAGATGATTTCTGATGTAATATCTTTCCCATCCTGGATCACCAAGTACAGGATCCAAGGGGCAGGTTTTTGCTCACCAGGCTAAAATATTAGCTGAAAAAAAATCACTTACTGTTTCTTGGATGTGAAAGTTTACAAATAATCTTTTTCTAAAGTTCTTTTTAGTAATTATGCTCAAAATAACTAGAATTATCTACTTAGAGTTCACAATGTAAATTTATGGAATACTGAAGGAACTTGGCCTAGGTGGTGAAGGTCTGGAAACAATATAACTTAAGGAGATTTGGAGGTATTTGGGGTGTCAGGCTAAAGAAGAGAAGCCCAAGGCAGGAACGTAACATCTCTGTTTAAATATTTGAAATAGTCTTTTTAGTGGTTGAGTAATGTCCCTTCACCACCTAAAAATATTCATGTATACTTGCAACCTCAGAATGTGACTTTATTTGGAAATAGACTCTTTCTAGAAGGGATTAAATTAAGATGAGATCATACTGGATTAAGATGGGTTCTAATGGCTGGTGTCCTTATAAGAAGAGAAGAGGATACGTGGAGATACACATAGGGGAAAAAAGGCCACTTAAAGACAGAGGCAGAGATTGGAGTGATGTAGCTATAAGTCAAGGAATTCCAAGGATTCCCAGGTGCTGCCAGAAGCTAGGAAGAGGCAAGGAAGATTTCTTCTCAAGAGCCTTCATAGGGAGCACGGTCTTGCCAATATCTTGATTTCAGACTTCTGTCTTCCAGAAGTACGAGATAATAAATTTCTGTTATTTTCAGCTATCCACTTGTGGTCATTTTTTATGACAGCTCTAGAAAACTAATGAAGTTCTGAAATAGAATTGACAAAACTTTCTAGGTAGGGGCAAGGGGAAGAAGACTGCCTGCTGTGGACAATGGAATGAGCTGCCTTCTGAAGAGGTGACCATCCCACTACTGGAAGTATATTGTAGACTAGCTGTTTATCTATAAGGAATGTAGGAAAATAATTCCTGAACTTGATTGGGCTTTGGAATAAATGGGCTGTGCAATACTTCCAGCGGTAATGCCTTATGACATAAATACATGTATTATCCCTAATTTATCTTTAAAAAATATAAACCACAGTTTCCCAAAAGTATTTACAAATAAGTAAAACCCTTTGATTAGATCTCTTTATTAGTCTGAACTTCCCTGATATTAAACCACAAAGTAATTTTCCTTTCTTGTAGGAAGCACATAAAATTAACCAGCTATTACCATCATCTTCTCTTACAAAAAGTAAAAAAAATAATAATAATCATGCAGCTTTATAAAGAAAGCTTTTTGTGTAGAGATTATGCTCTTATGTTTTTACATATTTCTATAATAGAATGTGTAACAGTTGTAACAATTGTCTCTCCTGCCTTAAATGGGAAATGAGTTCTGTGTTAGATACTGTCATTGAGCCAGCTTATGATAGATCTGTTTATTAGCCTCAATTCTTTCCCCTACTCTGTCTCTACATGTTTCCTATGTGTCTTTGGAGTTTCTACTTGAGGAAGTAGACTGGGTTTGGGCTTATCCATGTGACTTGTTTTTGTCAATAGTGCTTTAGCAGATGTGATACTGGTAGAGGTTTGAAATATGCTTGCATGGGTGGACATGGCCTTTTGTGTTTCTGCCTCTTTGTTGGAAAGAACTGGTATGGCCAGTCCCAAGGAGAATGACAGGCATGTGGAACTGATATGACTTTACAGTGTGGAACCAACATAGGCAGAACTCAATCTACATCATCCAAGATGTAAGCAATGCACAGATATAGAATGAAAATGAATGGTGGTTGTTTAAGGCCATAGAGTTGTGTTACACAGTATTACCTTGGTAATAGTTGCCTTTGTCAATATGCTAAGAGAATAAACTGGATGTCATCAACATGACTCAATATTTTTTCCGCCATAGTATGTAGTAAAAGGGATCACACAATCTCTTCCCACCACACTTCACTTGAACTCAAATGCCACCCCCCACCCCCCCAAGACTTGGCTGTATTTCACAATACAAAATCTTTCTATCCACTTTACCAAATGTGTTATGCTAGCTTGGGGTTCAGAAATGGTAGCAAACATTGTTACATGTATAATAAATAACCATTCTCCTTTCTTTCTTACTAAGAGATCCCCAACATTGCTTGGAAGTAACCTATAAAATTAAAAATATCTCCCTAACTCTCTTATGACTCAGTTCTGTAAAATGCAAGGTTTTGACTACTACGTGAAGATGGCTGAGCAGAGGTACAGGAAGCCTGATTGCATCCTGATGGCATCATCAACATGCCATGCTGCTTTTTTGTCTCATAAGATACAATATGGTTAAATCATTGTTGTTAAGTTTCTGATATGTGTAGCTATATGCAATTTTAACTAATATATAATTTGATATTAAATGAGGGGTCCAAAAGGTATAGAATATAGAATTTACAATTGGTGAGTGAAAGAGAGAGGCTATGGGTGGTGAGTACCCAGATATTGCAAGGTGCTGTTGGCAGAAAAACCTTTGGCCAAGTTGTCACCTGTAGTATATGGGATGTAGACTATACCTTTCATTAAGTATTTTCTACTAACAGGTAAACTGACAGACCAGGAATGATGTTCTGAAAGGAGTTTATTTTGGATTGCCTCAAGGTAACTATTGGTTACTACATCAAGGCTAAAGGGATAAGCAGAGTTCAAAAGTTTATTGATTAAAGATATGAGTCTTCAGGTTAAGAGAGAAAGTTTAGGCAAGATTTCACCTGTACAGAGCATGATATTTATTAAGTTTTAGATAGAATCTAAAAAATTCAGTCTTGCTTCTGTATGTTCAACTCTTGTGGCTATACCTGGACCTCTGAACTTACCCATAAGAAGAAACTCACAACACTTCTGAAATTTCTAAGAGAGGCATTTACTGTAATTCTCATTTTAGATGTTGCCTGGGAATTTAACACACTAGAGGTATCCTGCCCGGAGGTCAGAACCAGGACAGTGATATATGTAAATGGACAGGACAGTAAATGAGGGAGATTTGTCCAGATAGCAGAATGGAGTCCCATCAGATTGACTAAGCGCATCCTAAAGTCCTCGCTGTTCTTATCTAAGAAACATGTTGATTTCCCTTATCCCCTTTCCCCAATAAGAATAGTTGCTATTGTAATCGGGTTCCTTTTCTGCCATTGTATATTGAGCATTTGGGAGACATAACTTGTTTTTCAGTCTTAAAGATCAAGAAACCAAGAGAAACCTCATCCTGTGTAGGCAGAGAGATTATACAACATCCAGAGATCTGGACTTTGAACAGAATTAAGAAACTGAGTGACACTTTGGACTTGACTCCTTTGTGAGGGAGCCTATTGAACCTGAGAGGTAGATTGTGTTAGACACTGTTACTTTCTTACCCTACCTTTGAGCATTTATTTATTTATCGATTTATTTATTTATTTATTTATTTATTTATTTATTTATTTATTTATTTATGATTTTGTTTATTCATGAGAGTGAGAGAGGCAGAGACCTATGCAGAGGGAGAAGCAGGCTTCCTGCGAGGAGCCTGATACAAAACTTGATCCCAGGACCCCTGGGATCACAACCTGAGCCGAAGGCAAATGCTCAACCACTGAGCCATCCATTCATCCCTGAATTTGTATTTATTAAGAAAAATTCCCTGATATTGTAGGGGAGGGCAATGTGTTCAGTTTAAAACCAAAACTCACTTTCTCAGACTCTCTTGCAGATAGGGATGACCCTATGTTTCTGTTCTATGTTCTGGCACCTAAATGTAATAACTTAGTAGAGATTCCAGGAGAACTATTATTTTCCTGAGAAAAAAGGATGACTTTGCTATCATACACATTTTTGCTTTTGTGCTTACCCCCAACTTCCTTCCTGGAACATGTATGCAGTTTAGCCATTTTTTTTTACTATGGGATGAGAGATGTGCTAAAGACTGTGGAAAAGAAAGATAAAAGTACATGAGTTCCTGGTAACATTGCATAGCCACTGCACCTGTGTATACCACTTACCTCTCCACTGCTTGTCACATCAGAAATAGAAACCCCTATTTGTTTAAGCTGTTTCCAAGCCTCTCTTAAATGGAGATGGATATAATTCTAACAGACAGGACTTTTTGGATATTCAAAAATTTGCCTCTTCCAGACACAATGAAACTTTAAATATTGTTTAGCAATTTAATTTACAGGGGATAATAAGAAAGTGAAAAACAAATACAAAAACAATACTCAACATCTTTCAACTAATATTTCTCTCATGATAGCCACTGGTTGCAAGTTAATTAGAGTTTGATTTCCTTCAAGAAGAGGAATGAGATCTCATGACAGATCTTAAGATGCCTTCATAACTACTCTTATCTTTCTTAGATTCCACCAAGTTGCTGTGCCTTTTAAGTGCAGAAAAAGGAGATGGGGGCAGCCCCGGTGGCGCAGTGGTTCTGTGATCCTGGAGACCCGGGATCGAGTCCCACATTGGGCTCCCTGCATGGAGCCTGCTTCTCCCTCTGCCTGTGTCTCCGCCTCTCTCTCTCTCTCTGAATAAATAAATAAATTTTTGAAAAAAAATTTAAAAAATGAAAAAAAAAGAAAAAGGAGATGACCTTGAGGCAGCATTCCGAGCAATTCAAAATTGACTGGTCTTCCCTCATTACCTTCTTCACAGAGCATGTCTGCTTTGGATCCATAGAGCAGAGAGTTTCTTTCCTTCCGGCGACATATAAACCAGATATCCATTAAACTAGATAACATTATTAGCACAAAATGAAAAAGAACATTCTTACATTCTCACTTTCTGAAGTCCAGATCTGTAATATCCAACATCCTTAGGCCTTCATTTCCAAATGTCTTCTTAATCTCTTTAGAGCTCTTTAGTGGTACAGAGATGATAGCAAACTGTGGTGACTGATCTGGCATGGTCTAAAACTTTTGCTATACCACTTTTATTAGAAAATCCCCCCAAAAGCTTTAACATGGGACAATCTATAAACCACCATGTATTGCAAATCTATAAAAATCAATTTCCAACATCCATGATGAATGATAGAATGAGAAATCTCAGAAAGGAGGCTCTCTTTGTCATGGAATGAGGCTATAGAAACTGGAAAAGTTCTCCAGAAGCAAATAGTTAGCTGGCACTGTTGCTATTGTTGGGATTTTCTTCTTCTTCATAATGTTTCCTAGAAAAGAGTTAGATAAAAGCAGATCAAATTTAACAGATTTAGAAGATTATGTTTGGCTACAATGGATCTTTAGCAAACAGTTGCTCTCATGACTTTACTTGATGGGATGGATGTATGGAATTAAATGTGATGTCCCCGCTCCTTATGTCTTTACATTTTCTTCCAATAGGGTTTGGCATCTGATTGCATTGTAAGTGAAACCAGGACTCCACTCATACTTGTTTTCCTGCCTCAGTTCACTACTTTAAAAATCGCATTGGATAATCTTCTGCAACACCTAATTTCTATTCAAACAAATTTGGCAATGTCTATAAAAAGAATACGCTAGAGCTAAAAATATACCCTACGGTTAGGATCGGCACGGAAATGTAGAGGTGTGTTAAAGAATAGGAATCGGGATCCCTGGGTGGCGCAGCGGTTTGGCTCCTGCCTTTGGCCCAGGGCGCGATCCTGGAGACCCGGGATCGAATCCCACGTCGGGCTCCCGGTGCATGGAGCCTGCTTCTCCCTCTGCCTATGTCTCTGCCTCTCTCTCTCTCTCTCTCTCTCTGTGACTATCATAAATAAATAATAAAAAAAAAAAACTTAAAAAAAAAAAAGAATAGGAATCAAGATTCCCACACAGATTTACAGATTTATACAACCTAGTGGATTTTAACAATATACAACTCCTGATATTTAGGATACATAGAGATCAGTCAATCTAGATTTGTCTGCAAATCTGTCCCATCTATTAAACAATGGGAGTTAAAGGAAATATACTCCTTTCATCAAATGGAATGTGCAAAAATTATGTAAGTGAAACAAAACTTCTTTTGTTTGAAGGGAGAACTGGAGAAGGGAGACTTAGCCATCCCTTGATTCCTGAAGCAGGTGTAAGGTACTCCAGAAAACATTAGTGTTCCAAGGATGACAATTCATAAATCATTAACTTAATCAAAGCATCTCAGTTTACAGAGGAGGCACTTGAGACAAATGGATACTCAACAATTACTTAGTACTTCGAACCATTTCATGTGTCTATGTGCATCAGGACCAACACCAGGATTTGGTAAGCACTCATAATAGCCATCCCTTTTGATCATCTCCCACTTGGTCTAGGCAGTGGAGACCATGATGAGGAAGAAAATCAAGTGTTAGAAGTGGCTTAATGTGGAAAAGAGGGAGGACATTTTCTAGGGCTGAGATTTCAGGGTTTTTGACAGAAAATAGGATGCCTGTCATGGTGAATATACATGACAGAGCACCGTGGATCTTTGGATGGCCTAGTCTAAAGTCAGCATGAAGACCATTGTGAGACCATTTCTGAGCCAGTCAAGAGCATCAGGACCTCAGAGAGTGAAATATACTGGGGGCAGGATCTCCAAGTGGCAGAAGAAGCAATGATGAGGTCAACAGCTGAGGCCTAAGAACTAGATCCTCCTCCCATACCACCAAAGCCCACTGGGCATTTATATGAGACAAAAGGTAAGGACGCCTAAGATGACATGATGAATTTGTTTTTCCTACTTGACTGGGGAGGTCTCAGTGTTGGTTGGTTTGCAATTCCTCCAGTGTTTCCTGGGTATAATTTGAAACTGGCTTCTGAATGCAGAGTGCAAGGAGACACTGAAGAAAGAAGCAGGGTAATCCAGATTGGAAGGTGGTAGGTTTAATAAATGAGGGAACTTCTATATGAGGCTTGTCTTTGGTGACTGCAAGATGAGTAGAGCTTTACGCTTACCCACTAAATCATATAAATTTATATATAGGACTTATCTGGGTTCAGTTATGTGTACCATCCAGATGGTCTCAACTTCATATCACTATCTCAAAGTTATATTCTTGGGGCACCTTCTGGGAGTGGGGAAGGCAAGTGGATTCCAAGGACTGGGGAGCGGAGCCTTTGGTTGCTGGGGCTCAGCTCACAGTTCAACTGGTAGTCACATGCATCCACTGAATAACTGTCTAGCAATCTTGGGCCAATTTGAACAGTGTTGTGAGGCAAATTCATAAGCTATGATAATGTGAGTGGCAAGAGAAATATGTCAACTGACCAATCCTTAGTCATTCTGATGTAAGTCGTGCCATTAGGGACTTAAGATTTTGTATTTTCAACCTGGAGTTGTCCAGAAGTGTGCCCTGGATCCTGCTTGTCTAACTTGTTTGATCCAGTGGGTGTTTACTGAGCTCTTTTGAGGATAATGCCACCTGTAACATCCTGGGTTGTCTCAGGGGGCTTTGTTTGGGCTATATTACACTGAAGGACAGAGACATTATGTGTATACGAGGTCACACAGGCAAGACTGTGGGAAAGTAACTCTGTGTCTCCATGACAGATCACCATAAAGACAAAAGGGATTTGTTTGCAGTATTTCTATTAAACAATGGGAGATAAAAGACCTGTACTCCATCTTCTCCAAATATTCACAAACTCACAATGTTTAATGGCACAGATAAGTTATGGGGACAGGAGGAATGACAACAATGCAAAACTAGAGAAACAAAGAGCATTTAGCGGAAGTCATTTGTTTTCTGAGCAATGAACTCATTTATCTCCATCTAGCAATGTATCATTGATCTGTTGTTTTCCTCCAGGGAAAAAGGAGAAGCAATAATCCATGACCAAAGGGGAAAGAGACCCCAGGTGCACAGCTGATCTTACTAGTGGTGGCAGGTGTGCTGGCCTGCAGGTTTCTCCAGCGGCTTTGGAAGATGAGTTACTGGCAAGGGTGGGGACACCTCTGTACTTTTATGCCAGTCTCTAAAGCTGCAGATTGTTATTGCCTGGGCAGAGAAAGACAAAGAATCTTCATTCCAGCAGGAGCTTGCAATACGCCCACCCACGGTGAGAGGTCAATGCCATTTAAAATTTTGTTAATACATACTTTCCCTTGTAGCAATACCTTTTCTTTTTTCTTTTTTCTTTTTTTTTTTTGGCAGTAAAAGCATTTTGAAATATTACCATATATGAGAAGCACAGAGACAAATAAAATGAAGTCTGCTTTACCCCTGAGCTTTATGGAATCTCAGCATTTTGTCACATTTGCTTTATTTTTTTCAAAGAACATTTTACAGAAGCAGTTTGTCCCCCATGTTCCCCTCCCTACTCCCATTCTCTGCCCATCTTCACTTCCCAGAGGTCATCCTTGAACAATTTGTTGGCTATAATATTCATGAAACTTTTATACTTTTATCTACTTATGTATTTACTGCTACATGACATACATGTTTTTAAGCCTTTTAAAACGATAAAGCATTATATAGAGCCACCCTGTAACTCCGTAATTCTGTTTCATATTGTTTTTAATATTGGTTATTGTCAATTATATATAATTGATTATATATGATTACGATTGGTATATAAGGATATAATTGGTTTGTGCCTCTAGCAGTCTTGCTAATTGCTATTAATATCAACAGTTTATCTGTAAATCCTTCCTGGATTTGTTATAGCAACAATCACAAACTTGTGGAAAAACTTTTGTTTTTCTTTTCAAATTCTTATTCCTTCCTTTTCCTTTCTATTGACACGTGGCATTGGCCATGGCCACTGGTATAATCCTGATTCTAGGTGGAAATGGAGGGCATCTTTAATTCTTTCCTGGCTTTAATGGGAATGATTTTAATGGTTAAAGAATTTCTTTTCTATTCTTAATTTGCTTACAGTTTTACCATCAACAAATGTTGCCTTATAGTAAATACCTTTTCCTCTACTGAGAACATTATGTGATTTTCTCTTTTTACTCTCTTAATGTGGTACTAATAGATTTTCTGATGTTGAAACATGAATTTTATGTTTACTATGGTGAATTATATTTAATAGCATTTTACTTTAGGATTTTAATCTTTAACAGTGTCATTAAAATTCATGGTTCTTTAAAATAAATATTACACATTTAAGTAGGCCATTTCTGAAGAACATATAGCATATTTTGAAGGCTATAAAATAATATAATTTTGAATATATATAATAAAATCTAAGATTATAAGTGATGATCGTATTTACATGAGATTATTTAACACTTTTTTCTTATTTTGCTTTTAAGTCATTCTTCTGTCTTTTATTTTCATATTTTCTACAATAGTTTTTAACACAGGAAACATCATTCTGTTCTCTTATGGCTTGATAAAGATTTCTCTATAAGATTGCCTGGTTCTAGTGTTCTGAATCTTTTTTTACGAAGTATTCCAAGAAGCTCTAAACTTTCAGTTTATTTATTTGATTCATTAATTGATTAAAAAATTTTTTTAAGATAGTTGACACATAATGTTACATTACTTTCAATTGTATAACATAGTGACTCAATGCATGTATATATTATGCTATGCTCACCACAAGTGTGGCTACCATCTGTCACCATGCAATGCCATTACAGTACCACTGACTATATTCCTTGACTCTCAGTTTAGATGCATAAAGGTGAAGAGAGGATTTTATTAATCTATTTCTGTGTTATATCTGTCCATTTTAAGACATGATAAAGATTCCAGAGTTGAAAACATAGAATGAATGAGGATAAATTACCTAATAGGAGCAAAGAGTCAGGTTGGTTTTAAGGATGTCTTACAAAAACTTTCTGGGCTTTTCTTCCTTATTGGAATTCTACTTTTATAAATTGGATTTATTTTAACATATGGAATTAGCCATTAAAATATAAACATTCTGCATATGCATAAAATGCATATGGGGCGCCTGGGTGGCTCAGTTGGTTCAGTGTCCAACTCTTGGTTTCAGCTCAGGACATGATCTCAGGGTCATGGGATCAAGCCCTGCATGGGGCTCTGTGTTCAGTGCAGTCTGCTTCAGATTTTCTCTCTTACCCTCCTGCTCCTGTCTCTCATAAATAAATAATTTTTTTAAAACATGCATATATATAATGTTTGTTTAAAAATGTAATATAAAAGAAATTATAATTGTATAGGAATAAAGAGATGAAATGTGGAGGTTAATTCTTGGCATGAAGTAAGGAGAACTATGCTCATATGCTCATATGCTGGTTAGTATTTAGCACTGTGATCCCTGGCTGAGTAACTTTTACCTTCTTAACCCCCGTTACTTCATCCATAAATGAGAGGGCTGGAACACTGCTTATGCTTTCTAGTATCTCAAGGGGTTCTCTAAAGTCTACCCAGGAATTGTCATTGTTGAGGATTCTAGTTATATTCAACATTCTTCAACCATGGACATGCCCTAAGTGTAAAGCTCTGCTCTGCCTACTTTATAGGTATTATTAACTCAGTAAGTTGAATTTGTTTTTCAAAGCTCTACAATGTGAGCTGTGTCCACAATCTGCAGATGAGGAAAGTAAGGCAGAGAGAGAGGATAAGTAACTTGCTTAAGATCACATAACCAGGAAGTGGTAGAGCTGGACACCTGCTGCCAGACCTCCAAACTCAAGTCCTGTGCTGTCCTGATATTTTCCTTGTAAGTGTTATCTTGAATAAATGATTTTGTACCTAAAATATAAAAATATAGAACCATCAATAACTCTAAGATTCCATAGTTTAAATTGTGCAAGTCCATTAGAGCAAGGAGGACACTATTAATCCTGCAACATGGGAAACTGCTCTGGCTCTGGTATGATGGACATGCCCATGACTCAGCTGGAAGTTGTCTGATTTTTTTTCCTCTAGAGCAATGCAGGTGCCTTTTGAGGCCACGAAGGTATACATGTTACACTATTGTTCTTATTTCTAGCCACCCAATTTTATTAGTCACAGTGGTCTTGGAAACAAGAGGCATTGAAAAAGTGAGAAAAAAGTGAAAAAGTGAGGCAGACAGAAAGTTAAGGACTTTTTTTCAAGCAAGATTGTGTTTAAGTCTTAGCTTTGCCTACAAGTATTAGTTTTGTGACTTGGGGAAAACTAATATTCTTTTGATATCTCAGTTTTTTTTCATCTGGAAAAAAGGAATAATAATATTGTTTACAAGACTGTTATGAACAATAAGAAACAGAATGCACATGAAAATCGCAACATAATACCTGATACACTATCAATAGTTAATAAATAATGTTCTCTTTTTGCCTCACAAAGGAGACTATGTGCCAGAAGCTTTATTTCCTCAATTCTCCTTGTCAGAATATGTAATTGACTGAATGACTTCTGCTAGACTATTCTCTTTTATTTTTTGTGGCTCTTTGCCAGTTTTCTGAGTAAGCCAGGTATTTATTTTCTTTATTGTTACATTTCCTTAGATTTCTCTTCAATATGGAATTAATAGAAAAGTCAGATTTTTGTGTGTTGTGCTCTGTTTCCTCAATTTCCCTCTTACTTCAACCCTTCCTCTTAAATTTCTTATTCTTTTTGAGCAATACGAGGTCCTTTGCCTATAGCCTCCAAAGTACAGTAGTTGGGAGCTGAGCACCAGTCTTGGTCTTTGATGGGAAATGATCTAAGTGTCATGGCATGAGAACTCTCTCTTTTGTGGATACAGTCTGTGTTATTTTATCTCTTTTCCCTAAAAAAGAATATACTGAACAGAAAAATCAACCTTTTTCTTTCAGGTGGAAGATAAACCATGAATTGGTCAAGAACACATATTGTTTTAGAACCTTTGCAAGTGCAAAACATGACTGTTGCATTATGATTCCAGGATCTGAACCTGAATACTTACAAAAATATGCATTCTGTAATTGAGATGGGATCCTCAACCATAGGTGACAAGTATAAGCGGGAGTCAAAGGATATCGTTTAAGGTTGACAAATAAAAAGTAAAGACCTAGGTAAGGGGAATTAGAGTATCATAAAAAGTAATATGAAAAAGCAACCACCAGAACAAAAGCACAAGTTTTCCTAAGAATCAAAAGAACATATAAGAAAGCATAGTTAATATAAACTAATACGGTAAAAATAATTTGACATCATCTGAGTTGAGACTAAATATTTCAGTCACATAATATGTTTAAATACTTAACTGACTTATTAAAAGAAAAATATTTCCAAATTGATTTTATAAAGTAGAACCAAACTCTATGCTACAAACAAAAGATATACCTAACACAAAATTACTCAGGCAAAAAAAATCAAGACATGGACCAATGTATATAAGATAAATGGAAACAAGGAAATACAGCTTGCAGTCTTGACATCAGACAATGCAAAATTCAGGCTAACAAGCATTATGATATAAAGAACACATGTGTAGTGTTAAAGACCACAAAGCAAAGATGAGTCTGTAACAGTTATGAATACTATGCATCATTTAATACGGTATTTGCACTCATAAAGCAGAAACTATTGGATCTGCATAAATAAAAACGAACAGAAATATACTAACAACAGATTTTAAGAAACTATTCTATGTCCAAGACATGTCAGTAAATTAAAAAATAAGTGAAGCTGTAAAAACCCTAAACAACATGGGTGATACACTATATCTGTTATGTTGGAAGTTGGAGCTGCCTCAGGCAATGGGATCCCTTACATTTCTCCCTAGCTTCTTGTTCAATGACAACACCGTGGTATCTCAAAATATAAAGGGACCACTATTCATTCCACAGAAATTGGAAAAACCCTATAAATCAGGGCTTTTTTGTTTCTCTTTTTCTTAGGGCCAGTTGATCAGCCTACCTATGGATATACATCAGCTTACCACTTCATAATTCAAAATACCTCTTCTCAAATACAGATGGATCACTAAAAAAAGTATTGACTATATATTAGGCACAAAAAACCTAGAAATAAATAACAAAATAAATGTCAAAACTATCATTTCAAATCATTCTCTGGTAACAGGGTAATATAAAACATAATTGCAATTAGAAAATAATGCAAAACAATATGTTAAAATTTACAGGATTTGATTAAATCAGCAATAAAGGAAAAATTTATAGCCTTACATACCTTATATCAACTGATAGTTCCATTCATAAATTGAATAAATAATAAAAACGAATTAAATTAAATTCACAAAGTTAGTCAAAGAAAAATTAAATTTCCCCAAAAGAAGAAATGGTAACAGAAAAACTAATCAAAATATTGGTTCTTTTAAAAAAGTAAATATATAGACAAACCACAAACTATTTTAATGTTGAATAAAAGGAGAAAGAACACATAGAATATAAAATGGTAAGAAGTAATGGGAGGAAATGACAAAGAATAAGAAATAATTTGTAAAACTCCATAGAAATGAATTTGAAACCTTGATAAACTATATATATATAGAATAAATTGAAAGCTCAGCTACACCGATTTCCATGAAAAGAGAAAGAATGTTATCAAACAAACAAGAGAAACAGCAAAGTCTCTCCTCCAAAAATGCTACAGTCTCAAATGGTTTTGAGTAAGGGACCTGGGAAGCTAGGTAGGGAGAGAGGTAAGGGGTTATATGAGTGGGCTTATGCAGGGGCCACATAACCAGGCTCACAGAAATCCCAGATATGGAGAAATGCTATAAATGAGATATTAACCAGAGAGAAGGGAACAAAATAATTCCAACTTGTTTATTCTAATTATAGACAAGATATTTTCATAGTATTTACAAATCCACCTTGTTTGTCTTAAATGTTACAGACAAGATATTTATGAAGATCCCTGGTCAGTGTTCTAAGACAGACTAACTGTAAAAGCCCTCAGTGGCAACCCATTTGGACCCTTCTCACTCTAGAGAGTTCTTTTTCTTTCTGTTCTCACTTTCACTTAATATACTTTCACTTCACTTCACCAAGATTCATTTTTTGACTCAGTGAGACAAAAACCCTGAAATCCTGCAACACTATAGCTGTCACATAGTTTTTCATATGTTATAATTCTACAATACAGTATTATTTTTGCTTTAATGAGTTAATTCAGTTTTGAAGAATTAAGACAAGTAGATGGTTTGTTTGTTTATTACCCATATATTTCTCAATGTACTTCCTTTCTTCCTCTAGATCTGATTTCCTATTTGGTGTCATTACCCTACTGAGTAAATGCCTTCAATATTTTTTCATGATGGTCTATTAGCAACAATTTTATTTGTTTTAGTTTATTTGATAATACCTTTATTTTGTCTTTGGTGTGTACAAAATTCTAGTTCTTTTTTCTTTTAGTATACTAATGATGTCAAAACATGATTTTTGGGTCCTCCATTGTTTCTGATGAGAAATTATCTATCATTCTTCTTGTCATTTCTTGGTCAATAATGTGTTTTATTTTTCTCAGGCAAGTTTTTAGGAATTTTGTCTTTATGCTTACTTAGTTTTATGCTTTGTTGGTGTGGGTCTATTTTAGAATTTCCCAGAGTGCCCTCTGGACCGAGGATGCCATCTGGGGAAAAACTGGATGAATTTGGGTCTCATTCAGTGTGCTTCTCACCCTTCAAGGGTCCCATCCCTTCTACTCGCTGCCCTCAGGGATTTCAAACAATTGTTGTCTAGTTTTTCCCATTGTTTATAGTTGTTATCCCTGGAAGGGTTACAAAACGAGTTACCTTCCCCTTTACTGGAATCAGAAATTGGGTTATAACATATTGAATAAAAATAATGTTATGAGCCCTAGTGATAGTCAAGATATGTGTGTATGTGAGAGGGAGAAAGAAAAAAAGAAACTTTTTTTTTCTTAACAGAAGGAATAAACATTTTAGAAAATTGCTACTTTGCAATTACCCACTATAAAAATTGCTTCAGACACAGGCCATCAAAGGTAAAAGGATGTCAGAGAACAGGATGTGTCCACGATGATAAAGTCCACAGATTCCTTGCTCATTACAGTTTTGGGGGTAAAAAAAGGAAAGGTAAAGAAAAAAAGTGAATGTAACCAGAATCTGATCATGACAAAACGGTCACACAAATTTTGACTGTTCATAATATCAGAAAGCACAGGATAAAAAGAAAGCAAATGTGATTCACAGGGGATTAAGAATTAGATCAATAGCAGACTGAATATCAGTATTCCAACACCTTTAATATATGATAGAAAAAAAAATGAACCTCAAATTTTATTTCTAGGAAAGTTCTCAAACAAACTGAAGAGCAAAATACAAAAACTATTGTGGATGTAAAAGAATGTGGAAATTATTTCTCCTAAATATCCTCTTTAGGACTTGAGGGCAGCCTAAAAAGGATATCCTTTTTAGACTTTAGGGCATGCTCCAGGAAAAAAGCCAAGGAAACATTAATCCTGGGGAAAGAATGATGTTAGAGACCAGAAGCAGTGTCGGTTAACTACAGCCCCCCAAAAGTGAAAAAGATGAGAGGAAAAATGTGATTTCACAAAGATGGAAAATTGCTCTTCTACCGATAAACTGCTAATGGCCTGATCACAAAGTCATAATAATGAAAATACTGACTGATTTTCTGGTTTTATGAGTTTTAGTCACATCCTAAATATGAAGTATAGGAGACTAAATATAGTCTCATATTAAGATATAAATATTTTAGACATTGAAAATATAAATATAGTGGCACTGAGGGCTTGGCAAAGGAAGGTAAACCGGGCCTCACTTTTGGTGACAGGGCAGCAGTGAATGCTCTGAAGTTGGCAAATACCAAAGACATGACTCAGTCCTTTGTACAAAGCTATAAGGGTGAAAGCTAGATGAATTGAAAACTGCCTTGGCAGAGTCTTGGCAGAGTTATCCCTGGAGAGTGGGCACAAGATTGAGGGACAGGACGATAGTTTCACTTTCTTTTTACTCTTTTTTCAAAGTGTTTTTGTTAATAAGATCATGCATCATTTTTATTTTTAGAAAAAGGTTAGTTTTAAAAAGTAAATACATTATATTATAGCTTAAAAGAGTAAATATATTAATTATAGTGATCCAAACACCGAGATATTATTCAGTGACGAAAATGAGTAAAGTGGGGACTCCTAGGTGGCTCAGTGGTTGAACATCTGCCTTTGGTTCAGGTCGTGATCCTAGGGTCCTGGGATCGAGTCCTTCATCGGGCTCCCTGCATAGAGCCTGCTTCTCCCTCTGCCTGTGTCTCTGCCTCTCTCTCTCTCTCTCATGAGTAAATAAATAAAATCTTAAAAAAAAAAAAAGAGAAAATGAGTAAAGTAGATGCAGATGTATGTCATAGCATGCCAAGATAGCCATGCTCATTGCCTGGTGAAATGAGCAAAGCTGCAGAAGAGAAATGCATATTCCCAGTGTGGGAAAACAGCACCTATATGTATATGCGTGTGTGTTTATATATTTTGTATAATACAAACATGTCAGATAAGAAAAAAATGAAGCTCAAAGGTAAAAACTGAACCAAGTGGTTCTCAGAAACTCCAGCACTTGTCATCAAATTATTAGCAGCGCTCCAGACACGCTGCTCGCATCCTGAACCCAGCCTAGGTCTGATTGAGATACTAACAGCACTTCCCATGGGAGTCCCTCCTCCTTACCTGTTCCTACATTTTCCTTCTGTTTCCATGTTGCACACTAAGTTACTCTGCTTGTGGTAAGCTAGTAGCCTGCAACTCTTGCCAGCTTCATATAAATTTGAACCCCTGTTTTGTCAAGTTTACGGAATTATCTCAGATCGACTATTAATTGTATTTTTGCTTTAATTCTCGATGTGCCCACTGGGAATAATTAGGGTACTGGTTCAAGAAGTGCCTAAGGGCGCTGCCTAAGTCAGCTCACCTCTACGGGCTCTCGTTTCCATCTGACAAACCAGGGGTCCGGGCTGGAAAATTCTTCAGGTCTTGGCTGGCTCTTTTATACTATACCTGTAGACTTTGTTTTGTGAATATCTTAAGAGGGCAGTTGAGTTTTTGAAGGACATAGTTTAAAACGATGGGAAGGTTGGCTGAGAGCAACTTTAAGCATTGCTGAAAAATTCTACCAGGAGCTCTTCAAATGTCCTGCAGGAGACATAAAAGGGCTCGGACACAGCATGTTACATCCAGACCAGAACAACATCATGAGGGGAAAGACTTGGCTCTCCCAGTGCTTGTTCAAGCTGCATTAATTTGACAGCGTGCACGAGCTGTTGACTGCCTGCTGAAGTCCTCCATTGTCTGCGGCTCGTTGAGTGCACAACTGCTCTGATCGAGAGCAATTCTGTGCCAGGCAGCCGTGGAACGAACAAGTTATACACAGCCAATGAGACCTGAGGCCTCATCAGCTCATCAGTGGGTGCCTTGGGAGGGAAATTAGAGTGGAGGAGGGTGCATATAGAAGGAGGAAGGTGATGAAGGAAAGAAACTGGTATTAAGAGGTGGCAAAAGTCACAGGAAAATGTATGCCTTCCAGTTAGAAACAAATGAAACCCATTTGGACACAATTGCAGAGTCCAGGGCAGGGAGAGGAAAATGAATTTGGTGAAGGAAGGCAATGAGAGGCTTCTGGAAGGTGAGAGAGAGTTAATGAGGTTGTTTAATGAATGTGCTGATTATAAAATACATGAGACACCAGGGGAGACAGAAACCTGGGCTGGACGGATTGTACATTTTACATGTGTTAGCTGGTTGCCAGTTGAGACAAGAAGGGACAGCCTGGGCTCTGAACACAAGGGTTTGACGATGTCTTACAGCAAAGATCCAGGATATATGTAGTAAGAATATGCAGGAGTTAGGAGATGCAGCCAATGCCAATACTTCAGACCGTAGCTGGGCTGTCTGGGGATTCTGACTCCCAGAAGCATTCTCTCTGGAAGGCCATGCTTATGGCTCGGCTATTCAGGAAAAAGTCAGCTACAGGCATCAATTTACTCCCTGCTTGTTCTTCATGGGACATCTGTAGGCTCTACACATGTGTCATCATCCCTTCTTCTTCTTCCCCATCATGGAATCCCCAAATAAGAAAATGAAACCAGAACAAAGCATCTAAGGGATTGTCTGGTCCAATCTTTTCATTTTTTAAAAAATATTTTATTTATTTATTCTTGAGAGACTGAGAGGCAGAGACATAGGCAGAGGGAGAAGCAGGCTCCCTGCGGGGGAGTCTGATATGGGACTCGATCCCAGGACTGCTGGATCACAACCTGAGCTGAAGGCAGACACTCAACTGCTGAGCCACCCAGGCATCCCTAATATTTTCATTTTTCAAATTAGATTAAGCTCTAAAGGAATTTGCCCCAAAGCATTTAGCTAATTAGTGGTAGGGCTTGAACTTATTTGGGTCTCCTTCTCTTAGCCTGATGGTCTTTCCTATTTATGTTGCCTCACTTTAAGAGTCAGAGATACATTTCAGCATCATCCTTTAAGAATCCTTTGTAAATTTTTGGAATTAATTTTTTTATTTATTAACTTGATTCACTTCATCAACAAATAATTGAGTGACTACTATATGTTCTTATGAAGCTTAAATACTAGAACTGGAGACAGACAAAGAAAACAAACAAATGTCAAACATACCAGGCAAGGATAGGGACTATGAAGAAAATTAAGGTGGGGGAAGAAGGTACTATGGATTTTTTTTTTTTGAGGGGGTGCAGAGGGAGAGGGAGAGAGAGAATCTAAAGCAGACTTCCTGCTGAGTGTGGAGCCTCATACGGGCTCTATCTCACAACCTTGAGATCAGAACCTGAGCCAAAATCAAGAGTCGTTGGCTTAACTGACTCAGCCACTTAGACACCCCAAGGAGACACTATTTTCCACAGGGTTTAAGATTTCTTGGGATTAAGTACAAACTTAAAGTATGAGAAAGAAGGAAACATATAAATGTGTCTTGAGGATGGACCTCCAATGAGGAGTATAAGAGGTGTGAGGGCCCATGTACAGTGAACCGAACTGTAATAAAGCAATCCATATTTTCTCCATTCATAACATTTCCTTCTTTTTTTCTAATTTCAAAACACATTCCTCTTGCATCCAACACAGAGAGATCCAAAGTGGAAACAATGGCAGCTTTCTGTTACTTTTGGTATTTGGCTACGTCCTCCAGCCTATAGGGTGAAATAATCTTTTTGGCCATTTATTATGTGTCAGAGCCAGCACACTAGCCATTATCTTATAAACCTCCTATATTACCTCTTAATCTTCTCCATAACTATACAGAAGAGGCTTTATTACATTCATATCACAGTGAGGAAACGAAGGCTTTATAGAAGTTGAATGACTCAAAGTATTGCAGTCAGGAAGTGGTGAAACTGAAGCAAGATCCAGGTCTGCTGGAAACCAGAGCCTGTGTCTGTGCCATGGTCCAGATGCCTCCAAGGCCTCCCTGAAGAACACTTGGAGTCCCCAGACCTGAGTCAACTGTCCCTCCTTGGGTTTTCCATACCCTTTTGATTGAATCAAGCAAAACTGGCTTAATTAGTTGGTTTCTTAGGATGGGAGTATAACTTTGAATTCATCCAATGGCATTGTCCATTTATCTATGATGCCATTATCATCAGCAATGCCCTATCAGTTGCAATTTGTGGCACGATTTCTGTTGTCCAAATGGCTTTTTTCTGTACTTCATTTGGACCCCATTCCAGCTAGCCTGGACTGAACTAGCCTTTAAAATCAAACTAGGCTCTTTTTTTTTTTTTTATTGTTTTATAAACAGGAGTTAGGAGACATACTCTTTCCAAATGAGCCCTGTCACTTTCCAAACTGAAGTTTCTCGGCTGTGCCCTCAAGGCAAGGTGCTCACAGCTTATTTGGGAACTCTGCTTTTGGAGATGCCCTCACGGTTTCTTTTGAGTGGCTACAGGGATGGTGCATTTTAATTCCTTGTGATTTCAGAAGTAGTGCTAGGTGGATAAACAAATTTGGTACCAAATAGTGTGGTTATAAAATAGGGAGCTAATTTTCTTGTGGGGTTTAGAAGTAGTTTTAAATTCAATTCCAAAAGAGGCATCTCATAATGTTGTGGATTGAAAATATTGCTTATTCCCTTGCTGTGAATCCTTAATGTGAATGTATAAATTCTAGTATATTTTTGGATTGAAGAAAAAATCAATCATTATTTTATTCAATTACCTCATGCACTGTCTTAGCCTTAATAAAAGAATGATTACGAAGGCAAAGCAGTCTCCTGAAACTGGTCTGTAGTCTCCACGGGAAGCATTGATTGACATCAGCAGATTCTGGCTGGGTCAGACCTAAAGATAAGAGGTTGGGGCCTGGATCTGCAGGAATGGCTGCTAGGTGCAATGATTTCTGGGTGAAAGTTCTGTGTGGGTTTAGCACATACATGAAGGACCAACATCTAATTTCTCTCCAGGATAAATAAAATATCTCGCCAACATATGAAGAAACCAAGCCTATAAACAAAGCCATTGGAACATGTTGATATAGTAATGCTGGTCAACTCTATAGAACTGGATATATTTTTATATTTAATTTACACCCTCCTCATCCCAATACATTTATTCTCTATTGATTTATGTGTGGACTAGACTTTGCAGCAAAAAACATGCTTTAAAGTTAATCTGCATGGTTACAGACTTCTTTTTCATACACACTACATCCTGGGTAACTTTTCTTTATTCCTCTTCTTCAGGAAAACAAACACACTAAAAGGAAAAATCCAACCTATCACACTGAAATTCAGGAGTAGAGCCCAACACACTAGTTGTTAAGGCAATTGTTAAAGAAAATCTTTGGCTGTTTGGTCCACAGTTTAAAAGTCTCTTCATGTCTTTCTGAACCTATTATTCTAGGAGAGCTTCATCCTAACTGACAAGAATTTCCAAATATAGAATGGACATTTGTGACTGTAACAAGCAAGTAAAATCATGCTCTAGAAATGAGGTAGGCATCAAGGGAAGAATATTCAGCCGCTGAAAAGTTTGAATTGCCCTGTACTCTGGTCTTTACATACAAAGATTCTGTAGAAGTGTCAATGGTTTTCCTTTCTTTCTTTTTTTTTTTTTTTTTAAAGATTTTACTTATTTATTTGAGAGAGAGCAAAAGAGAGAACACAAGTAGTGGGGGGAGGGACAGAGAGAAAAGGAGAAGCAGACTCCCCACTGAGTAGGGAGCCTAATGTGGGGCTCGATCCCATGATCCTGAGATCATGACCTACGCCGAAGGCAAATGCTTAACTGACTGAGCCACCCAGGTGGCCCTTCTTTTCCTTTTTCATCCTTCCTTCTCCCCCTCTTTCTCCTTCCCTTCTTTCTTTTCTGTCTAAGACTGATCTCCGAAGATAATCTGACTCTCTAAATAAAAATCAGAGCATGTGTAAGACACTGAAACTGAGTTTGAATGATTGTTCCAGTTACAAATGCATATGATATCAAGGATGCACTTAAACTATATGAAAACCAGTTTTCTCATTTGTAAAAGACAAGTAATACTTATACACCACAGGGTTCTTTTGAGAAATTATAGATGATAAAACACTTAGCATAGTTCTAGGGCTTATCAGTGATTTAATCAGTTTAACTTCCATTGCCTGGTCAATTAGTCACTTCCAACACTTTTACTTAGATATAGTATTGTGGATATAAATACTAGGTTCAAGAAAAAACAAAGACAAGAATAAAACAGGACATTAATCTCTATTTGCTATATAATCTCCAGCTCTTCAGACAAAAGAGGCCATCTTCTTTCCATTCAGAGTGGATTAAAGCTGCCTTGTTGTTGCACAAAATATGGACAGACTTGAATTAAATAGAGTATTTGGCCGTGGTTCTCACACTTTATTGTACAACTCAATCACTTGATGTGTTTGTAAAATATGAAAGCCTCCTTTACAGGTCCTCAGTGAATCTGGTTCATCAGTAGGTATGGGATAGTATATATAGTAGAGTGGGGTCCAGGAATCTGCATTTTCCACAAGTATCTCAGGATTTTCTATTGAAGAAAGTTCACAGAGCTTGTTTTTAAAGAATGAGGAGAAAAAACCTTGAATTTCATGGATAAAATGTATAAGTAGAATCCCCCTTTTAATAACCTTTTAGTGACAAACATTTTGATATATTTGAATTTGTTTTTTTGCACAAATGAGTAGAATCTAATTATTAAAGCTTATAGTGAGAAACCTCACCATTCACTATGGTAATTTTATTTAGAAAAATGAGCAGTTGGCTCTCTTAGGGACAAGTTGCACTTATTTTAATAATTACATTAAACTTTTTCCTTGTCTTTGCACCACATTCTATAAATATTGAATGAGTGATTATCATTCTGAATCTAGATGTTAGAAGAGAGTCAAATATGCCTTCAAGGAGGCTACATTCTAATTGTAGAGAATAGGACCAACACTAGAGTACATAGGTATAAAATTTCCAGCCCGTATTGCAATTGTTGGCACACTGGTTCCCCACAGACCAATTGAAGGCAATGGGTCCCAATTATTTGGGACCATATTCCTTCTTCATCATCAGTCACCAGTTCCAGGGAATGTTAAATTAACATTTACCCCAAAGGCATTTATCCCATGGTAGACATAAATTGTATCTGGACTTGATTCAGACTGAAATTGAGGAAGTCTGGAGATTACATGGAGGGCATGGGGTTGAAGCAGGCTCATGCTATTCCCCATGGGGATGCATACCTGTGCATGACTCCAGGTTGTCTCTTTTTTCAGAAAGAATAAGTGCATTTATATTATATAGTACAGTGGGTTATGCTGGTCAGGAGACAATTTGGGAATTGTAGTCATGGGGATATATTATTTCTCACTCTTACTAATCTGAAACATCTCTATTAAAACAAATCTAAACTCATTAAAACTTTAAATCAAAATATTTTTTTGGTAACTTTCTAAACCTTATCATTCCAAGTTTTTCTTCAACTGACATATCCTTTGCTGCATTTTATACTTCATTTTATCCTTTACTCACAGTCTTTTCACTGTCTACAGAGCCTCTTCTTCATTTTTTCCCTTCTCCCCCCTTTTTTTAGAAAGAGGGAGTATGTGTGCACCTGTGATCAGTGGGAGGAGGGGCAGTGGGAGAGGGAGAGATTAAATCGTAAGCAGGCTCCCTGCTGAGTGTGGAGCCCGATGTGGGGCTTGGTCTCACAACCTTGAGATCATGACCTGAGCCAAAATCAAGGGTCAGTCATTTAACCAAATGAACCACTGAGGAACTCCCTCTTTTATTTTCAATTTAATCTTATTTGTCCTTTAAGCATTCCTAAATTACTCCCTCCCCTTCCCCATCTGATCACTCCCATTTATAATTCAAGTTCATACAGTCATGTTTTTGCTTCTTGATGCTTCCCTATCATTTGGGTTTCAGTACCCTCTGCAGCAGGGAGAATGGACAGGGACAGTGGAAAGATGAGATTGACATGAGAATTATCTCTGCCTGTGATAGTAAATACTGTCCGTAATTTCTGCATCTCAAGATTCTTAACCTAATCACATATGCAAAACCCCCTTTGATATGCAAAATAATACAATTTATAGGGTCTGAGACTAAGGCTTAGAAATTTTGGGGGGACATACTGAGCCTATCACACTTACTCACTAAGACATAAGAATATAAGCAAGTAATGCCGTATATGTCTCTATTCTACATAGAGGTGGACGAGGTCCATATCTTAGGCTTTGAATCCAGCTCTTCCTGATGTTAGATGATTTAGTTTCTTTGTCTTCCCCCCTCCCCCCCAAGGGAGCCCTGCTTTCTATTCCTTTTATCTGCCAAGTGACTTCATTATCTGTAGACTAACTCAGTAGCTCCCCAAAGTGGCTGCATATTACCATCAGCTGGGGAATTCTGTAGTCTAGATACCTGAGCCCATTTTCAGTCATTATGATTTAATTCATGGTGTGTGGCTGATACATAATTCACTTTTAAAGGCCCCCCAGTGATAGTGATGTTCAGCCAAGGTGGAGAACTACTAGCTCTAACCAAATGATACAGAACTTAGAGTTTCTTCCCCACTCCTTTAAAATAGAAAAGAAAGAAGAAAAAGAAAGAAAGAAAAAAGAAAAAAAAAGAAAAGCCTGTTATTTTGGCAGGCACTGGAAACTCTTGTAAGCTGCCTGGCCTCTAGAATTATAAGAGAATAAATATATGTTTTCCTAAGTCACTGAGTTTATGGCAATTTGTTACAGCAGGAATAGGAAACTAATACATTAATAAAGCACGCAATTAAGGAACAATGAACAAAAGTATAAATACAGTCATAAAGATTTAGTATTTCTTTTCACTTAATTCCTAACTTTGCTTCGATCCCAGCATGTCTCCAGGGTGACTTTTTCTGATTTCGATTGATCAATTCCCCCTGTGGATACCTCAAGCACCATGACCCTTTTCACCTAAAGCACTTATCCAAGTTCTAACTTTACCTTTATTGATATGATCATTTCCAACAGGACTTGGACTCCATGAAGTTTGAGACCTTGAGGGTTTGGTTCATCATTTTTTTCCCCCCAGGGTCTACGAAAGAGCCTGGAGAATAGCAGACCTTCAATAATTTTTTTTTTATTTTTAGTTTCAACCATTTATTTTATTGTCTATTTATTTTAAATAAACTTTGAAGTATAATAAATATTTGTTAACATGAACTCCCAGGTCTGGGCAGACTCAGGTGGTAAATTCAGCTAAGGAAGCCTAAATCGGGTTTGTGGGAATCAGACAGGAAGTTTATGGACAAAGCAGTGTAGGCAGAAGATGAAAGATCATGGTCCCAATGTCAGCATCTGGGTAGGGATGGAGGAGAGGAGGCTGAGCAGCCTGAGTGTGCCACTGGCTGCAGAAGCCCTCAATCCACCTTTGAGTTTGTGTGGAGTCCCAGGGGGAGTAAATGCAGGATGAGATCTCTTTTTTAATTTTAATTCCTTTCCTGGTGTTTTCTCTGAAGAACTTAAAACTTTATGCCTTCAGTGCTTATATTTTCATGATTTTGTTGGAACAGTCGTAGAATCGACTGTTGGTTAATCGTAGAATGGAAAGAGAACATCATAATTAAAGATATTTTTTAAGTTGAAATTCTTAAAAGTTGTCTTCTTGACACTTTCTCATTTTTTTTTATAACCTCAGTAGTCATGATGGCCTTCCACAACTGTGTGTCCTTCTGGGTAAGTTAAGAATTTTCCAAGACTTCTCTCAAATTCTTAACAATTTCAAATCAGAATAGAAAACATAACATCATATCCTCAAAGATACTTACAACCTAAACCTAAAATCACCATCATCAGAGTGATTCTGACATTTCTCGTTTTTAGATGTAGCTAAAATGTTTGGTTCTTATGAAAATCCTTTCTTGTTTATGAGTTTTTTTGCCAGAATGGAGGCTTGGTAGGTATCAGCATTACATATACTTAACAATGCACTGCTCTGTAATTCAAAAGTTTCAATTAAATGAACTGTTATTGAATGAATACCTTAGCCATGCCAAGAATTGTGCTAGCCTTTATGAAACTGGACATTGGTCATACCATGTGGACATTTCCAATAACTATAAGACCAGCTTATATTTAATAATTCTTTTTTCATTTAACAGTTCTCTTCTACACTTTTTTTTTTTTTTTTTAGGTTTTTACAGCAACCCCAATAACTTGGCAGACTAGACACAGGAGTTAGATTTTACTAATGACTAGTGTGTAGCCTAAGGCAAACCATTTAAATCTGAATCTCAGTTTCCTCATATGTCAAAGGAGGATGGTTTATCCTATCTTGCAGGGTTTTGTGATAATTAGAATTTAACTATATAAAGTGCCAAATTCCATGCTTGACATACAGTAGGCAATTAATAAGTAGTAGCTATTATTATCCTTCCATTATTCTTTTTAAGGAAAATAAGTCTCACACAGGTTGACTATGCCCTAATAAGGAGTAACTTTTTGGCACTCAGAATTGACTTCCTTAAGCAGTATGGAGTTTCTTATCATGAGGCATATTTAATCATAAGTTTAACAACAGATTGACAGGGCTATGGTAGAGGAGATTAGGGTGTTTACTAGTAAAAACTTAGTAAGCCCCAAATATGACCTTTATAATGTCTTCTAATCCCGAGTTTCTCTTACTTGATTAAAAGCATTTTTCTAGTAAGTGGTAAATTGTGTCCCAGAAGTAGTGTCTTGAATCTTTATCTGTACAACATGCATACAACATGCATTTTATTTTCCAAATAGCAGAAAAAGTATAAGGCTCTGTCTCTATGGGGGATAGCTAACTAGAATAGAACACTCAACTAGAAAAAGGTCTAAATAACAGGTTGCATTTGTATGTTAATATTTTTCAAATTTTTTTGCATTTGTCTTCAATACTATTTTTGCTTTTTAACATCATGAACAAAGGTAAAGTAATTTACATGCATTTTTCCCCAGAGAAGACAAATAGCATAGAAAATTGGTATAGAATGGTATAGAATAATGAATTGATTTATTAGTGATGAAATTATAAATTATAGATAGAACTGGGACCAAAATCTCCATCTGTCCTTTAGACAATGACTGCTTCTTTCTTATATAGGGAGTTAATAGCAAATAGCTGGCAAGTGGTGCAGGCAAGCTTTCCACCTAAGTCTTCTAAGTATGGCTTCATTTTTCTTTTGACCATTCCACACCACTTTGGAGTATTCTTAAATGAATCCTTAAATATTCCTAAATGAATAACAAGGATGTTCTTCATAGAGGGGTTTATTAAGTTAATATATGGAGAAAACTCTCTGAATATGTTACAGAGAAATTTAAACATAAGATATTAAAAATTATTAGTAATATCGTTGTACTAGGCTTTATAACTACCTGATTCATGTGGCACATTTTGGATTTATTTATGGTCCTTGGGATTCAATGTGCTTCTGGATCAAAATACTCCTGCTTCTTACTAGTTATAGAAACATTTCAGCCATGATTTCTTTGAACGGCTTTCCTACATTGTCATGATTCTCTTTTATTGCAACAGATTAGAAGCATATTGAAACCTATGATATCCTCTAAATTTCTTAATCTCTTTTATTTTTAAATTTCCTATTTTTTTTGTGTGTGTGGTAGATTTCATGTAATTTCTACAGATGTACTTTCAGATCAGATCAATTCTTACCTCAGTATGACCCACTGACATGTGACTCAAAAGCCCGAGATAGAACTTTCCAATTGGCTGAGCTGAGAACACATGATCACTACCTAACTGCCAGGAGAGGAGCGAAGAATTGACTGGATGGTAATTTAGGCAGTTATAGTGCATTAGTGAATCAAGATTTCCTTCCCATTGAGATTGACAAAGTGAGGGACATTTTTTTTTTTTTAATTTCTAAAGAAGAAGGCTTGGATAATGGGAAGCCAAAAAAAAAAAATAATAAATAAAAGCAGTGTACAATGTCAGGTCTTGAGTTTACTGCCTCAGTTCTTCTCAATGGGACCAAGGATTTTGTGTGCAAATGGAACTATGATTCCAAAAGTGTGCTCCACAGGAGAGTATGGACCCAATCATCAATGTTTTGTGGATTTTAGAAGTGTTCCATGGCCTTCATATGTTTTGGAAACACTGAAGCCTATAGCTTATACTTGGAGCTCTATAGTATGTATGTCAGGTTCTTTGAAGCCCTGCAGTAAGGAAGCCCATTTGATTCTGTTAACTAAGTCTCTCATTTTTATTTAATCACCAAACATTTTTATTTACGTAGCACTTATTATCTTCCCTAGGATGATCATTGAGAATTACTGGACTAGAATAATAACTCCGATTTAATAGGAGTAAGGAGGATGCATTCCAGTAGCAAAACTGGTACCACCAGATGCTCACATGCTGGAATGCATCTGCCAGGAATGTGTTCATTGGCAAGCAGAGGGTGGAGCTGGGTCCAATATTCATCGATCTGGTTTGGCAGCACAGTCCCGTGTTAGTTGCTTTAGTCCCGCTTGCACTCTGCTCCTTCTTTCCGGATAGCACACCTGCATAAGCATTTTAAATAATCTCTGCATTTGGCTTATTGATGAGGCTTAGGCTATCCCCTTCCCAAATAACTTGGCGGTGTAAGTGATCCACAAACATGCACGCGTATCAGCATCACCTGAGTCATCTTGTTAAAAACCGTAGATTCTCCAGTTCCACTACTGAGTTTCTCCATTAGTAGACCTGAGAAAGGTTCTGGGCATCTGTGTGTATATATTTCTCATCTATTAACAAAGGACCGGGAGAGTTTATGCAGCCACTCTATAGATCAGCAACTGGAAGCCACTGAGCGCATCCCAACTTTTCCTCCTCTCTGACTTTATTTCCTTCCAAGGTTTCAGGCCTCATTCTTCTGCTCATATAAAACTAATTTTACTAATTTTTGTCCAGTAAAATTTTATGAGCCATGGCAATCAAACACTTTAGTAAGATCCCAATATACAGTTCACAATGCATTTTCTTCATTATTTTGGTAATGATAATTGCATAGTCATAGAGTTTGTTGAATATAATCTGTTTGGAGTGGTCCTATGTAATTTATATCTAATGGTGCCTCTGTCTTTTCAGGATTTGTTGATTTATTTATTCCTTTTTTATTGTAGCGTAACAGAAAAATTCAAGTTACCTTTGGATTTATTAAGTAGTGACTTATTGGATATTGCTTTAATTTTGGACAAAGCTTTAATTATTACCATTAGTCTTCTATTTTGCCCTAATTAAATAATCCCAAACATTTTAGCATGAACATAAGCTAACTCCTACAATATTCTCTGTACTGTTCCATTGAACTATTATTTTTGCCTTTAATTATTCCCCACTTCCAGCTATACCAACACTTCTATTGCTTAAAATAAAATTCACTCAAAATATTATTTCACTTAAATTTAAAGAATAGGTTTAATATCTCAGACATTTTCAAGGTTATGTCTAAGGCAATAAAACTGGTCCATAATGTAAGACATTATCATTAACTTTTCAATGCACTTTCTCATGAGTGTTTTTCAGATCCTACAATAATAATAATACAGTAACACAGGGGAGGATAATATTATCTCCATGGAAAAGATAAAGTTCCTTCAGGTCAGGGAGATTAAATTAATTGAAGATCATATATAGCCAGAACAATAACTTAAGGCTCCTTAGATCTAGTTCAGAACTCTGTCTGAAATCACTGGCATGGATTGGTGCCCCCAGGCTGACTTTACAGTGGAAGGGCCCTCTACTCTGTTAGTAGCAGAAAATTCTACTTAAGAAGTTCTTCTGTATGGGAAGGACACTGTTTCATTTTTTTTAAAGATTTTATTTATTTATTTATTCATGAGAGTCACAGAGAGAGAGAGGCAGAGTCATAGGCAGAGGGAGAAGCAGACTCCCTGCAAGAAGCCCAATGTGAGACTCCATCCCAGGACTCCGGGATCATGCCCCGAGCCAAAGGCAGATGCTCAACCGCTGAGCCACCCAGGCATCCCGGGAAGGACACTGTTTCTTATTCTTACAATACAAGCTATATATCATATGGAAACAGAAAGAAAACAAACACTATGTAATTGAGTAGCTAGGAGAGGAGGTTATTTGAGAAAGATGATTAGATCAATTTTAAAATCACCCTGGAGTGTAAAAATGAAAATCAACTCCATTATAATTCAACTCATTAAAATAAAGACTTATATATGTCACAGAATGCAATTAATTGAATTCATAACATATTTTTTCTCAGAAGTGTCACACTCCAAAAATTCCAGGGGGATATGATCAACATATGGGACCACTTTGAGGCTTGTTCTATGAGCATAGGTGTTAGAACCAGAAGACATTTATTACAGGTATTTTTTTTCTTTGCTTTTGGAAATAACCAAGTGTTACAGGTTTGATTTTTCAAAGAAGTGGAGACAGAGTTTCTTTTGCCCGTCAAGGTTGTCCCGTGATAAGCAAAAATGGCTGGGCCGTTTACATTCCATCCTGCTCAGTTACCAGATGTAGGCTTTCCTAGGAAATCCATGATGTTAGATGAGGTAGCTCTCTGCCTTTGAGGTGGACCCCCAGAGGGACTAAACCCCAGAGGCTCCAGACTGCACCCTTTACCACTGGCAATCCATTTTTCCTTGAAGGAGAGTCTGGAAGACACATGTTTTGCTCCTTGGACAGCTTAAATCTACTGCTCCATCTACCTTCAGAAAGCAGTTTTTTAGGATACCAGTGAAATTCTATCCCTTATGAGAAGTAAAACATGTAAGAGAATTTCAGGTCTATAATTAATAGTTACTGCCTCCTTCCTCTGCAATCCATTCTAGATTCTCCTCACCCTCAGCTACCACCTCTGCTGTCTTCTGCGTTTTACTGGTATTATGACATGTGGCCTCCCATATGAGGAGTCTAAGCCCCCTGTCCTCAATAGACAGAGGCCCCATAGCTCCAGTATCGGACGATGGGTACAATACATAATCACCTATAGTCACAACTGAGTGGTATCAAGACTTGCCCAAGTAGATCATTTAGATTTTACCTATTTTCTTCCTTGCCTTTAGAGTAGATCGGCAACCTTCCCTCTTACTGATAATCCAGGCCAGTTACTCCTGCTAAAATAGTTATTCCTCCTCTTTTTGCCTCTACGTCCTAGATACGAGGAGTTCCAGGTGCCTGACCAGCAGCTGTAGCTCGTAATTCTGTAGTACTCTTGCTTTATGCCTACTGGAAGTGTGTTCCCTTGGAGTAGCAAAGCTTCTAACTGAGGAACCCAGAGTTGTGGGAACAAGATTTAGCCTCTTGGCTGAATATTCAGAATAATGGTAAGTGGGATGATTCCTGCTCCCACTTTTGGGTTTTAACTCCTTGACCTCTTCCAACTAAGGACAGAGTGTCATATTAAGATCTCATTTGAATCAGCGCAACATACTGCACCCTGGAGGAGGGCACTATCTTTGCATATACTGCCTCTGAGCCATGGAGCACTTTAGCTATGCCGTCAGTAGGACGTCCAATGCTCTACCAGCTTTTGGTGATGTGTGCATAGAATGACTATTGGGACCCCATAATCATGGTTCTATCATTACTCTGTGCCTTTGCTATGGAGTAGCCCATTTGGGACTAGGTGGGATTCTATGCTGGTCAGTAAAACATTCTACAAGTCTGGAAAATGGGGGGGATGCTGACAATATATGGGGAGGAAAAGCAAAACTGTACCCATGAGGTATTGACATCCATGAGAAAAAAGACTACTATACCCTTCAGAATGAGGAAGACCCAGTGTAGTCAATTTTTCATCTAGGGGGTATTTGGCATCACCGAGAAGTAGTGTTATATGAACCCTGGTCAGGTATTTTGTCTCTATGAGAGCCCTTAATATACCCGTAATATTAGGGTGGCACTAATACGATTTTTTAAAGGTTTTTAACTTTCTACTAAAGTTGCTAAGTGTCATGGCTTTGCCTCAGAATATCAGAGTTATTGCGATTCTTTCACTGAGGTTTACCACACCATAAATAATATACTTTCCTATCACTGATATATTTATCATCATATGGTCTGCTATACTGTATGTTCCATGCCACAGGGCTGTCTACCTGTTAGTTTGGACCATCTCTAGCGACCTTTCCTTCTCTAGACCCCAATGACAGCTGGAAAATTTGGCATCACTTAATCTGTGGACTAGAGAAATATCAATAGGTGAGGACTCTGCTGCCCCCAGATCCCCAGGACTCCCACCAGGCCTCTGAATCTTCATAGGGTTTCTCTACCACTCTCTGGAGCACATGTGTTTCACAAAGTCCTATAGGATGCAGGCAACCTTGGTTTATCTGGAGCGATCAATGTAAAGCTATCAATGTAACAGATCAATGTGATATGTTGTGGCAAGGCAGATCTCTGGACTATATTAAAAGTAGAGTAGTTAATTTAGCTCTACAGGAAACCATACATATATATTATTGTTCATTATATGGAAATATAAGTTGTGATTCTCTTTTCTGATCAAAAGAGAAAAGCATACATTTGTCAAATAATGACAACAGACCATGTATCTTAGGCTAGATTAATCACCTATTGCAAAGATATTACATTGGTACTGTGATTGCAGATAATTGGGAACATTGCTTGCTTGAGTGTGTGATCATTTACTATCATCTACAAAGATATGTCAGGTTTCTTCAGGGGCCAGACTCTTGAAATAAATGTAGATAAAATAGGTACCTACTTATCATTACTTAGATCCTTAGGGTGGCATTAATTTCTCACCAGTGAAATACTTATGGCCTTGATAAATGAAAGTATTTGGTTCTTCCTAAGAACATGATCATCTGGTGGGCCTTCCAGCCATACATAATATGTGCATTTTGACATTCCTGACTAGCCCTTTCTCCAGCATCTGCCATGCAATTCTGGCATTTCAGCTTAAGCTATCACGGGCTATCACTTTCTCCATGCCTTAAGGGGTCCTGCTAATCATTGCTTAAGGTGTGTTTATTGTAAATAGCAGATAGAGATTTTCTTTTGCAAGTCAATATGAAAATAATTTAAAAAAATAAGTTAGTTAAGTGCAGTCACATTTATTGATACGGTATATTTGGTGCCAACTCTGTTATTTTATAATTAATGTGATAATTACATTAAATTTAATAATTTATTCATGTGGTGAATCTTCTTTTATTATCTAAAACTTTAATTTGCATTTTCATTCTAAGGTACACTTTTACCTCTTACGAGGTCCTCAAATCTCCTTTTTTCTTACTTAATATTTTAGTCTGTAGCATGTCAGTTTTAAGTGATATTCTTTGTCTCCATCTAATCTTTTTGTTCTTTCCATTTTCTGTTTGCATTCTGTTTCTCGGGACATAGCCTTTACATTATTCTTTTCCCCTCATCCTTTCATCTTTGTTTTAGTCTTTCTTTCTTACATTTTTAAAAATTTAATTTAATTTAATTTAACTTAAATTTTTTATTATTTTTTTGTAAATTTATTTTTTATTGGTGTTCAATTTGCCAACATATAAAATAACACCCAGTGCTCATCCCATCAAGTGCCCCCCTCAGTGCTCCTCACCCAGTGGCCCCCACCCCCCACCCACCTCTCCTTTCCCCACTCCTAGTCCGTTTCCCAGAGTTAGGAGTCTCTCATCTTCTGTCTCCCTTTCTGATATCTCAATAGATGCAGATAAAGCATTTGACAAAATACAGCATCCATTCCTGATCAAAACTCTTCAGAGTGTAGGGATAGAGGGAACATTCCTCGACATCTTAAAAGCCATCTACGAAAAGCCCACAGCAAATATCATTCTCAAGGGGGAAGCACTAGGAGCCTTTCCCCTAAGATCAGGAACAAGACAGGGATGTCCACTCTCGCCACTGCTATTCAACATAGTACTAGAAGTCCTAGCCTCAGCAATCAGACAACAGAAAGAAATAAAAGGCATTCAAATTGGCAAAAAAGAAGTCAAATTCTCCCTCTTCGCCGATGACATGATACTCTACATAGAAAACCCAAAAGCCTCCACCCCAAGATTGCTAGAACTCATACAGCAATTCGTCAGTGTGGCAGGATACAAAATCAATGCCCAGAAGTCAGTGGCATTTCTATACACTAACAATGAGACTGAAGAAAGAGAACTTAAGGAGTCAATCCCATTTACAATTACACCCAAAAGCATGATACCTAGGAATGAACCTAACCAAAGAGGTAAAGGATCTATACCCTAAAAACTATAGAACACTTCTGAAAGAAATTAATTGTATTTTAAAATAATCTCTACCCCCAATGTGGGGCTCGAACTCACAGCCCTGAGATCAACAGTTGTATACTCCACCAACTGAGCCAGCTGGGTGCCCCTTTATTTTAGTCTTACATCAAAAATTAAGTACTTTGAATTCTCCACATCAGCTTGTTTCCTGAAATTTCCCCAGTTAGCTTGTGGATAACTGAAATCCATCCATTAGCATACTCTTCAGAAATGTGAGATATTGCAGTAATTGAAACTTTTTTTAAAAAAATAATCTTGGTATTTGAAAAACTGGCTGGATATAAAATCATTATCTTGTGCTTTGTCTCTTAGTTTATTGAAAATTATGCTCCATTATTGCTCTTGTGAAGTGAGATGGTAACTTGTTTTTCTTACTCGTGTAAGGAATTAGATTCTTTTTTTGGGGGGGGGGTCTGGTGGCCCTGAGAATTATTTAATTGACTTGAATGCCAAAGAATTAATCCTTTTAGTTCAATTGACAGGTACATGGTGGGACATTTCGATGTATAGATTTACATTTTCTTTGATTTTTGTAATGTCTTCTTGAATTATTTTTTTCCTATTGTTTTATTCTTGGACATGTTTTTGGAAACTGTAATGATATGTATATTGGACCTTTTGGCTTGTCTTCCATTTTAATGTTTTTTTGTGATCCTTCATATTTCTTTCTTATTTTTATTTTCTTGCCTGTGTGTGCTTTACCTTTCTTTAATGCACTTGATTAAATTTTAATTCAGCTGTTATTTTTTGTCACTTTGTAATTTATTCTTTATTAGATGATTTTGTCTTTTTTTTTCTGTTTCCTTCCTGAGTTTAATACATTTTATTAAATTTGTTCTTTTTCCATATGGATAAATTTTCAGTTTTTGTTTTCAAAGTTCTGATTATAGTTTTCTTTTTCTTTTATTTTAAATAAATATGTATGTCTGAATGTTGGAGGATATTTGGTTCAGTTTGGAGTACCATGTTACATGTTATTTTGCCTCAGAGTTGTTTTTACAGAGAGAATATTTATGAAATGATATGTTGTACTTTCAAATTTTCATTCCATTAAATTGTGAAAGCTAGGAGAGATACTATATAAAATGTGAGTAAGGTGTTCATTTCTCTTATGTACACTTCTGGGTTTCCTTTTTAAAAGGCAAACATTTCATTTATCCATTGTCTACCTATATTAGGAATTATGATAGGCTGGGCAGATAAAGAATTTATGGTAGAATGCCTTCAGTTAGAATTCCTCTTTGAATCAGAATTGTAGTTCTTCTCTAAAGGAGAATGCTCTCAAATCAACAGCCTAATTTCTACCTTGAAAAAGTAGAAAAAAAGGAAAGTAGACCTAAAGTTGGCAGAAGAAAGAACATGATAAAAGACTAGAGTGGAGGTAAACAAAAGAAGAGAAAAACAATAGAAAAAAAAAATAAAAGCAGAAGTTCATGCTCTTAAAAGGCCAACAAAATTGTCAGGCTTTCAGCTAGGCTGACATGGAAAAGAGAGAAGATGCAAATAATTGAAGTCGGAAATGTTCACTTTCATTGTTTGACTCATCTTTCATTTAAGAATAGGGATAATATTGCCAATCATGTGGTATTCTTATTAAATTCTTTACACTAAAGCAAAACAAACAAAACAGTTCTTATTAGCCGGAGTAGGGAGAGTTCAGTGAAGACCCAGGACATCAATGGGTACCTTTAAAGTGACATCATTTCTTATAAGGGTTAAATAAGCCATAGATTGAAGTCACATGGATCTTAACTAAAAAGCTTAAAAGCAAGATGTAAAAGGATTAAGCTGAGGGGTGCCTGGGTGGCTCAGTGGTTGAGCATCTGCCTTTGGCTCAGGTCCTGATCCTCGGGTCCTAGAATTGAGTCCCACGTCAGGCTTCCTGCAGGGACTCTGCTTCTCCCTTTGCCTTTGTCTTTGCCTCTCTTTGTATGTGTCTTTCATGAATAAATAAATAAAATATTTAAAAAAGGATTAACCTGATAACTTGTTTGCCAAAATACATTTGACAATATGTAAAGGAATACAATAGAATGCAGAAAAGTTAACTTTGTAATAGTCTCAATATTCCACATTGAATCAACAAATTTGAGACTTGCAAAAGAGGTAGGAAAATGTGAGCTATAATCAGGAAAAAGTCTGATCAATGGAAGCAAATCCAGAAATGGCAGAGATAATGGAGCTAGCAGAGAAGGACTTTAAAGCAGATGTTATAAATATATACGAAGAGTTAGAGGAAAATCGGAATGGAATAAATATTTTTACCTATTGCGTGATTATCTTTTCACTTTCTTGGTAATATCCTTTGATGGAACAAAGTTTTTCACTTTGATGAAATATTTTTTTCTTTTATTGCCCCTATTTTACTGTCATACTAGGAATCCATTGCCAAATCCCAGGTCAGGAAGATTTATTCCTAGGCTTTCTTCTAAGAGTTTCATGGTTTGGCCCTTATATTTAGGTCATTGATGATTTTGAGTTCAGTTTTTTATATAATGTGAGTTGGAGGCCAAACTGTTGAATGTGGAGACCCAGTTGTCTCAGAAATATCTGTTGAAGAGACTCTTCTTTTCCCATTGAATAGAGTTGGTATGCTGGTCAAAATCAATTACCCATATATTTTTGGGATCCTCCATCCTATTCCATTGGTCTGTATGTCTCCTTTTATGCCATTACTACGTGGTTTTGATTACTCTTGCCTTGAAGTAACTTGTGAAATCAGAAATTATGAGTCCTCCAGCTTTGTTCTTTTGCAAAATTGTTTTGGCTATTAAGGGCTGTTTGCAATTCCATATGAATTTGAAGATTGGCTTTTCTATTTCTGTAAAATACAGCCATTGCATTTTAAAAAAAAATTAACTATTTATTCATGAGAGACACAGAGAGAGAGGCAGACATAGGCAGAGGGAGAAGCAGGCTCCATGCAGGGATCCCGATGTGGGACTCGATCCGGAACTCCAGGATCACACCCTGAGCCAAAGGCAGGCGCTCAACCGCTGGGCTACCCAGGCATCCCGGCCATTGCATTTTTTATACAGAGTGTGCTGAGTCTGTCAATATCTGGGAGTTGTTTAGTTTGCTGCTCTCCAGCAATCACTCTATCCTTAGAGTTGTGGAACTTTACTTTGGGTGCAGCTTGGTTTTTAGACAAAGATTCAAGATAAATCCTTTGGTATTTCTATCCCTTTTGGAATTCTTATTCTATATATATATATCTGTCTTCCAGTGTTTTGCCTCACAATTATTGGCTGGATCCACCTCTCTGAACTCTGAAATCTGTTTTTTTCAACCCAATGGGACTGCTAGTCTTGCCTTTGCTCGCATCTTTGGATTGATGTGCAGAAAGTGCCTCCTGGCAGAAAGCTGGAGCCATCAGAAGGCTCACCTCAGTGGTTTCCTTGGTCTCAAGTATCACAACCCTATACTGTCTGTTGTCTGATATTTTTAAAAAATGGGTGTTTCATAATTCTGTCCAGTTTTCTAGGTTTTTGTTCTGTTTATTGATTTTGTTTTTTGTTTTCTTTTTTTTTTCAATGAGGACAGATCCAGTAATGGTACCTTCATTAAGGCTTCAAATGTAAATATTCATTTTTGAAATATAACTGAAATTTCTGTCAGGTTTTCTGATTTGTGGTTTATTCTTTATACTTCTATAAAGCCTATAAGATTCTTGACAATAAAGATTACGTCTTATTCATCACTTTATTTCCAATGCCTAGTAGAGGACTTGGTGTGTATGCTCCCAATGAATGTTTGCTGAATCATTAAACTAGATACTTTATCTGTCAGGTATATGCAATGTTTTATTCTCTTTAATAGTATTTTTTTTTGTACTTGTCTTCTTGAACCCAAGTTTGGTAGCATGTGGGTTTAATTTGATCTTTTGTTTTTGGTAAGAAGCCTTGTGTTTTGTGATTTTTCCACAAATTTGTAGTGACTTGTGAAAGTCATAATAATCTCTGTTTTTTTTTTTTAAATCTGTGAAAAAAGAATCCTTGCAATGAATACCAACCAAGGTTGCTGAAAGGATCGAAAATGATGATGCATATGACTTCCCTTCCAAGAGTAATACACAGAAAATTATAACCTCATTGAAACTTCAATGCTATGCCTAAATTTGGTTACCTTCCACATCCATTCTATTCCAGAATTTGGTGAGTTCTCTACACATATTAAGTGCTCAATAAATGTTGAATGAATTTGAACATATACACACACCTCAATGAAATTCAAATGATTTTACTGTCTTTCATATTATTAGCGAGGATAATGCAGAAACTAATACATCAATTTCCAGGGCTTTAGGGAGAAATTGTGGAAACTTAGGTACCTACTCAGGTTCAGTTCCTGAAACAATCTCAACAGCAGCATATACCAAAAGAACTTGATACATGTTATGATTGTTTTGTTTGTTTCGGGGAGAATTATTTGTTAAAAGAGCCTTGCACAATTGGCCATACTATCCCTAACCCTAAATGAAAGATGAATCAAACAATGAAAATCAACATTGTGAAAGTAGACAAGACTTTACAATCAAGCTTTTTCAGCCAAGTCAGAGGAAGTAAGAGTATCCAAAAGGAAGAGCAATTAGATCTAACGTGGGAGGCGGGTGCTTGAGAGACAAAGCTGAAATGGCAAAGACTGTCAAGGTGAACTGCTCAGAAATGTCTGATGGAGTATAATTGTTTCTTATTTTACCCAAAAGGGTATTTCCAAATTGCTGACTTGACACCTTCCTCTTCTTCGTTGGAACATTTCAATGACTCTTACTTTTCAAACTCTGCACAGTTCCCTGGAATCTTTGTACCCTATTGACTTTTATCAACCTTTCAGCTGATACTATGGGGACATTTATCAAATGCCTTCTGTTGCAGAAATTGCTTTTGAATCATAGCAGGTCAACGGTAGGAGGGGTCTCAGAGAAGAAGTAGTCCTGCCTGCATATCTTCGGTTTAGGAAATAGATATCTAGAAAAGGATTCTAACTTCTACAGTGTCTTTGAGGTAGTTAGTGTATAAGGAGGACTTCGTTTTTTCCACCAGATTATACTACCCTTTTTTGTGATATAGGATGACATGAGGTCTGCTATGCAAACCCAAACACAGAGACGTTGCTTTCTTCACTGTCTTTTTTCCTCTTTTCTTCCTTTCTTCTCTTTTTTTCTTTCCAATATTTATTTATGGCCATAACACTTACCGATTTTTAAGCCTATGAAAATATTCTATGTGTGTTTTATGTGTGTTAAACCCATTTCTGAATTTTTTCTTGATGTCATTATAGGTAGCAGTATTTTTTAAATGGGAAGGTAAAACCTGTCATCCAATTTATTTATTTATTTTTTTTTAAATTTTTATTTATTTATGATAGTCACACACACACAGAGAGAGAGAGAGAGAGAGAGAGGCAGAGACACAGGCAGAGGGAGAAGCAGGCTCCATGCACTGGGAGCCCGACGTGGGATTCGATCCCGGCTCTCCAGGATCGCGCCCTGGGCCAAAGGCAGGTGCTAAACCGCTGCGCCACCCAGGGATCCCTGTCATCCAATTTAATGTCAAATTTTTTCTTTTCTTCTTCTTCTCCTCCTCCTCCTCCTCCTCCTCCTCCTCCTTCTTCTTCTTCTTCTTCTTCTTCTTCTTCTTCTTCTTCTTCTTCTTCTTCTTTTTGGATAGAGCAAGCCTATAAATCGAAATCTCATAATACATGTCTAAAGGACCAGTTTACTTGAAAACTGAAGTGCCCTTTTCTATTTTCAAATTCACTTCACTTTGATATCAAATGAAGCCCATTTGGTATAGAAAATTAAAGTAGCTGCATTTTTCCTCAGCACAGAGAAATCTTTTATTTGCCTCTAACCCTTTCCATTTTTCATGACAGCCACAGCATTTTCTTCTCTAAAACACAAACAAGTCAATGTAAGCATGACTGCCAGGCTAAAATGATTATGGGATAATTTGTTTGCCAGACCAAACAAAATCAATCACCATTGTTTAGAGACCCCCAACACTACATGGCTAGGAGAAGATATTTCTGGACTTTCACAAAATTGGTTTTTCAAACACAGATAAGGGAGGATACCATCGAATACTCTCAGGTGTGGTTTGTAATTTTCAAATTTGCTCCAAAAATATCCACTATACATACATATGGTAGCTCCACTGGATTAATGCAAACTAAAGGCAGCCTGGCACTATGATGTCATTATGCATGAAATGATTGTCTTAGCAATATGTGCCCAATGAGCAAGAATATATAATGAATCTTTATGTAAAGCTTGAAATAACCATTCCAGTAACGTAACTTGCGGGCCTAGAAATATGAATGGAGGATGACTTTGCAATGAAATAGAAATCATAATTGATGGAAACAAGTATATAGTGTATCTCTAGCCTTTTGCTTCCAAGTATGCTCAATGTGTATTATTTCAGGAGTGAGGTTTTGTGTTTGTTTTTTTGTTTCTTGTTTTTTTTGGATTGTTTTCCCCAACTATCCAGTTGTGTGTTCTCTTACAGATCATATAGGCCATATAGCTCTGTCTCTCTGTTTAGGTTCTAGGAAACTACTTTCCCCCAGAGCTGGTGTTAAGCTGCCAAAAACTGCTAAACAAAATTTGGTCATAGTTTTGAGCTAGTAGGGAGTAACTGATTTGGGCATTTCAGGATTAAGATAGATTCTTTGGCTTGCAGAATCAGCGGAGTTCTTTTTGAAACTCTTCTGGAAAAGCAGATGAAACTTTCTAGCTCTGCTATCCACAGCTCAAACCATTTTCCTTTCTTGTTCAATTACTTTTCATCTTCCTATGAAATGTGGTTTTATATATTTTGTAGCTTGGAAGATCTTAAAAGCAAAAAAACCCAAGCAAACAAACAAACAAAACACAAAACACAAAAAACAAAAACAAAAACAACAACAACAAAAAAGTCCTCTTAGTTCAGGCTACTTCAAAGCAGATCTTGAGATGGATATTTTTGTTTTATTGAGTTATCGAGTGAAAAACCTGTAAGTAAAGGAAGGAGTAGAGCAGGAGAAGAAGATGGCTAGCAATGTAGGTTCCCCTGAAGTCAAGCATCATCCTGTTTTCACAAGAAGTTCTGAATAGTAAAAAAAAAAAAAAAAAAAAAAGGTTCTGAATAGTAATTATATCACATATTGTTCTTCTCTGAGGAAAAGGGGTTGGCTTTTATATCCCAGTATGAGTCAGATGTTTGCTGCAGACAATCATTCTTAGACCCTTGGAGGATATGTGGTCTCCTGGGCATCTCTCTTTGAGGTGGAAGCTCTCATTGTCTGACGGTTAATTTTGTGGGAAGGGTACAAATGGGATTGGCAAAGGGCTATCTCTCATTGTAGTTGGAAAATACATTTATCAGTCCAGTGAAGAGGCTATGGAAAGGATCCCAACACTGTCCACTAAAAAGAAAACAAATGGTTGCTACATGAATACTCCTGCATTTCTTATTATAACTACATGATGCTTTTTATTATGTTATTTCCTTGTTTTTTTATGATTTTATTTATTTATTTATTTATTTATTTATTTATTTATTTATTTATTTATTTATTCATGAGAGACACAGAGAGAAACACAGACTTAGGTAGAGGGAGAAGCAGGCTCCCTGTGGGGAGTCTGATGTGGGATTTGATCCCAGGACCTCAGGATCATGACCTGAGCCAAAGGCCGATACGCAACTACTGAGCCATCCAGGAATCCAATTATGGTATTTCTTTGAATGGATATATTTTTTAAAGACTTTATTTATTTATTTTAGAGAGAAAGAGTGTGTGAGTGGGGGCAGGGCAGAGGGAGACGGAGAGAGAGAATCCCAAGCAGACGCCATTCTCAGCAGGGAGCCTGATCTGGGTCTTGATCTCATGACCCTGAGATCATGGCCTTGAGCTGAAGCCAAGAGTCAGCCACTCAACCAACTGAGCAACCCAGGTGTCCTATGATCCAGGGCATTTTTAGTTGCAACACACTGTGTATTCCCACCTTAAATAACTAACATATAAATCAGGATCATTTTATGCTGTATAAATTGCCAGATAAGCATAGTCTTGCACAAAGAGAGTGTCAGAAGTAATGGCTGGTATAATTTCATTCACTTTCTAGCACCTGAGGCATCAGGTTGTGTACATGTACTTAGGAATTTAATTCAACTCACTGTGCACAGTTTACGAGTTTTGTTTTTCCTTGGCCTACCCCATCACGCAATTTTTCAAGTTCATTGCCAGATTTATTGGGATGTAAGACTCATCCTTATGGATCCCAGCCACCTGTGTACATCAGAATCATATGCCTGGGAGCTGGATCCTTGAGGTTCAAGGTGAGTTTTAGATGGCACCAAGTATGGTTAGATACCTTTCCTTTCTTCATTTCTCACTTTCTTTATCCTGTCCATTATCTCCTCTTTCCTCCATGCTATTTCCTCTTGTATCATCCCACTTTGTATTGAGTGGTAGAGCACTCCTTTGTTCAAGGTCACTCTCTGGTTGCATCACTGTTAATGTATCTTTGTACTATTGCATGTTTTATTTCTTTCACAGTGATAATTACAATATTGATTTTATTATTTGTGTGTTTTCTTGGTCTCTCTTACTCTTGAGATCAGAGACTATATCTGTCAACTTCAATGATGTATGCCTAGCACTCATCATGGACCTGGCATAGAGTGGTACTACATAAATATTGCTTGTATGAATGAATCTGCAAATGTTGTCAATTCCTGCTCCTCTCTCTTGCTCATTCCTGGGACCTAAGTATCATTTCCGGTAGTCACTCCTTGTTAAACCTTCTTCTAACTAGTCAAATATTCTTATGATACCCAGGCTATAAAATTAGCTGCCTTGTATCTGACACTTCTGAGATCTTGATGTAGGCTGAAGGTATTGGGGAAAAATCAATTATTCTGCTAAACTGATTCTCAGTTGTATCTGTTAGGGCTCTTTGATTGCTCTGTTAATTTTAGCAAAAATGAAGGGTGTTGGAAGGTTACTGGGTCATTCCTAGGATCCATATGTAGAAACACACAGAACTAGGATAAAGTAAATGCTCATGAACCTTTCAAAATTGTGGTTTTTGTTGTTGATGATTGAATGAAACTTCCTTGCTTTTGGTTCCTTAACCAAAGAGAGGGTTCTTAATATATGAATATGAAGCCAAAAAAATGGAGTGGATCAAGCCACACCAGGCTATGAAAAGTGATAGTTTTGGGCAGAGGAGGTCATGTAGCATCCTTTAAATCATGATATGTTAACAGTCATTACCTCTGTCTACACAGAGGATCAATCTGGGCAGCAGCTCTTAGCAACTCTATGTTCTAAATCATCCAGGTTACACAAAGTGACTTGCATACAGATGGTGCTAAATAAGCTTGTTAAATGCATGACCAAGTGCTGTATCATACAATTCTGGGACTCTTGCTCTTATAAGTAGACACATCTTCAGAAATAGGTTCACAAGAGGCTTGTTACTCATCCATCATGTGCCAGAGTCTTCCTTCCTTAGACCGGCAGGAGATTTATGAGCACCTCTCCTGCCTCAGTGCCCGGTGTGTGAAGTGCAGCACTTAGACTCTCTCTTTCTTTGAATAGAGTGCAGTTGGCTTTGCACCTCTGCACCTATAAGTTCTTAAATTACTCTTTGTTAAAAGGGTTAGCCAATATGAGAAGCAACTAAAAGGTGAACAAAATGAAGGAGAAGAGTTTTGCATTAACAAGTCTTCAATCCTCTTCTTTTTGTGGCCATTTCAAGAGTTTTATGAAAATATTGTTGCCCCTGTGACATGCCAGCCACATAGAAATACTGCTAAACCTATTTAGTTGTCACAATTACTGAAATGGTGTGTGCCTAGGTAAGTCTTTATTGTAATTTCCACAAAGTATGAAAGGGTTATGTAGCTTGCTGGAGATTTCTATTGATTCTTCTGAAGTTGTTTAAATGATTGAAGAGCATATGATTAAAAATTTTATTTTTTTATTATTTTTTAATAATAAATTTATTTTTTATTGGTGTTCAATTTGCCAACATACAGAATAACACCCAGTGCTCATCCCATCAGGTGCCCCCCTCACTGCCCGTCACCCATTCACCCCCACCCCCCACCCTCCTCCCCTTCCATCACCCCTAGTTCGTTTCCCAGAGTTAGGAGTCTTCATGTTCTGTCTTCCTTTCTGATATTTCCTACGCATTTCTTCTCCCTTCCCTTCTATTCTCTTTCACTATTATTTATATTCCCCAAATGGATGAGAACATATAATGTTTGTCCTTCTCCGATTGACTTATTTCACTCAACATAATATGCTCCAGTTCCATCCACGTTGAAGCAAATGGTGGGTATTTGTCATTTCTAATAGCTGAGTAATATTCCATTGTATACATAAACCACATCTTCTTTATCCATTCATCTTTCGATGGACACCAAGGCTCCTTCCACAGTTTGGCTATTGTGGACATTGCTGCTATAAATATCAGGGTGCAGCTGTCCCGGCGTTTCATTGCATCTGCATCTTTAGGGGTAAATCCCCAACAGTGCAATTGCTGGGTCGTAGGGCAGGTCTATTTTTAACTCTTTGAGGAGCCTCCACATAGTTTTCCAGAGTGGCTGCACCAGTTCACATTCCCACCAACAGTGTAAGAGGGTTCCCTTTTCTCCACATCCTCTCCAACATTTGTGGTTTCCTGCCTTGTTAATTTGCCCCATTCTCACTGGTGTGAGGTGGTATCTCATTGTGGTTTTGATTTGTATTTCCCTGATGGCAAGTGATGCAGAGCATTTCCTCATGTGCTTGTTGGCCATGTCTATGTCTTCCTCTGTGAGATTTCTGTTCACGTCTTTTGCCCATTTCATGATTGGATTGTTTGTTTCTTTGGTGTTGAGTTTAAGAAGTTCTTTATAGATCTTGGAAACTAGCCCTTTATCTGATACGTCATTTGCAAATATCTTCTCCCATTCTGTAGGTTGTCTTTGAGTTTTGTTGACTGTATCCTTTGCTGTGCAAAAGCTTCTTATCTTGATGAAGTCCCAATAGTTCATTTTTGCTTTTGTTTCTTTTGCCTTCATAGATATATCTTGCAAGAAGTTACTGTGGCCGAGTTCAAAAAGGGTGTTGCCTGTGTTCTTCTCTAGGATTTTGATGGAATCTTGTCTCACATTTAGATCTTTCATCCATTTTGAGTTTATCTTTGTGTATGGTGCAAGAGAGTGGTCTAGTTTCATTCTTCTGCATGTGGATGTCCAATTTTCCCAGCACCATTTATTGAAGAAACTGTCTTTCTTCCAGTGGATAGTCATTCCTCCTTTATTGAATATTAGTTGACCATAAAGTTGAGGGTCCACTTCTGGATTCTCTATTCTGTTCCATTGATCTATGTGTCTGTTTTTGTGCCAGTACCACACTGTCTTGATGACCACAGCTTTGTAGTACAACCTGAAATCTGGCATTGTGATGCCCCCAGCTATGCTTTTCTTTTTTAAAATTCCCCTGGCTATTCGGAGTCTTTTCTGATTCCACACAAATCTTAAAATAATTTGTTCTAACTCTCTAAAGAAAGTCCATGGTATTTTGATAAGGATTGCATTAAACGTGTAAATTGCCCTGGGTAACATTGACATTTTCACAATATTAATTCTGCCAATCCATGAGCATGGAATATTTTTCCATCTCTTTGCATCTTTCTCAATTTCTTTCAGAAGTGTTCTATAGTTTTTAGGGTATAGATCCTTTACCTCTTTGGTTAGGTTCATTCCTAGGTATCTTATGCTTTTGGGTGCAATTGTAAATGGGATTGACTCCTTAATTTCTCTTTCTTCAGGCTCATTGTTAGTGTATAGAAATGCCACTGATTTCTGGGCATTGATTTTGTATCCTGCCATGCTGCCAAATTGCTGTATGAGTTCTAGCAATATTGGGGTGGAGTCTTTTGGGTTTTCTATGTAGAGTATCATGTCATCGGCGAAGAGGGAGAGTTTTACTTCTTCTTTGCCAATTTGAATGCCTTTTATTTCTTTCTGTTGTCTGATTGCTGAGGCTAGGACTTCCAGTACTATGTTGAATAGCAGTGGTGAGAGTGGACATCCCTGTCTTGTTCCTGATTTTAGGGGAAAGGCTCCCAGTGCTTCCCCATTGAGAATGATATTTGCTGTGGGCTTTTTGTAGATGGCTTTTAAGATGTCGAGGAATGTTCCCTCCTACACTCTGAAGAGTTTTGATCAGGAATGGATGCTGTATTTTGTCAAATTCTTTCTCTGCATCTAATGAGAGGATCATATGGTTCTTGGTTTTTCTCTTGCTGATATGATGAATCACATTGATTGTTTTACGAGTGTTGAACCAGCCTTGTGTCCCGGGAATAAATCCTACTTGGTCATGGTGAATAATTTTCTTAATGTATTGTTGGATCCTATTGGCTAGTATCTTGTTGAGAATTTTTGCATCCATGTTCATCAGGGATATTGGTCTATAATTCTCCTTTTTGGTGGGGTCTTTGTCTGGTTTTGGTATTAAGGTGATGCTGACCTCATAGAACGAATTTGGAAGTACTCCATCTCTTTGTATCTTTCCAAACAGCTTTAGGAGAATAGGTATGGGTTCTTTAAACATTTGATAGAATTCTCCAGGGAAGCCATCTGGCCCTGGACTTTTGTGTCTTGGGAGGTTTTTGATGACTGCTTCAATTTCCTCCCTGGTTATTGGCCTGTTCAGGTTTTCTATTTCTTTTTGTTCCAGTTTTGGTAGTTTGTGGCTCTCCAGAAATGCGTCCATTTCTTCTAGACTGCCTAATTTATTGGCGTACAGCTGCTCATAATATGTTTTTAAAATCATTTGTATTTCTTTGGTGTTGGTAGTGATCTCTCCTTTCTCATTCATGATTTTATTAATTTGAGTCTTCTCTCTCTTCTTTTTAATAAGGCTGAGTAATGGTTTATCTTATTAATTCTTTCAAAGAACCAACTCCTGGTTTTGTTGATCTGTTCCACAGTTCTTCTGGTCTCGATTTCGTTGAGTTCTGCTTGAATCTTTATTAATTCTCTTCTTCTGATGGGTGTAGGATCTATTTGCTGTTTTTTCTCTAGCTCCTTTAGGTGTAATTTAGCTTTTATATTCGAGTTCTTTCCAGTTTTTGAATGGATGCTTGTATTGCGATGTATTTCCTCCTTAGGACTGCTTCTGCTGCATCCCAAAGATTTTGAACGGTTGTATCTTCATTCTCATTAGTTTCCATGAATCTTTTTAATTCTTCCTTAATTTCGTGGTTGACTCTTTCATCTTTTAGCAGGATGGTCCTTAACCTCCACGTGTTTGAGGTCCTTCCAAACTTCTTGTGATTTAGTTCTAATTTCAAGGCATTATGGTCTGAGAATATTCAGGGGACGATCCCAATCTTTTGGTATCGGTTCAGACCTGATTTGTGACCCAGTATGTGGTCTATTCTGGAGAAAGTTCCATGTGCACTTGAGAAGAATGTGTATTCAGTTGAGTTTGGATGTAAAGTTCTATAGATATCTGTGAAATCCATCTGGTCCAGTGTATCATTTAAAGCTCTCGTTTCTTTGGAGATGTTGTGTTTAGAAGACCTATCGAGTGTAGAAAGAGCTAGATTGAAGTCACCAAGTATAAGTATATTATTATCTAAGTATGCCTTAACTTTGGTTATAATTGATTGATATATTTGGCAGCTCCCACATTCGGGACGTATATTTGAGGATTGTTAAGTCCTCTTGTTGGATAGATCCTTTAAGTATGAGATAGTGTCCCTCTTCATCTCTCACTACAGTCTTTGGGGTAAATTTTAGTTTATCTGATATGAGGATGGCTACCCCTGCTTTCTTTTGAGGACCATTTGAATGGTAAATGGTTCTCCAACCTTTTATTTTCAGGCTGTAGGTGTCCTTCTGGCTAAAATGAGTCTCTTGTAGACAGCAAATAGATGGGTCCTGCTTTTTTATCCAGTCTGACACTCTGTGCCTTTTGATGAGGTCATTAAACCCGTTCATGTTCAGAGCTACTATTGAAAGATATGAGTTTAGTGTCATCATGATATCTATTCAGTCCTTGTTTTTGTGGATTGTTCCACTGGACTTCTTCTAAAGGGAAATTTTAAGAGTCCCCCTTAAAATTTCTTGCAGAGCTGGTTTGGAGGTCACATATTCTTTCAGCTCCTGCCTGTCTTGGAAGCTCTTTATCTCTCCTTCCATTCTGAATGAGAGCCTTGCTGGATAAAGTATTCTTGGTTGCATGTTCTTCTCATTTAGGACCCTGGATATATCCTGCCAGCCCTTTCTGGCCTGCCAGGTCTCTGTGGAGAGGTCTGCTATTACCTTAATACTCCTCCCCATAAAAGTCAGGGATTTCTTGTCTCTTGCTGCTTTAAGGATCTTCTCTTTATCTTTGGAATTTGCAAACTTAACTATTAAATGTCGAGGTGTTGAACGGTTTTTATTGATTTTAGGGGGAGGATCTCTCTATTTCTTGGATCTGAATGCCTGTTTCCCTTCCCAGATTAGGAAAGTTTTCAGCTACGATTTGTTCAAATACATATTCTGGCCCTCTGTCCCTTTTGGCGCCCTCGGGAACCCCAATTAAACGTAGGTTTTTCTTCCTCAGGCTGTCATTTATTTCCCTTAATCTATCTTCATGGTCTTTTAATTGTTTGTCTCTTTTTTCCTCAGTTTCCCTCTTTGCCATCAAGTTGTCTTCTATGTCACTCACTCATTCTTGCACCTCATTAACCCTCGTCGTTAGGACTTCTAGTTTGGATTGCATCTCATTCAATCGATTTTTAATTTCTGCCTGATTGGATCTAAATTCTGCAGTCATGAAGTCTCTTGAGTCCTTTATGCTTTTTTCTAGAGCCACCAGTAGCTGTATAATAGTGCTTCTGAATTGGCTTTCTGACATTGAATTGTAATCCAGATTTTGTAACTCTGTGGGAGAGAGGACTGTTTCTGATTCTTTCTTTTGAGGTGAGGTTTTCCTTCTAGTCATTTTGCTCAGTGCAGAGTGGCCAAAAGCGAGTTGTATTGGGAAAAGGAGCAGAAGAGAGGAGAGAAAGAAGGAAAGAAAAGAGAAAGAGAAAAAAGAAAAAAGGAAGAAAAAAAAGAAGAAAAAAGAGAAAGAAAAAGAAAGAAAGGAAAAAAGAGGGTGGGGGAAGGAAACAAATCAAAAAGCAAAACAAAACGAAACAAAACAAAACAAAACAACAACATCAACAACAACAACAACAAAGAACCACGGGGGAGTATCTTCTGATTCTGTATACTGTAAGTCCCTTGACTTCCTCTGGAACTTGTCCGTCCAGGTGGTCTTCTGGGGGAGGGGCCTGTTGTGCTGATTTTCAGGTGTTAGCCCTTGGGGGAGCTGCTGTGTCCCCGGCCTGGTGCAGGGCTCAGTGGGGGTTGTTTACCCCGTGAGACCCCAGGAGGAACAACCGCAGTGGCGGGGCCAGTTCTGCAGCCCTGGAGTCAGCCCCTGCAGTAACTCCGGTGCTCTCGGTCTGCAGGGCCTGGAGGCTCCGGGCGGAGCCGCTGATCTGCTCAGCTGGGGCAGGAGCGTCCTCGCTGTCTTGGGCTCTCCGGGCCTCTGCCTGTTCCGGGGGAGGCTGGATCCTGGGCTGTGTCCCGGCGCCCTGTGCTCCGGGGCCTGCGCTGTTGGATTCGCGCTCCCGCCCAGCAGCCCCCTCCGCGGAGCCGCCCCCGAGCCCCCCCGAGCTGCTCCGGGCCCCGCCATGTGCGCTGCAGCCCTTAGGGAGCTCAGCCACGGGGTGTGGGGCTCTCCTGGGCGCAGGTGCCTGTTAGTGTCCCAGGGAGCCCGAGGGCATCCCCGCCCTCCTGGGTCCTGCTCCAACTCCCTGCGAGCCCCTTTCCGCCCGGGAAGGTTGATGCAGCTCCTGCTCCTCCGGGACTGGGCTCTCCTGTCCTGGGGTCACTCGCCCTGGCCTCAGCCCGGCTCCTCGGGGCCCCTCCCCCTTGGAGGCCTTTTGTTTCTTTATTTCTTTTTCCCCGTCTTCCTACCTGGATAGAAGCGCGAACTCTTCTCACTGTAGCATTCCAGCTGGTCTCTCTTTAAATCTCAGGCCGATTTTTAAATCATCTCAGGATGATTTAAAGGTAATTTAGGTAATTTGGTGAGGACAGGTGACTTGGGGACCCTACTCTTCCGCCATCGTGCCCCCAAATCCCGATTAAAAATTTTAGATCAGACATTTTACCTGCTGGGGTCCAAGGTCTTCATATTGTTTTGGAGGGAGAGACAAGCTTAGATTTTGGGGGGTCATAATTAGGATCATAAAATTGGTCCAGTTTGTGAGTGGTCACTGACTCATTGACAAAAACCTCTCTGAACACCTGGTTTCTTAGTGAGGAATTCTGGATATTAGCCATAGCATAGGAACCACTTATACCAAGGCAAAAGTGAGAAAATGATCTCTAAGACCATCAAATTTAAAAGCCACTGCAAAGATATGAAGAGTTCATCTGGTTTTCCCATCTGGTAGAAAATGTTTTTTGATGTTAACCAATTAGAAATAATTACTCAGAAAATATCAATCCCCAATAGAGCTGGCAGCAATGTTCTTTCTATAGAAGGGTTCTAGGCAACTGGAGATACCCACAGGTCCCCAGAGATTATGCACAAACAGGTATATATATACACAGTTGCAGATTTAATTAGATGTCGAAATGGCTCTAGTCCCATAATATACATAATCCTAAAGGAGAAAACTAGATTTTCAAAGATGGCAATGTCTGTCCTATCCAGGGCAATTCAGTCCTTCAACAAACATTTACTGAACACCTATTATATGTTCAATGGTGAAAAGACAATAGTAAGCAAGAAACATGTGAACTGCACACTTGAAAAGGGAATAGACTTGTAATAACAAATTGCATTTGATTTACGTCATTTTTAAAAAAAATTTATTTATTTATGATAGTCACAGAGAGAGAGAAAGAGAGAGAGAGAGGCAGAGACATAGGCAGAGGGAGAAGCAGGCTCCATGCACCGGGAGCCCAATGTGGGATTCCATCCCGGGTCTCCAGGATCGCGCCCTGGGCCAAAGGCAGGCGCTAAACTGCTGCACCACCCAGGGTTCCCTGATTTACATCATTATTCTCTCTCTCTCTCTTCCAACCAGGCCACTAATACCCAAAGTGAACTTCTGCTTTTCTCTATTCTTCCTATATGTTTTAAACACTTTTTCCTCACTACATATTGGGCCTCATTTCCCAAACTTCTTGATTCCCCTGAATCCTGACCTGTCAGTGCCCTGATTCCACTAGTGGAATTCATATGGACACTTGGGATCTGATGGTCAATGCTGCTTACTGCTTTAGACACCCAGCAATTTTAACTAGGATTTTATTTTATTCATTCTGGAGACAACTACTTCTGTCCTTTTGAAGTAAATTAACCAACCCAATACCTTGTAAAGTTTTTGATCCTACACTCATCCCAGCTTCTGTATTAGAATTGCTCTGGTGGGTGCAACTGGGAAGTGGGCAGGAATCTTGCTGGGAAGCCACTTCTGCATTAATTTTACCCAGTCCTATTCATCGTTTCAGGTCCCAGAGCTGCAAGGTCTTTCATGGGACCCTTACTCTTTTTGATCTACTCAATGTTTCTCAACTTTTTCCCCTCAGGCTCTCATAGGGAGATTTTTTGGACATTATCTTACCCCCTTTCATGAGATTAAATAGTAAGGAATAAGATTTTATTATGGAGGGCAGAGCTTTGGTGTAATAGAGCTGCAATACCTAAGGTTTGTCCTCTACCAAGAAACAATTTTCACACCCACCTAGGCAATGTTATCCTGTTAAGGATGAATGATATAGACTAGTGTGTGAAAGAATGACTCAAGAGGCTTGTTAAATTTAGATTGCTGTGGCTCATCCTTAGCCATTAACAACTAGATGTTGATATATTTTTAAAGTCTATATTTAGACACAATGTGAAAAAGGTAAAAGAAGAATTTTAGTCAAGGCTTTAAAAATTGTAAGGGCACCTGGGTGGCTCAGTGGTTGAGCGTCTGCCTTTGGCTCAGGTCATGATCCCAGGGTCCTGGGATGGAGTCCCACATCAGGTTCCCCACAGGGAGCCTGCTTCTCCTTCTGCCTATGTCTCTGCCTCTCTCTGTGAGAGACATGAATAAATAAATACAGTCTTAAAAAAAAAGATTTTAAAAACTTAATAATTTCTAATTTGTTACTTACATAATATTTTGTCACATACCAAGTTTCCTTCCAGAAATCTCTTAAGTAAAGAATGAGATTTGTTTTCTTTTCAAATAACTAGTATTGAATTAAATAATAAGAGAGAGAATCATATAGACTAATACATCATAAACCCAAATTCAATATTATTGGTAGAAAAGAAATAGATACATTGTTTTCCCAAAATCACATGTGAATGTTATTTATTTAATAACTCTGTTATTTATTTAACAACACTGTTATCTGTTATTATTGTAAATATATTTGTTCTCCCTAAAGCCTCTGTACTTGTATTTTATGGCTTAAATATTGTGAGCAGCATCTTAGGATTTGTTTAGATACAATTTAGTTATTCTTTAATTTTCCAAACCTTTAACAATATAATATTTAAATAAGGAGTTTGGCTTAAAATAAATAACGTTGTATTAAATTTAATATGAGTAATTTGTAAATGATAGTTACACAAAGGGTAGATTGGTGAAGAGACAGAAAGAAATTTAAATGAAACATGCCAGAGTAAACAGAGAAACTAAATAAAATGAACAGCTAATGAGCTTTGAAAATATTTGACTGTAGAAGTTAGACCAAGAAAAATGTGGTGATTAAAACGCAGAACCGAATAAAAGTGTAAGTTAATCTGACAATGAAGAAATGATATAATAATACAGATTGGGAGAAAAAGGGAAAAATAAATGTCTTGGAGCTATTTCAGGCAAAAATCCAATAAAATAGGAAACTATAGTGTGCAGAGCAATAGAGGGCTACATGTTGTTTTCATCTTTGATATCATTTTTTTTGTGGTGAAGAGGGTAGGTTTCATCAATCATTTGTGGAGACAAGTGTGGATTTGTCAATTTTTTTTCTTGTAAATCCATTCATTTTTGCTTTATATATTTGAATTGGTACTTCTTTTTACATTTGATTGATCTATTTAAAGACATTTATGTTATACTTTGTAATTGCAAACACTTTTTAAAAACCTTCTTTTCCCTTTTTCTGCTTAAAATGGCTTGTTTGTTTTATACTGGTGGTAGTTGTTTGGAAACGTTTACGCTGAGGAAAAAAGGCCCACTAGGGCACATAAATCCATAGGTGAGGTAAAATCCACAAAATATGAACATTATTTAAATTAATGTTTGACAAAAGTATTTTGAGTAAATATATTATATTTGAAACAGTAATAAGCTTGTTTAATAAGTATCTTCATTAAGTTATGCTCAATTATTCTTTTTATGTTTTTAATTTTTCAAAATATTTTATTTATTTATTTGAGAGAGAAAGTGAGAGACAAGAGCACAGTGGGAGAGGAAGGGAGGGAGGGAGGGAGGCAGTGGGGGAAGCAGAATCCCTACTGAGTAGGGAATCCAATGTGGGGCTCAATCCCAGGATCCTGAGATCATGACCTGAACTGAAGGCAGATGTTTAAGGAACTGAGCCACCCAGACTCCCCTATGTTTTTAATTCTTAAAGGCAAATAATAATAGTATTAGTATTTATTCAAATGAATTGAAAACATACATCCACACAAACCCCTGTACACAGATGCTTATAGCACTTTTATTCATAACTGGCCTGATTGGGAAGCAACCAAAATATGTCCTTCAGTGGCTGAATGGATAAATGAACTGTGATACATCCAGAAAATGGAATATTATTCAACACTAAAAAACTATAAATTATCAAGCTTTGAAAGGACATGAAGGAATCTTAATTGCATGTTACTTAGTCAAAGAAGCCAATCTGAAAAGGCTATGTGCTGTATGATTCCATATGACATTCTGCAAAAGGCAAAACTATGTAGACGATATAAAGATTGGTGGTTTCCAGGCAGTTAGGGAATTGAGAAGGATGAATAGGCAGGATACAGAGAATTTTTATCAAACTATTCTGTATGATACTATAATGGTGGATACATGTTATCATACACCTATCAAACCCCTAAGAGGTATAACACCAAGAGTGAAATTCAATGTACAGTTATAGAGTTTGGGTGATATGATGTGTCAATGTGGTTTCATTGACTGCAACAGATGGGCCACCAGTGTGGGATGCTGATGGTGGGAAGGTTGTGTGTGGGGGGTGGGGGTTGTCATCAGCAGTATACAGGAACTCTGTACTTTCTCCTCAATTTTGCTGTGAATCAAATATTCCTGCAAAAATAAACTTATAGTCAAACAATAATTCAGTAGAAATTTTATAAAGTCAGATTTCTTTGTACTTTAGCTATTCAACAAAATCAAGTCCACTAAAAAAGAAAACAGCCCAAAGTATATCAAGAAGTAGAAATAAAGAAATTTGACCTACCATACTTTGTAACTTCTAATAGTAGATAACAAAATTAACAATGCCAGTGGAAATAAGGACACATTTCCCAGTTGTACATAGTGTGAATGCTAGGAAGAAAGTAAAATTTAAGGCAAATTAAATAAAAAAATCAATACTTTGAATATTAACATATACAGACACAGTACAAACAAGCTAATTGGTAATTTAAAACAAGCATATCTTAAGTGATGAAGAAAGTAGTAGGGGTGATGATGCTGGAGGTCAGGAGCATGTGCCAAATGGTGTAGCCAGTGTGGAGTACTCTGCAGTGCAAAGGCTGTAAGTATGGTCAAGGTGCCAAAATAACAGTGCTTGAACTTGGGCAGTTTATAATGCTTGAGTATAATTTTAACTGTTGCAAGGTTTTGAATTATTACAAATATTCCTTTAAAATATTATCAAGTTGTACATTCATTGATACTGCATGACACAGCTATGGGTGCCCCAGTACTGGGTCCACTGTGGGAAATTCTGGCACAGGTTTAGAATTACTTTTTCTCCTCTACTAATTTTATCATTATGTCCTGGCCCTATTAATCTTAAGTCTTTCTTCCTCAAAGTCTAGTTTGCCTGCATTCAATACAGCTTCACCAACTTCTGGTTAGAATCTGCCAGATGTATTTTCTTCTGTCCTTTTACATTCAACGTTTCTATGGTCTTATCTATATCATTTGATATTTTAACCCCATCTGATAACCATTCCTTAAATTAATAATCTTTATAATTCATATTTATTGCATGATTATTGTTATTCATTTTATGTACAGATTTATGGTGTCATGGTATTTTGCACCTATTAAAATTTTTTAGCTTTCTTAGGTTTCTCTCCAATCTCTCCCTCTCTCTGTCTCTCTCACTTTCTCTCTGTTTCTTTCTCACTTATATTCTTTGGGTAATTTAAAAACATTTCATCTTCTTTCTTCTCTATTTCTATTTTCAATATACATTAAATAAATACTTAGACAATGATAAAGTTGATCAATGCCTTTCCCTTTCCCTCAATATTAGAACGTTTGTTTACTTTAACTCTGCTTAGCCTTACATGTAACTGTTTCCAATTTTCTGTTTCTGTATTGTTCTATCTCCTTTGACATTGCAGTTACTATTTTATCTTTTTAAAAAAGTCACCTATGTATATATGCCTACTTGTTAGCTCTCCATTTCTTCTTCCAGCTCATTCTCCTTCCCCCTGAAGTTTATCCTTTGGTGAGAGTTTACAGGCCAATAACTTCTTTTGGTCACAAAAGCTCATCACTTTCCCTTGTTCTTTTTTTTTTTTTTAAAGATTTTATTTATTTATTTATTTATTTATTTATTTATTTATTTAGCACAGAAGCAGGGGACAAAATGAGAGAGAATCTCAAGCTGACTCCACTCAGAGCACGATGCTTGATGAGGGGCTGAGATCATAATCTAAGCCAAAACCCAGAGCTGGATGCTTAACCAACTGTGCTAACCCAGGCACTTCTATTCTCTTTTTTTAGATCTCCAAATAGGTAAATATTTGACCAACTCATTTTGTTTTCTACATCTCTTAATGCATCTTTCGGAGTTTTTATCCACCTGTATGAGCTGCAATCTGGGTCACTTAATTCCTTAAGCAAATATTTATTGACCAACTACCATATGCCAAGAACTGCTTAAGGTGTGGGAATAGAGCAGTGAATACAATAGACAAAGACACCAACTTAACATACTTATGTTCTAGTTGTCTAGTTTTTCCATAGAAAGAGATATACAATGTGTGATTAATTGCATAGCATTTAAGTTTGTATGAAGTGCTGTGAAGAACATTAAAACATAGTAAGAGGGATGTGGAGTTTTAGAAACTGGAAACTTTATATAGGGTAGACACGAAGCAACATTTGAATAGAGCCCTGAATGATTAAAGTATGGGAGGAGAATGGTTTGGATAGACAGAGAAGCATCATGTCTGAGGACCTACAAAGAGTGGATGGGAAGAGAATGGTAAGAGCTTGTGTCAGTTAGGTGGGTAGAAAGAAGGCTTAACTGTTGAAAGGATATTGACTTGGTAGTATTTGGACTAATGTGTGGCTTGATCTTATTTACAATTTAAATTTGATCTTATATACAATTCATTGGCTGGGTGGAGAAAAGCAAGAAGTGCAGCTAGGTGACCACAGAATGCAATGCCAGGACAGGCAACTAGATCCAGACTTATCTGAAATACTAGATATTTGAAAAAATATCTGAAAAAATAGAAAACCCTATCTGAAAAACTTTAACTTATCTGAAAAAAATTAAATTGCTTACTAAAGTAAGGAATACTCTGGAACAGGCAGATTATCAGGAGAAGAATAAGTTCATTTAAATGTTATAAATCTATCAGACACTGAAGTGGAAATGTTGAGTAAGACAGATATATGAATTAGGGGTTCACTGGGATGTCTAGCCTGAAGGAATAAGTTTATGAGTTTTAGCATAAGCTGCTGTTTGGCCATGGAACTGGATTGGACCATGCAGGGAATAAGTGTAGATAGCACAATGGCTCAATGACTGAGACTTAATTCACTTTAATATGTAAAACTTGGAAGATGAGGGGAAATAGAAAAGAAACTGAGGAGTCATGGCTAGTGAAATTAGGGGGAAAATTAAGAGAGTAGTGGTGGAGTGGAGGGGGAGGATTTGGTAACTGGGTGATGCACATTAAGGAGGGCACATGATGTAATGAGCAGTGGGTGTTATATGCGACGGATGAATCTCTGAACTAATGATACAGTCTATGTTAATTAATTGAATTTAAATGTAATAGAATTTAAAGAGAGAGAGTAGTGTTCTAGAACCCAAGGTAAGAAAACATTTCAGGAAAAGAAAGCACTCATTATGTGGGAAAGACTACTAGTAGCTCAAGTAAGAGGAGGGATAGAAATGATCCTTGGTTGTCTGGGACACCTGGATGGCTCAGTTGGTTGGGCTCTTGGCTCTTGATTTTGACTTAAGTCATCATCTCAGTGTCCTGAGATCAACTCTGCATCCAGCTCCTGGCTGGGCATTCTCTCTCCCTCTGCCATTCTCCCTTTCTTTGGGTTCAAACGTACCCCCCCCCCTCAAAAAAGGAAAGAAAAAATATGTAAATGATACTTGGTTGTCTTTTTTGTTTGTTTGTTTTGTTCTGTCTTCCTTATGTGTGGTCACAACACCAACTGCATTGGTGGAGGGGTGAAGATAAAGCCTTGCTGGCACCTGCCCTTTCAGTTCCTGAGTTCATACTTGGGTGATTCTCAGTGGATGTTGTCTGGACCAGAGCATCTGCATCTGTATCACCAGGGAACTTGTTAGAAATACACATTTCTGGGCTCTAGCCCAGAGCTGTTGAGTCAGAAACTCTGACAGTGGGCCCCAGCCATGTTTTTTTTTTTTTTTTTTTTTTTTGCACAAGCTCTCTAGGTGATTCTGATGTACCATTCTGTTTGAGAGCCACTATTCTTGGTGACAGATATCAGCAAGTTCTCTCAGAAAAGCTTGACATCAGTGCAGTTCATGCTCACTGTTCTAGTTTTCAGCATTTTCTTTGAGATGCTTTTATATTTTACTTTGATTTTTCTAGGTGGTTTCTAGTAGAAGTGTTTTCAGGGTGGTGTGTGTGTGTGTGTGTGTGTGTGTGTGTGTGTCAGAGAGAGAGAAAGAGAGAGAGAAAGAGAGAGGAGAGAGTGAATTATATATATATATCTCCATCCTATTACCTATTTTTACATTCTTTATTTTGAATTAATTTTAGACTTTTAAAAATATGCAAATTAATCCAGAGAGTTCTTGTACACCTGTTACCCAGAATCCCCTAATGTTAACTCTTACATAGCAATAGTACAGTGATCAAAATAAGGAAATTAACATTTGTACAACACTTCTAACTCAACTATATTCTGTAGCCAAATTTTACCACTTTTCCATTTGTGACCTTTTTCAGCGCTGAGATCAAATCCAGGATTCCACAGTGCATTTTGCTCTTTGTCTCTTTGATCACCTCAAATCTAAGAGACTTCCTCAGTCTTTGCTTATCTTTTATAATCTCAGCACATTTGAAAAGTACTGGTCAGTTATTCTGCATAATGTCCCCCAATCTGGATTTATCTGTTACTTTTCCATGATTAGAATGAAGTTATGCATTTTTTGGCAAGAACAACAGGAAAGTAATTTTGTATGACATTCTCCGTGCTTTTGAACTATGGTACATTCCAAAGCTGTATTTTGGGTGTGACTTATTTCCTGATATTAAAACCCATCTACTTTGTTCCTGGAGTATTTTTTTACTACATAAATCCTTTCTAAGATTAATCCTTATTGCCTTTTCTCTAATATCTATTTCAATAGAGATAACATAAAATAGTTTCTAGCAGATCTAATGAACACATGAAACAAAGCCTAGGGACTTTGACAGGAATAATAGAGTTCCAGTAAATTAAGAATGGTCCTTCAGGAATCTCTCTAACCTCCTCCTTGCAAGTGGTGAGAGAGGTCAATCCTAATTCTGCTAGGAAATTGTTTCACCCTATTCTCAGCACTAGGGCACATATTGATTTTTTTTACCCTCTCTTAGCATGGTCTTCCTTGAGTGGACATTGCCCATCATCAGACTCAAAGGCAGGAACATGTTCTGGAGAAATGGAAAAGGACGTTCATGGCTGCTTTAACTGTGGATTGCTGAAATCTATCTGAGGCTTATGCAGAAAGCATTTCTACATAAAATTCAACTCACTTTACCAGTTGACCACATTGGTTTTTGTAGGAAACACTTCAAATTACTTAAAATTATTAGCTTGCTTGACTTCTCTTTTGTGAGATTATCTTTTAAGGATCCCTCCTCGGGGAGTAGGGGTGGGTGGAGTTAAATAGACTTGGAAGACTTGGACTTGGATTCTATGCCAGATATTACCCATCTTTTGACAGAACAGAATTTGGAGAGACAAACCACATCCTTATTACTGCAAGCCCCGACCTTGCCTTGAAATCAACCAGCTTTTCAATATTGCTCTTTAGTGCCATCAGGGAGAGCTAGACGGAACCATGTTTCACTAGATATAAATACTGACCCTACCCTGGTTTAAAGAGAAATTATAGAATAAATATGCACATATTTTGAGGAGAATACAATTAATCCAGTTTTAAATTCAGTCAGTTGGAGATGCTTATGACAGAGGAGCTCTTATATATAAAATACTAACCATTAAGTTTGAGGAAGAACATAGAGATTTTAGTGGGAAAACACTTTGTTAAACAACTAGAATTCAGTGGGATATAAACTTGATTTTTTAAAAAAATATTGACTATAATCATGATTTGTAAATTTGAAATAATATCTAGCAGATATTATAAATTTTTAGTAACTCATAGGTATTAAAACTTTCAGGGTAGAAAACGTTATATATCTACTTCATGTAATATTATACAAACATAGAAAAGAATGAGAATATGCTTTATATTCTGATATGGAAAGATTTGCATAATTAATCACAATAATTTGATAAAAGTTGTTACCTATGGGAGATGGAAAAGATGAGATGGGATAGTATGCTGTCGTTGTTTGGATCCTTGTAACATATAAAAGACATATTGATTTAAATTAAAAATAAATATAATTTTAAAAATGGCTTGGTACTTGGCCATAAAAAAGAATGACATCTTGCCATTTGTGACAACATGGATGGACCCAGTGGGTATCATACAAAGTGAAGTAAGGCAGACAGAGAAAGAAAAATAACATGGTTTCACTTACATGTGGAAACTAGAAAAACAAAACAAATGAACAAACAAAGCAGAAACAGGCCCATAAATAAATGGTCGCCAGAGGGAAGAGGTTAGGGAGAGGGGCAAGATGGGTGAAGGAGAGTGTGAGATGCATTTCCAGTTAGAAAATGCATAAGTCATGGGAATACAAGGTCCATGATATTGTAATAGCATTATATGGTGACAGATGGTAGCTATCCTTGGGGTGAGCACAGAATAACTTACAGACTTGTTAAATCACTATGTCGTATACCTGAAACTCAGGTCACATTGTGTGTCAACTATACTCAAATAAAAAAATAAAATAAATTAATATGGCTTAGTATTATAAAATCAAAGTCCAGTCCAGTGTAATGTAAATTCTAATCCCTTCACCTTTCCTCCTGTAGTGGAATTCCAGATGCCTTGTAGGCTGGGTGACCTCGCCGGGAATGGAGACATGATCTGCTCACTCATGACTCTTCCCACTTTGCCCTTTGGAATGGAGGGAGTTATGGTCTGGTTTCATTTTCCCTTCATTTTCATGTCTGATCTCTCTTCTCTGAAGTTGGGAATCTGGAAGAGGAAAGAATAAATGGCAGTGTGTAACTTCAGTAACCAGCCATTTATCAGGTCCTTTGTCTTAGAGGTTACTGTGTTTCTGGCTAAAGCCAACAGGCCAGAAATGCCCCCTTTTTTTTGTGACAGGTATCCAAATTCTAGCTCTCTGGAGGGAATGTGTATCCCCTCTCCACCATTCTCTGACATGGAGATTCTGGCTTGATTTTCCTAACCTTGCTCTACTCCTGAAGAATATCTTCATAGCCTCTTGATTCTGAGGTCCTCCTGCCTTTCCCCTTGGGTAGGATACTTGCAATCCAGCTCAAGCTTTACTATGTCATGCACAGTCTCCTTGGCATACTGAAAAGTCACACATCTCTGCTAGACCAAAGGGTCACATCTCATCTCTGTCATGATGGATTTTTTCTATGTTTTTGTTTCTGCTTATATAGGCTTAGAAAGCAAATCAGCAAGTCTTCTGCATAAACAAACAACAAATCATGGAATAAGATGTCAATCACCCCCTGTGAGGACAACTGTAATCTCTAAAATGAAATTTCCTGGAACTTCTCTCTCTACTTTGCTGTCAAGGAAGTACCCTTTCCTCCCCTCCCCTCCCCTCCCCTCCCTTTCCCTTTCCTTTCTTTTCCAGAGAGGGCAGAGCAAAGCTCCAGTAGCTACAGGTAACCAGTAACTCAGAACTGCTGTCTTCCTATCCTCTCTCTAGCCCTCCAAGTCTTTGAATACAGAATAGGATGTGAGATGGAATAGCAGATTTTTTTCTTTTTTTTCTTTCTTTTCTTTTCTTTTCTTCTTTTTTCTTTTCTTTCTTTTCTTTTCTTTTTTCTTTTTTTTCTTTTCTTTTCTTTCTTTTCTTTTTTTCCTTTTCTTTCTCTTTCTTTCTTTCTTTCTTTCTTTCTTTCTTTCTTTCTTTCTTTTCTTTCTTTCTTTCTTTCTTTCTTTCTTTCTTTCTTTCTTTCTTTTCTTTCTTTCTTCTTTTTTTTGATGAAATTAGAGAGAGAATCTTAAGCAGGCTCCATGCCCAGTGCAGAGCCTCAGGTGGGACTCGATCTCACAACCTTGAGATCATGACCTGAGCTGAAATCAAGAGTTGGACACTTAACGAACTGAGCCACCCAGGCACTCCCAGAAATTGCTTAATTGCCTTTCCAAATATTCTAAAGACGGTGTCTTCCACTGGTTGTTCGGGTTTCTCTCTGGAATAATGACTGCTCAGACTTCTGTGTTTACCATTGGTTTCTAGTCACTAACTGTGGAGCAATAGGAAATGTTTCTCTTAATGTCTTAGGTAAGACTGAACCAAAAAATGCCTATGTGTTTATTTTGCCTTTCATTACAAAGCATGGTGCTGTTGCACATAAGAGTAGATGTCATAAATGCTGACTGAATAAAAGGATAAGAGGTAAGAAAGAGGTATAAGTAAATAAAAGAATGAAATACTGGATCTATGTATGGCTAGCCCATTTTATAAAATGCAAAAATAGTTTCTTCAGAAGTGTCATTTAAGGGATCCCTGGGTGGCTCAGTGGTTTGGCGCCTGCCTTTGGCCCAGGGCGCGATCCTGGAGTCCCGGGATCGAGTCCCACCTCGGGCTCCCTGCATGGAGCCTGCTTCTCCCTCTGCCTGTGTCTCTGCCTCTCTCTCTCTATGTCTATCATGAATAAATAAATAAATCTTTAAAAAAAAGGAGTGCCATTTAATGTTAAATAGGTAAAAGTATAAAGTACATCTTATGGTATATTATAAGTTGAGTAACAGAGGATATGATGGAGACTAGGAAAGGAAGCATAAGTTAATGTTGACTTGCTCTAGTGCCCTACTACATGTCTATCAAGTACTCCAAAATCAAGTTACTGCAATCACATTGCACCATTCTGGGTGTTTCTCCCCAGTTTTGTGTGTTTTTCATATTGTGTTAGAAATACAGAGTAAGGGAAGCCTGGGTGGCTCAGCGTTTTAGCGCCGCCTTCAGCCTAGGGTGTGATCTTGGAGATCCAGGATCGAGTCCCATGTCGGGCTCCCTGCATGGAACCTGCTTCTCCCTCTGCTTGTGTCTCTGCCTCTCTCTCTCTCTCTGTTTCTCATGAATAAATAAATAAAAAATCTTAAAAAAAAAAGAAATACAGAGTAAAACATAATATAGTATTTTAGAGAAAAAGAATAAAAGTGTAGGGTGAGAAGCCAGTTTAAGTATTTCCAATATCAAAATCTAATGTCTGAAAAATGTGCTAAATTTGCATAAACATTTCACCCGGTTTCACACTTTTGTTGTTGTTGTTGTTGTTGCTGTTGTTGTTGTTGCTGTTGTTATCAGAAAACAAAGTAACATACCATTTCATCATTCCTAATTTATCTACTACCAGGTCACTGTGAAGCCTCTCCTGATCAGACCTATCTCACTGTGACATTTTCAGCTGTAGGGCTGCCAGCCTGTCATCCAGTGTGAATTCATCCTTTCCAGGACAGTAGAGCCAAGAGTCAAGAGAAAGCAGCAGCCACCCAAGCAGATATCTCTGACATAGGCATTTCTTTGGAAAATGTTAATTTTCAAAGCCAGCTCTAAGGAGTTGCAAATGTGTGATTTCAGTCACTGGAGATAGAATTAACCATGTTAGAGTGGCCCCTTCCTTTGACATTGCACATAAGCGGACAAGTTGAAGCAAATTAGAGTAGTAATAATGGTTATGAGACAGGGACAATGCTTTGTTTGGTCAAAGATTCATATTACCTTTATCTTGAAGTCTTCTTGGTGTCTCTGATTTACACTATTGTTTTATTGAATGACTTTTGGTGTGTGTCCCCAGTATTTTCATTTTTGTTGAATTAAAATACAAACTTTAAATTTTGTTAGGATTTTTTTTTCTTTATTCATCTAACTAACTTTTGTTGAGTGCTTAGTATACAGTCCTGAGAGGTGGCTACGATGATCCTTCTGTTTAAGAGCTTGCAGAGTAGAAGGACAGCAGGCAAGGGAACCAGGACTGTGGTTCTGAGTGGAGAGTACCAAGAGATTGTCATGGGGACACTGTTGTGTAAGTGAGGAGAAGGATGCCAGCCTCAGGTTGAGCTATAAGGAAGCATGTTGTACTTGGAGTTCTGAGAGTCTTACTGCTACCTCTCACTTGGTCCCAATAGGATGCCATATACTTGCATATTACTATTATTATTATTATTATTATTATTATTTTAAGAGAGAGCACATGTGCAAGTAGGAAGGGGAAAGCAGAGGGAGAGAGAATCTCAAGCAGACTTCCCACTCAGTGCGGAGCTCCAAGTGGGGCTCAATCTCACAACCCTGAGATCATAACCTAAGCCAAAATCAGAAGTCGTCTGCTTAACCAACTGAGCCACCCAGGCAACCACTCCCCTCCCTGCACCCCACTTGTACATTTAGAGCAAAGTCTGACACTTACTGAAAACTTCTTGAATGAAAAAAGGATCCCCCTACCCCTATACATAGTTTCCTAAGCACCAGAAACTAAAATGAAATTATGCCTTATAAATTTGAAACTAAAATATAATTTAACCTCAAGATTTAGTGATTGGCAACAAGGTGTGAACTGTTCTGGCCATTCCTTGAGTGTAACCTTTTAGTGGCTGATCTAACTTGTAAACAAAAAGCCCCCCTGGGTTGTGACTGAGGAGGAAACTTCTTTAATAACCATCTGTCATGCAACACATTTCCTACTCCATCTGCTATGAAATAAACATGATACACACACCCACACACACACACACGTACACACACACACACACACACACACATGTTCCTTGAGCTTTTCTGAGTAACCAGCTTAAAAAGAAAGGCTGTAAGCATAGCAGACATGATGAATTAGTGTCAGAAAGCAACAGGGTATAACTTAATAATAATAATAATAATAATAATATAAAATAATAATAATAATGAAGTTACACATGGAAGTGCTGTCAGAAATAGGACAAGGAGATTAAACCCCTACTTCTCTGCTTGAATAAAAATACCAGGAAAGTTACATTTAATTTTAATGCCTGTAGTTTAGTTGCATTTAGTTTTTGCTAATAAATAATGACCCTCTTTCTCCTATAGACATAGAGCTAGTGATAGCACTTAAATCAATTCCAGAGGAGAATTGGAAGAGGAAAGAGAACTCATTTTTATTTAAGATCTTTTAGGGACCAGGCAGTTTAGGTTAATATTCTTCATTTATTTCTCGTTTTTGCCTTCCTTTACTCTGTTTTCTCCTTTCCAGTCCTCCTCACTCTTCCTGTAGTTGGAACTGCCCAGTGTCCGGTCATATCTTCTCTCTCTTTTCCCTCCAGTAACACAACAGTTCATGTTAGCTGCACAGACAGCTGCCCCGAATGAAGACTGCTGTCCTCGGCCCCTCTCGCACCTAGGTTCTGGGCCATGGAAGGGGGTAGAAATGGATGGGAAATGAGATACATTTTTAGAGGAGGGATGTCATGAACAATTCCTCATCTCCTTCGTTTCTTCCTACTGACCCACACGAGAATGCTGGTCAGACCAAGCCAACTATGGACTTTGAAGCAGGAGCTGCATTTTCAGGTTAGTGAAACAAGGAGGTGGAAAAAGGCAGGATTTTGATAATAAATAAATTCTGTCTCCCAGGCTTGGATTTCTGTGAGAAAGAAACATCTGGCTTGAAACACTCCTATTCTGAGTTTTGGTCACCAACAGCAAGCCTAAAATTAATACATCTCCATTGTTTCCTTCACATAGTAGTGTTTGATTCATTCATTCAACACAGCAGCCCACAGGAAAAAGAGGAGTGGACACAAAACGAGCATCTGTTAAAGATCAGTGTGTCTGGATTTCTATTCCCTCTACTAGTCTATAGCTGTGTGATCTTGAGAAATCACGCCATCTTCTTATTCTAAATTTACATAAATCATGAGAAGTGTAGACTAGTGGTTCTCAACTGAGGTAATTTTTCTCCTCAGAGGACTTTTAGCAATTGCTGACAAAATTTTTGATTGCCACAATTGAGTGGTGGGGTGCTACTGGCATCTAGTGGGTAGAGGCCAGGGATGCTGGTAAACATCCTATAATACTCAGTACCACCCCCACAACAAAGGATTATCTGGACAAAAATGTCCATAAGGCTAAAGTCCATAGGAAGCCTGCTTCTCCCTTAGCCTATGTCTCTGCCTCTCTTTGTGTCTCTCATGAATAAATAGATTAAACCTTTTTTTTAAAAAAAGAGAGAATTATTATTATGTTCTTTGTGGTAACTTTGGCAGTAAGGAAAACTCCTAGATAATGAAACAAAAAATGGAAAAATCATCTTATATAGTAAATCATATGATGCGGTCAGTTGCTACACTTGGTTAAATTAACAGGGATTATTCTATCTTTCCTCTCTTATCTGCTCCTCAACATGTTATGTTGACTTTGTGTTCACACTGGATCTTTTTAGGATTGTAAAATGGCAGCCATAGTTCTAGATCTCACATGTGAAGAAGAAAATAACATAGCAAAGGAGAGTGATTTTTTTTTTCTTTCTGCGTATACTTTTGTTGGCAAGAAAAACCTTTCAAGGTAACACCAAAAGGCTTTTCCTAACAACTCATTTGCTAAAATAAGGTGTGCATTATCTTGTTTGGAAGTGACATCTGACAACTGGGAACTGCCACCTTACACACAGAGGCAGATCCAGTCTGAGGACCATGAAGCCAACCTGCTGAGGATAATAGAGGGAAAAGATGGGATCATTGGGATCATTGTTCTCTTTAGAAAGTGATTTGCTTAAAGGGACTGGGGTGAGGGTTCCCTTCTGTTGAAGCACATAGCTATGTGGAAATAGGAGAGTGCTTGAATGGAACCCCTGCTCTGCTAAAAATGGCAAAGGGGGAAGGATGGTTGTTAAAGGAAACCAACAGTGGTTGTTCTTGTTATTTACCGTGTGAGAAGCACCATATAGGGGCTGGGGTTTTAAGAGGACTGTGGCCAAATCCTTGTACCCATGGAGGTCCCAGGGTCCCGGGAGGGGACATGAATAAGCAATGTATTATCCTGAGCAATTCGGTGTACTGTGGACTATGAGGGCCAAACAAAGCTTACTTCGGCAGTAAGCATGAGGAACAGTTGCATAAAAGGTCAGACATACAAATGGATTTAGGAGCTGAAAATAGAACATTATCATGTTTTTGCCATTGTGATTTGGTAGAACAGTAACACAAAAATCCATGGGGGAGATTTTTGAAGAGAAGTAAATTAAAAAGGCAGCGAGTGCATCCCCAGATTCCAGGCTGTAAATTACAACTGCATAAAAAACATGGAAGAAGAAAGCGTGCAAGAAGTACCTCTTCTTACACTGCAAAGAGTGTTTTGCATCCATACGGTTTCCCCTGTGTTTTTGTGATCTTTCACAATATAACAGGGTTCAATTTTATGTAAATATGATACATATGGTTTGTTTTAGAATATACAAAAAATGCACGAAATTCCCAAGCCCTCTATAATGAAAGTCACAGTGATTTTTTCATTTCCCAGACGAGCCAGGTTTTGTGACGTTAGTGTTTAGCTCCACATATTTTTGTCCATGATATTCTGCTTCTCTACTTGTGTCATGTGTTTAGATTCTGCTTCCCCAGCTAGGTTGAAAGCTTTTTGAGGGCAAGCACTTGAAAATAATGGTGAACTGTATTCCGCCCATAATAGCAAGAAATATAGTGAGAACAGAAGGACATAAGAAGAAATGGAACCAAGTAGAAAAATCTCTCTTTCAGTGGCAGCGACAATGAGGCAAATGGATCAAGTTTTTTTTTTTTTTCACTCAAGTCTGTCTATCTTTGGCACAGCAAATATTAGTAGAATTAAAATGAGCACTTTAGTTTGATCTGTTAATTTTATTAATATTGAACATGGTAACTGAAGAGGCAAGGTGAGAGGCTCCAAATCTCATGGCTGATTGGATTGGTAGTAGAGACAAGATGTCAGAATGTAAATAACCAGCCCTAGATCAACTAAGGTGCCAAACATGAGGACAAGCAAAGCTGAAGGTAGAATTCAGAACTGTTAATAGGACTGTTTCTTTCTTATTTCTTCATGAATGCTGAGAGATTATTGTTTTGGTTAGGTTTTTGACTCAAAAGTCTGCCATATACGTCTTATTCAATATTTATACCTACCATCATTGAACTAGACACTGAACACCTCCAGCTGAGTTGAAAGGACTCTTCTACTAAATAGCTCTCCAGCATTTCAGCCAGCAGTGAAATTGCAGAACATTCAATTTGGCCAAGTTAGGAGTTCTTATTTGTTGTCTTTTCCTTTCTTTCTTTTTTTCTCCCTCAATTTTGCAGAGGGAGCCTTGAGATCTATTTTAACATAATTATTTTTGACAGGCCAACTGTACCAAACAGGATGAAATTATAACCTTTTCAGCTAATTGTTGTGATTATCTACTTAGCATAATGTGCTTGCCTGTCACATTAAGAAGATGCCTGCTGTGGGGATGCAGCTGGTAGTTAGGTATGAAGGGTAAGCCTTAAGGCTTCATTAAAAAAAATAACTACACACACATATACAACAAAGAAACAAAACAAAAGCAGGTATGCTATTTGGTATAGAATAGAAGAACATCAGCACCTGGGTAACTGGTCAATAAATGAAAGTTTTCTGCAGATGAATGAATGATTAAACATTCTCCCAATCTGACTTTTTTTCTATTTAAAGAGCAGAAAGACAAGAGTGAATTAGGGATTTGGTGGCACATGAAGAGTCACTTTCTATTTTCCAAGGAGGCACCTGCCTAGATAGGTCAGGATTGGGGATGAGGAGAGATGGAGCGGTTCCTGAGAAAATGTGATGGAATCTAGTAGAAAAAGGGAGTACCTTCAATAACATCTTCCTAAAGGCAGGAGTGAAGTGGTCTTGCCATGCATAGGGGTAAGAGCATAAAGGGAGAACAGGAGCCATGGAAAAGAAGAGTGCAAGCAGGGTAGAACTACTTGGAGAAGGGACTCTTTGGGACATTGTTCCCATATCATCAATTTCATCAGAGCGCTCTTTTGTCTTTTATTTTGGTCCAGATACATTACTGGGATGAAGGACAACCAGGACATTCATTATTAATTATTTTTTCATGAAAGGATAATAATGTCCACATTACAATTTCAATTTCTATTAGCTAAGGACAAGGAGAATCAGGACTTGTGATTATATATAGGTCCAGGACCAGGAAATCTCGTGTCTAAAGACTCTCTTGGTGTTTGCTGTGAGAACTAGAGCCTTCTTTTTATGGGTCCACCCTTGAGACTATAACCTTATTCTAATTGGCTTCAATATTATTCATAACTCAGAGATAATTAAAGTGTGTTCAAGACTTTAGCGAGGGCACCAAAAGTCAAACCCTTACTTAGGGATCCCTGATATATTGCTTCTATAGTGTCTGACCTCAGAAAATGTCAGTATAATATCTTTTGGGCTTTGTAGCCCAGTAGCCTTGTCTAGTTTCCTTAAAAGAGTTGGTAAGTTTTGCCTTTATCTCTTCTAAAATATAGATGTTGGACTCATTCATTTGGTACAGAAAAGAGGAGGAAGTTAAAATAATTTACAGATGTCTAATACTTCCGCTTCAAAGAAATTTCTTAAACACCATATTGAAACGAATGGGTTTGTCCTACATGAAACATGGTGGGTACATTTTGTACCTTTGCACAGACATCATTAATCCATTCATACATACATATTTATTGTTTGCTTGTTATATGCCCGACTTTATGCTCTTCTTTTCATTGTGTCTGTCTGTCAGGCTCATGTTCACATAAGAAGAAATCAGGCTGAGGTTGTGGGCCTCATGTGTCTAGTATATGTTTATTTAATTCATGAACTTACTTGTGAAAAATAATGATAATAAAGCTCCGTGGGACAATTAAGCTAAAGTTAGTTCTGTCAAACTGCTTTTAAAAAATGTCAACTTGGTTATAAGAAGAATTGGAGGGAAAAGTGGGATGAGGTTGGAGACTAAGCAGTCGTCATGATTGAGAATGTGAGTTACGGCAGCCAGCTCAGCTGGGTTTCTTTCCCTGCTGTGCCATTTGCTACCTGGGTGACCTTGGGCAAAATATTTAACTCTTTATATCTCATCGTTGAGATCAGGGCCATCATGGTGCTTATCCATGGGATTGTTTGAATTCAGTGATACAATACAAGTAAGATGCTTAGCAAAGTATGTGGCCTGTATTAAGGGCTCAGTAATTTCCAAATTACTGAACATAGTAGTCTCATTTTGTATTCTCTAAGACTCTAGTTTGCCCTTAAAAAAAAAAAGATTAGACATTTTCCTCTCCTTGGTGAGGGCTGGGGCTTTAGATCAGGAAGGAAGTGGATTAAGTAGTTAATAGTAATTTTGACATCAGAAGAAGTGAGTAATATTATGACTTTCTGATTTTGTCATCCTAATATTCTTTGAGGACTGTTCTTGTGTTGGATGGCATTTGTTGTTCCTCAGCTCCATACCTGTCTTGCTGTAGCCTATTCTCTATCAATAGAGTTTGAAGCCTGCTTATTACATTTCTGTCAGATTTCTGGTGGATTCTGCTAATGGAAAGTACAAGCAGGAGATCAGAAGGTAGGACAAAAGGGCAAAGAAAAAAAGGTGCCTCCAGTCAGTGATGGCAATAGAAATGGTGGGCAGCATATACATTTTAGTGTTAAACTTGGTGCTATAGATGGGACAGGGCTTGATCTGATTTTCAATCTGATTATGAATTGTATGAGAAGGAAAGACAAACTCCCCAACAATCCTACTGAGTGTAAGTCACTGCTTATAGCATCTACTGCATCATTCTGAAGCAGCTGGTTTTAAAGAATAATATACTGCTTTTGACACCAGTTAGAAGACAACACCTTGGAAGGTTGGGCTGTTTCCCTATAGGGTATGATAGATGCTTTTTAAAAAGATTTATTTGAGAGAGAGAGAGAGAAAGGAGAAAGGGAAAAGGGGGAAGGGGGAGAGGGGGCAAAGGAAGAGGGAGATAAATGGGCTCCTCACTGAGCAGGGCTCGATCCCAGGACCATGAGATCATGACCTCAGCTGAAACCAAGAGCTGGACCCTTAACAGACTGAGCTACCTAGACGACCCTAATAGATGCTTTGAACTTATGAGAATATATCATGTTGTTTCCTTCACAGCAGAGAATACTGAGGTCTGAAAGTCAAGAGTAGAAGCAAGAATGACTCATTTACTAATGTATGTACCAAAGACTCACAAATGTTTGCTTTCCATACCCACAGCTTTGGTCTTTTCTGATTTAGGGAGTTTCTTCCCCAGGAGGAAAATTTCTAAGGATCACAGTATTATTTTCAATAAAATCAAAGTTGAGACTGCTACTTGGTTCTTTTGAGCTCCTCCTGACATTGAGCCTGGAAGCAAATAATGGGATTACTGTAGAGGCTGGGGTTTATTTATTCTGATTATCAAATGGAAATAGAATGCTGCTATTAGACTCAGGGAAAACTAAGAAACCCAAAGGATTCACTGTGGTGCTTCTTTGTACTTGCATGTACAGTAGTAAGGATTAATGGAAGATTTCAGGAAACCAGTAAAAGCAAGGCCAATAAGTAACCAGAATCTTCAAAAATAAATGTTTAGGTCAAACACCAGATGAAGAACCTCAAGGAACAAGCTGGAGTATTGGCTGGGACAAAGACTATCAAATAAGTCACTGATTAGGGAACTTATAAATATCAACTGAGTTCTCAAGGAGAGTTACAGAACTGGGGATTGTAGTGACTTTTCCTGTATGCTTGCTATGTGCATATTTTATATATGTGTCATTTTTCCTCCTCCCTTTCCTACTATATTATGTGAAAAGTGTTTTAATTTCTCCCTTTGTAGTATATCTGAGTGGGCTCGTAATTAACTTAGAAATGGAATGAATATTATCCATCCACTTATTTGACCAACTGTGTGGCCTTTTGGGGGGGGGGAACAAATGTACTTAACTGCTTTTTGCTATGCAGAAATCTGATGATGTTAAGGTTGTTTAGATGTGTAATTATGGGAGGAATGGTGGGCATGGAAATGAATTGCCAGGAGTGGACTATGCCACATAGTGTCTGTATTTTCTTAGCTCCATATGAACGCTTTTATAATCTTCCCTTGCCTACTAGGCCTGGAAGACTATAAACTGTGTCTCTCTAAAGTCCCTTGCCAGCTGGCTTCCTGTCATGTTCAGCCAATGGGGCATACTGGAGTGAGATTCCAAGGCACGAGAACAGGAGGGCCATCTTTCTCTACTTTTTGGCAGTGCTTTCTAAAGTGGCAGTGGTACCATGGACAGAAACAGTGGTGATGTTAGCATTGGTTCCTGGCAGGCGTGTGCCTTGGTTCCCAGTGAGGCAGCTCAGATCTCACCACAGCATTTTCGATGGGACAGTGATCATGGGCTCAGGGTGGTGCTTACATTTGTTTCTTCAGCCCTAAGGGAGGTAGCAGGCAACTTCTGTTATGAATTGGGAGATAAAATTACCTTCCTTTGTTCCTCTTCCAGATCTTTCATCTCCCTTTAGCCAAAGTCTTGCCTTAAACTCATTTTTTAAAGGTACCTAGAATTTCCTTATTGGTGTGGACTAATAGTCTCACAAAGACAGTGATTTCAGTTGCCCGCCATTCCTTTATCCTGTTTAGATTGTGTAAGACTATCGCAGAACAAGGTCAAAGTGATGGAATGGAGGGGTGGGGTGGGGGTATGGCCGATTTTATCCCACCCACTTCAGTTTTTGGTTGCTTTCTGCTAGATTCTAGGACTTTTCCCCCTTACTAGTTCTACGGCCTTCTAAACAGGACTGAGCACCATCCATTTGGGAGATGGATCACTAATTCAAAGCACTCACAACCAGTCCTATGGTGTTTCTAAAGTCATCTTTTAAATTCTCTCTATATATCTGGTTTAGGAGAGGAGATGGAATTATTGCACTCCACTTTTCTCTTTCTTTCTTTCTTTCTTTCTTTCTTTCTTTCTTTCTTTCTTTCTTTCTTTTCTTTCTTCACAGTAGGAAAGGCCTTGCATATTGATTATATAAAATAGAAAACTCAATCCAAAATAGCACAGCAACATAGAAATTTACAAAAAAGTTCAAAGGGAAGTACGGCTGCAGGGAAGATGAATGCAGGGTTTCAGAATAGGTCATAAGAACACTCTACTTTTCTAGAAGCTTTCCCACATTGGTTTTTCAGAAATAGGATGATAGATAAAATACAGAATTTCTTGTAAATTTCAGTTTCAGAACCACATTTCATGAGACATACTATAACTTAAAAATATTGTTATTTATATGAAACTTTAATTGAGACATATATGCACCTTTATTCACATATATGCGTGCATACATATATATGTGTATAAATACAGGAGTATACATATGTGTGTAACTATATCTATATATAATTTTCTTTTCTTTTGCTAGATTGACAATTCTAGTCTAAGAATTTCAGTAGAGTTTCTGTAAGAGTTCTCATGAGGTAATAGAATTTTATGATATGAGGCTTTATATTGTATGAGTCTAAGAACACTTTGAATCTGTTTACTCTTCCATGGAGTTAAAGATAACAGACTTCTCAAATCCCATGTTTTTTTCCCTAGGTTTCTTCAGTCCAATAGTAAGAGGATGGCACCTAACACCCAAGCCAATGATTCTCAAGGTCCCTAACTAGTCATATCAGCATCAACTGAGAATTTGTTAGAAATGCAAATACTCAAGCCACACTGAGACCAATTGAATCAGGAGCTTTGGGGTTGGGGCCCAACAATTCATTTTAACATACCCTCCAGGAAATTTTAATGAAAGCTGGAGTCTGGGAATCATACACCAGTAAAGTCAAACATAGAGCACCTGCAATGGTACTTCCTATTCCTCTCCCCATGTTGGAAGTTTTTGCTTATGTCTGAATTATTTCCAACTGTCTAGTCCTAGAATATTTCTCATATAGCTCTTTAGGCTGGCACTACTAATTTATTTCCCAATGTGTTACTTGTCTCAGAGTATCCTTCCAACTTCTCATCCCCAACTTGGGAATCTTGACAAACTTTTTTTTTTTTTTTCCAGAATAATGCTTTATATTCTGAAATACCCTTGCTTATAGCCCATGATTTCTTCAGTTACACATCTCCTTCAGAGACAGATCATAAAGGTCTAGGCTGAGAGCGAGTTAAAAAAAGCCTCATGTATTAATGGTGGTTCTGAGTATCATAAATTTACACCTGAAAGCCTTGAAATTCATTAGCCAAAGGGTCTCTATAATGGTAAAATTTAAGAGACTGTGGAAGGTAAGTTAAATAAATTATCTTGGCTAGGAAAGATTTAACAGTGGCCTGCAAATCACATTGAAACAAGTAACAGTTTATTATGTCTATGCATAAATTGTGCTTTTGGTCTGCTGCCTTGGGGAAATCTGAGACATAAAATTCTCGTGGTAAATCCATTTGGGTTGATTTGGAGATTCTGATAGAGACACCATTGAATTCGCAGAAAAGAAATCTCATTTCCCAATAGGTAAACAGTTCTTGAAATAAAGTCATTATAAATTACAGTGCGGCTTATTTACCATCAATATACACCCCCTTAATTAGGTGTTGACTGGATCAATTGCAAGACAGTATTGGGTCAGGTCAACATTTGAAAAAGAATGATGAAAGGTTGCTTGGCAAGAGACCAGTTCTAATGAATAAAATTGAAGTGATTTCTTTCTTACTGCAGAGGCAGGATTCACGCTTCTGGGAGAGAAGTTTTACCTGAATCAGGAGCGTTGGGCAGAGCATACACTGCAGAATTGGTCTCAAAAGATGAGAACAACTAACCAACCTTATTACGAATAAAAATATTCTAATTGAAATGAGATAGCATTTTAATCTATATTACTGGCAATTTTCTTAAATGAATAAAGGATTTTGGACTATCAGAGATATGATGAGGTTTATATTCTCAGATTCCTCTTACAGGAATATTAATTAACACAAATTTTATGAAAGTTAATTTGATTATATACAGCAAAAGTCTTTCAAGTAGTCCCTTGACCCAGTAATTCAAAGTATTGTAATTTGTCTTAAATAAATAGCCAGAAATGGGTAAATATTTTTGTACAAGAAGTTTTCTTGGAAAATTTAAAAATAGCAAAGCTTTGGAAATAATTTGATGTCTAACAATAAGATAGTGACTAAATAAATTAGGTGCTTATAAGGCAGAATGATTATATGGTTGTTACATCATTTTTATATAAAACTCTTATGATATAATGTGACCTAGAAAAGCAGGATAGAATATTGTACGTATAAAAACCTCAATTTAGTGCATATACACACAAATATTTTTACAATAAAATAGGAGAGAATAAAACATGTCAAAGTTCTTCTATTTTATCTAAATTATAGACTTAATATAATCTTCCTAAATATGTCACCTCTGTTTTCTAAAATTTATAAAACAATAATTTCTTATGCTTAAAATAAAATTGTAGTATTTTATTTAAAAATTTTATTGACATTTTTCCAAGAATTCCATGACTAGGTCCAATAATGCATTGATTATTTTACAAAACTAATGTTTACTGAGTGCCTAGTATATGCTAAGAACAATAATACCCATGCAAACATACATATTCACACAAAAATTATCTCAGGTAGTGATAAGCATTATGAGAAGCAGATTTAGGGCATATGAAATAAGAGAATAGAGAGTAATAGAGTGGGGATATGTGTGTGTGGTGAGGGAAGGCCTTTATTAGGACACTGGAAGGAAATGGGAAAGCTGGTCATGTAGTTAGCAGGGAAGAACATTCCAAGCAGAAAAAAAAGCAGGTATAAGAGTTCTTGGGTTGAGAGTCTGTTTGGCATGTTCAAGGTAGACAATAAAACTAATGTGACTGGAGACAATGAGCAAGGGAAAACATAGGGATAAAAAGCAAAAAATGAAGCTGAAGCCAGAGTATGTAGTACCTTTTAGGCCATGGAAAAATTGGATTCTCCTCTGAGTGAGAATGAGAACTTATTTTAAAATTCTGAGCAGAGGGATAACATGATTTGACTGGTTTCAAAAGGATTACTCTACCTACAGTGTGAATGAATACACGATAGAGGGAGCCATGGGGGAAGGGAGAAGAGCAGTTGAGAGACTTTCAATATAATTCATGTGAGGGATAATGATGATTTTAACTAGGAATGGCAGCAATGGAAGAAGTGAGAAATGGTCAGATTTTGGATGTTGTTGAAAAACACCGTCAGTTGGATTTTTTGGTTAGCTAAACATAAGTCACACATGCATACATACACAAAAAGAAGTCAGAATCATGCCAAGATTTTGATCTTAACACCTTGAAGAATGGAGTTACCTTTACCGAAATAGAGAATATGGTGGGAGGAACAGATTGATGGTTGGGGAGAGATGGCCAGAGAATCAAGAATTTTGTTTTGTAGATGTTTAATTGTAGGTACCTGTTAGAGATCCCAATGGGCATATATAGTAGAAGACACCTGGAAGCAAACATCTAAAGTGTATGGAAAGAATATGACTGCAGACATATGTTTGGTTATTGTATTTCTAGGGAGAACTCAGAGGGATGATCTAAACTAAAGTGTTGAGTATAGATTCAGAGCATGTCTGAAAACTGACACGTAAAGCATCCTAATGTTAGAAGTTGGGCAGGTAAACTCCTGAATAGTTGGGATGCCTGCGTGGCTCAGTGTTTGAGTGTCTGCCTTTGACTCAGGTCATGATCCTGGGGTCCTGGGATCAAGTCCCGCATGGGGCTTCCTGCATGGAGCCTGCTTCTCCCTCTGCCTATGTCTCTGCCTCTCTCTCTGTGTCTCTCATGAATAAATAAATAAAGTCTTAAAAAATAAACAGGCATAGTCAAAGGAAATTGAGCATATGCAGCCCATTTGAAACAGTTATCTGGGGTAGAGATTCCTGGATTTTAATGTACATATATGAATCTCCTGACTTTCTTGTTAAAATGCAAATCTGACAAGAGTATGAGTACATGGCAGTTTGTGATTCTGCAAGAACAACAACAAGCTTCCAGGTGATGCTTATTCTTCTGGCCCTTGAATCACAGTAGCAAGAACCTAGGAGAGAATGGCAAAGCAAATTACATAAAGGAATATTCTTCTATCTGTGAGAAGTTCTAAAGATCCCTTAAAATTTGTGATCATGAATTTAAAGTGAGACTGTCAAGACTATGTTTTTCAAAAGACTCCTCTCTGGGTCCAGGTGTGGAGTAGGTGAAGATCAGGATTTAACCTAGGTTGCATTTTCCTAAATATGTAGAAAGGAGGGAGAGGGGGACAAATGTACTGATAGAGTATGCAAACAAGTGTGATAATGAAGGACTATGAGATATAAGAACAATAGGGAAAGACATGAATATATACAGGATGAGTGGTTGGCAGTGAAAATGTGTAGGGTCAGCAGACGGGAGGTCCCAATGGGATAGGATAATGGGAGATGAGAAGCGTTGAGATGGAAAGATTGGAAGCAATCATAGGAGAACAGCATGCTTGAGATTATGGAGGATAACAGTCAGAGTAATGTCAAGGTCTAGGTTATGACCATAGGGGAAATAACAGAGGTGGAATAGTAATGAAGTCAACTAACTGAGTGGCAGATGTTGGAAAGATAATCTTTGTGAAGATTAACATCCCTGAGTATTGGGTGAAGTTGTGGGAAAGAGGAAGGTGAACGAACCATCTGCTAACATTCCAAGGAATCATAGACAATGGTCCTGAGATCTGCAGATGGCTGCAATAAGGAGGGACATTTGGGTGTTGGGGAATGAGAATTGTTAATGATGTTCAGGAATATTTTCCATTCCCATCTTTAAAATTGTTTGGTAGAAATGCCCTTGAGGCCCCTGGGTGGCTCAGTCAGTTAAGCTAATGACTCTTGGTTTCAGCTCAGGTCATGATCTCAGGGTCTTTGATTGAGCCCTGCACTGGGCTCTGCACTCAGCAGGAAGTCTGCTTGAGTTTCTCTCCCTCTGCTCCTCTCCCTCTCTCTTAAATAAATAAATAAAATATTTTTTAAAATGCCCTCAAGAAGTTATGCCTATTCATATGAATCACTTTAATCAATTAATGTGAACATGAGATGCGACCTCTGGAAGGCCATCTTCAAGAGCCAGTATGTGAGTCTCCATGTCTCGTTATCTCTGCCACAGTGAAGATTCTTCATCTGGTTCCTAAATGACAGTGACATAGAGTAAAATTTTCCACTGACTAGAGATGAATGCATTAGGTGAATGAGAAATAAATCTTTGTTGGTGTAAGCCAGTAAGATAATGGTTACTAGTGAATCACAATCAAGGCCATCTTCATTAATATGCTTTATTTGATGGTATGGTTTCATTCTTCTGCATGTGGATGTCCAATTTTCCCAGCACCATTTATTGAAGAGACTGTCTTTCTTCCAATGGATAGTCTTTCCTCCTTTATCGAATATTAGTTGACCATAAAGTTCAGGGTCCACTTCTGGATTCTCTATTCTGTTCCACTGATCTATGCGTCTGTTTTTGTGCCAGTACCACACTGTCTTGATGACCACAGCTTTGTAGTACAACCTGAAATCTGGCATTGTGATGCCCCCAGCTATGGTTTTCTTTTTTAAAATTCCCCTGGCTATTCGGGGTCTTTTCTGATTCCACACAAATCTTACAATAATTTGTTCTAACTCTCTGAAGAAAGTCCATGGTATTTTGATAGGGATTGCGTTAAACGTGTACATTGCCCTGGGTAACATTGACATTTTCACAATATTAATTCTGCCAATCCATGAGCATGGAATATTTTTCCATCTCTTTGTGTCTTCCTCAATTTCTTTCAGAAGTGTTCTATAGTTTTGAGGGTATAGATCCTTTACCTCTTTGGTTAGGTTCATTCCTAGGTATCTTATGCTTTTGGGTGCAATTGTAAATGGGATTGACTCCTTAATTTCTCTTTCTTCAGTCTCATTGTTAGTGTATAGAAATGCCACTGATTTCTGGGCATTGATTTTGTATCCTGCTACGCTACCGAATTGCTGTATGAGTTCTAGCAATCTTGGGGTGGAGTCTTTTGGGTTTTCTATGTAGAGTATCATGTCATCGGCGAAGAGGGAGAGTTTGACTTCTTCTTTGCCAATTTGAATGCCTTTAATGTCTTTTTGTTGTCTGATTGCTGAGGCTAGGACTTCCAGTACTATGTTGAACAGCAGTGGTGAGAGTGGACATCCCTGTCTTGTTCTTGATCTTAGGGGAAAGGCTCCCAGTGCTTCCCCATTGAGAATGATTGCTGTGGGCTTTTCATAGATGGATTTTAAGATGTCGAGGAATGTTCCCTCTATCCCTACACTCTGAAGAGTTTTGATCAGGAATGGATGCTGGTATGGAGGTCAAAGAAACTTGGATTTTTTTCAGAGAGAAGGAGAATAACTTCGGAGTGTCATGAAAAGCAGGGAGGATTCTATTTCCCACTCTAGGGTTAAAGTTATCAGCTGTGTGGAAGAGAAAAGAGGAATCTGTGCCTTCAGAAGGTGAGGAAAGAGAGATTTTGACAACTTAGGGGATTTTGCTAAGGGTGTGAGTATTTAAAGGGTTGTTAAACTGGGTCAGATTAGGAAATATGAATGCAAGGGATTTGGGCAAGGATCAAGGGAAGTCCTGGGAGTCTTGTAGTAATCAATAATATAAGATAGAGGTCAGCCAACTTTTTCTCTTAAAGAGTCAGTTAATAAATATTTTAGGCTTTGTGGGTCAAGAGGCGAAATCAAGGATATTCTGTAGTTGTATATATAAACATTTAAAATATAACAATTTATATATAATTTTATATCTATATAAATTATATTATATTTAATATATATTAATCATCGATAATATTTATATAAATATGTAACTTATATATTTATATAATATATATAATATGCATATATAATGTGTATATAAAATTCCTGGCTTTCCATACTTACAAAACTAAGAGGCAGGCTGTAGTTTGCTGATCTTTGTTATAAAGCATGACAGGATTAGGTCCTTCCTTGGGTTTCAGGAATGCCTACATAATCACTATATAATTACTGCTAAACATACTCTCCCTACTAGGGCTATTTCTGGTGTTGTGCCTATAACCTCCACTTCCACCTCCATTAATTATCAGTGTCATGACCACAATAAACAATACTAGAATTACTACCAGTCCTTTAACAGCATCATGCCACCTACTGCTGGCATTACCTTCCAGTTCTGAGTGTTTGCTCTCTTCTAAGCTTTGCTGAGTACCGCAGCATCATTAGCTCATTTACGGTATATCATAATCCTATGAAACTAGCAGTATCATTTCTGTTGAAGAGTCGAAAAAACTGTGACTTAGAAAAATCAAAGTCTGCCTCTGCCAGTTGTTTCCATGTCATGGGCACTGATGCAAACAGCAACCCCTTTTCCACATAATATTACATCTAAAAGTTATAGGATGTTACTCTTTCATGCTTTTCCCCGCCCCCCCCCCCCCTTTCTAGACATCACTTATATTTTAATTTCCTTTTTTTTTCAGGAATACTGGGCACAAGAAAGGCAAGCAGTATAATTAGTTTTAAATAATATGAATCCTTGTGACAATTGATACACTCCAGTGTTCTTCTGTCCTGCTTTTTTCTGACCTGTGTTATGATCTCCACCAAATTAGTTGGCACAGAGCCTGAAATGGATGCCCTTGTGTTAGTTTGTTCTGATGAAGAGTACTTGAGGTTTTAAATATCAATGGACAGTTCAAGAAAAAGTGGACTGATCAAATGAGAGGTATGTGACCTCAATTTCTTCAATCTATTTGACGTTGACTTTGTTTTCCTATAGGACTATAAAAAATATTGAAACTAAAACAGAAACCTGCACTTTTGTCATAGCCAGATAATGTGTTTGAGCTGCTTGACCTGTCTTGGAGAAAAGAAAGATCAACTGAATGATATGATGAGATCTATGGCAGAGGAATATTTAAGTCGATAAGACATGATAGGATAACACAATAGGATAGTGTCTGTTAACATCTTGCGGTGTATTTATTTCACATGAGGTTTGAATAAAAATGGAGTAATGCTACTCATATTCTTTCAATTTGCTTATTGCCTTAGATATCCTTTCCTGGGCACCTTTCTATTTGTAAGCTTCTTTATTAAAAATTTGAGACAAATTATTTTTACATGGTGTTACGTGTTACGAATGTCACTGAATCTCTATTTCTGTCTATCTCTATTTACCCTTGGATATGCAGGCTACTTAAACATTTCAAATTATACATAGTAATAAGAGGCATATACCATTATGTGTTAGTATTTGCAGGCTTCTTTGATTATTTCCTCAGAACAATTTCCTACAAAAAAAGAGAACAGTTTCTTACAGATTAAATTTTTGATTAGATCTTAAAAATCAATAATTTCTTCAAGACTCATTGATCACCAAGCCACAGTTATGCAAAGGAGGGAACTTTCTTTGAAATTTAAAGAAAGTAATGCAAAAATATCTTTTTATCTGCCTTACTTGGTTGAGATTGGTGATTAAGGCTGGGGTTGGAACCAGACATGGCAATACTTGAATTTCCCAAGTAACAGAAACTGTATTTGCTAAATTCTGACATTTTCTAAAACACTCGCTGCATTAGAGTCATCAGTATAAGTATTCAGTTCCTTTTAGTTGGTCTAATTGTTCCAAATATTATATAGCACCTTGTACACACACACATGATATCTCAACAAATTGTAGGATGATGGTTTGTGTGTATGGCAAGAGGGGCCTTAATACCTCTTGGGTGTTTGGGTTTGCTATAATATTTTGAACTGGAATAATTTTATCAAATGATAACATAGCTAATTAATGACAAATCTATTTCTAGACCCTCTCCACTCTAATGCTGCATTTTCTTAAAACTATTAGAGTTTTAATCCCATAAGCAAATCATCATCTTTTGAAATTAAATGGCTTCAAGGTAAGATAAGTAACTTTGGTTGAAATATGTGTGTGGAAAGCTGTTTTTATTCAAAGTTACTGATAAAATAGAGAAGTTATATTACACAGGTTTTTAAATTGAAATTTTTTTTATTAAACTGAGTTTTTAAAATCTCATTTTTATGCTATAAAATGTAGCATATTTTATTTATTTATTTACTTATTTATTTAAGAATTATTTACTATTTACTTAGGAGAGAGAGAGAGAGCACACGCGAAATGGGGGAAGAGGGAGAGGAAGAGAAGCAGACTCCCTACTGAGGAGGCAGCCTGATGCGGGGCAGGATCCCAGGACCCTGAGCTCATGACATGAGCTGAAGGCAGATACATAACTGACTGAGCCACCCAGGTGACCCAAATGTAGCATATTTTATATGTACTAAAGAAAGTGGCTTTTTAAAAAAAGATTGTATTTATTTATTCATGAGAGAGACACACACACAGAGAGAGAGAGAGAGAGAGAGAGAGGCAGAGACACAGGCAGAGGGAGAAGCAGGCTCCATGTAGGGAGCCCGATGAGGGACTCGATTCCGGGTCTCCAGGATCAGGCCCTGGGCTGAAGGCGGCGCTAAACTGCTGAGCCACCCAAAAAAGTGGCTCTTTAAAGATTATTTGGTAATTCCTTTGTGAAGTACTCATTATGTTTTCTTAAATCTATTCCAGTATCAACATTCTTTGAAATGAAGAAGCTCCAGATGTAGAGGATACTGGCGTTTCACAGTGCTCTCACAAGTGACAATTCTGTACATCTTGTGATGCTATTCTAGAAAGTCACAGGGAGAATCATTACATTTTAATTATAGGTATTTTCAGACTGATGGGATTTAATAAATCATAAGACTTGAAAGATGGACAAGTTAATAAGGTAATGAACATTTGTTTGAAAAGCTTTTAAAGACTGCTCTGCAGGAATAAAAGTGAAGAGCCATCAAAAAGGTTGATCAAAAAGTCCAAGATTGATTAATTTATCCTTCTACCATTTGGGGATCAAATATTTAACATTTCATGGCAGACATTGTGTAAGTCATTAGACACTAGAGCCAGAAGGGGCCTTCAAAACTAGTTAGTTCCATTGTCCCATTTTAAAATGATGACGCTGAGGCCCAAGGACTCCCTCAAGGACATTGATGAGTTGTGACAGATCTGGCATTAGATTCTAGGTCACCTGTTTCTCAAACCAGACATCTCCCACAAGCAGGCTTTATTGTGAGTCCCATAGCCAGCCCTGCACATGCCACATGTTTACTTTCACTGAAGGGCCATATTGGATTGACTCCTCCTGATGACATTAGAGTGGATAAGCGATATTAATGGCTTCTTCTCTATAAACCCAGGTTCTACTCTGTGAAGGGATAGACTGCATTACTTATCCCCTCCTGTCTGCAATTCCCATTTTCTTTTTATCTGCCTGCAAGCCGGTTTTCGGTAGGGGCATTTAATTTTCAGGTCCTGTCTGTGATTGGATCTATAGGTCTTTCCATCTACTACCTTTCCTTTTTGTCTGCTCCTCCATCTTCTCTTTATCTTCATTGTCATGAGATATTTCATTTGCTGGACTCTTTTCTCATTTGTAACCTATCACTTGATTTTATTATTTTCTCTCAGTCTCAGGCTTGTTTTGAGTAATGTGTTTTTCTCACTGTCTTTTCTCTCAGGGAAATAAAGAGGAAGAAATATAAGACAGAGGAAGAAAACATCCTTTTTGAAAAAAGTGAAAAGCCTCTCTCAGTACACCCAGTGCTGTGTCTTCCTTTTCTTCACCTTCTTTATTTTTGGAAATCTTTTTAGGATAAGTGGAGAGTAATCTCTTGAATCCCAGATTATACCTGAATTCTCAGACCTTTCCTGGCCACTCAAGAGCTCAGTGTGCTCTTACCCATTTAAAAAATGCCACACAGGAAATTAGTCAAAACAAGTCAAGAAATAAAATTAAGAGGAAATTGTGCTAATTAATTTACCCTCTTTTACTGTCAATATCTTACTAAATGTGTACTGTAATGTAAAAGTTATTACATGCCATGTTGATTTCTATATTCTTAATAGAGCTAGGTTTTAAAGAAATCATATTTGCAAACTGGCTGATTGTCTTGGTATTTTGTTGTTTGGAGGTAATTTCAGACCCATGCAGGAGAGTAGTTCCACTATTTTATGATGGCATCTCATTTTCTGACTCTCCATCCCCATCTGATCTGAATGACCTTGTCATGAAGGTGGCCTCTAGGTCACCTTAGAATATTTACAAAAATCAAATATATACCCACAGAGGCAACCTAAGTTTTGTGATCAGTGATGAGCTATAATTCAATTTGTTGTAAATTATTGTTTATAACTCTAAAGACACATTAACCTGTGCATATGCCTTCACTGTGGTGGACATCTGCGGAACTCTGTTTTCAGGAAGTAAAATGCACACCATGCCCACCATCAGCTTAAGTGGCTTCTGAGAATGACATGAAATAGATAACAATATTCATGTATACTTTATTCCATTAATCTTTTGGGTGGAATAGTATCATCTCATACATTCCTATCTCTGAGGTTGCTTTTTGTCATGATTCATAGAATTCCAAAAATAAATAGGATTTATTCTGAATTTTAAAGGGCTGTTTCTTAAAATACCACCACCTTATCTTCAGACTCAGTGTCAAACTTGAATCAGTACTTTCAGAGTCTGCCCTTTCATCTTTCATCCCTCCCTCCACCTCCTTCATCCATTGCTTCTGCACCCTGGACTGTCTAGGTACTTCCCCAGAAGTCCATCCCTTAAAGCTACAGCCATACTATTCCAGATTTAACTTACTCAGTTCAGTTACTTACCATACCACTTCTAACAATCCTCGAATCCTCTTATTTTCTCACATCTCTTGTCCAATCCATCAGTAAATTCTATGGGTTTCCCTCTCAGCTTCCTCCACTGCAATCATGGTGCTACAAAGCATCATTATTTCTCACCTGGACTACTGCTCTAGCTTCCCCACTAGTGTCTTTGCACTTGCCTCCTATTGTTAGTACAGACTGAGGTCAAAGAGAACCTTCAGGAATGTGAGTCAGAAGGTGCCAAGATTTTTCTCTAGACTTACCTGTGACCTCCCACATCATTCAGAGGAAAAGTCCTTGTGATGGCTTCTGGGTCCCTAATGATTTGCCTTCCTGTTGTTTCTCTCATCTTCTCTCTCACCTCTGTTGCCCTTTCTGGATTGTCTGCTCTTCTTGGACATGTCCAACTTGGCCCTGCTTTACATCCATTCTACATGTTTTTTCCTCTGCTTGGGATGATCTTCCAAGTGTTCATACGTTTTCCTTACAAGCTGCTCAGTTGTCACCTTGTCAATGGAGTCTTCATCAAGGTGACCACGTTCTTAGAACAGCATCATCCTTCTGCTACGCTCTTTGTTCTTTCTTGCTTTTCTTTACCCTCTCCCATAGCATTTATTATCTGAACATATTTACTTATTCATTTTCTGTCTGTCTGCTTCATGTCTCCTAGAGATTCCATGAGAACAAGGATTTTTGCTCAGCACATAAAAAATTTAATAAATATTTGTTGAAAGAATAAATAAATGAATACAGGGTAAGATATCAGTAAGGTGTTTAAGAACACAGTCTTTGATGTAAAATTTTTTTAGGATCTAGTGGTTGCACAATCATTAGGGAAGAACTCTTTTGCAAAGGGGGAACAAGAATATTGATTTCATAGGCTGGTTGTATGAATTAAGTCATACAACTTAATTTGTAGTGTGAAGAATCTACCAAAGTTCCTATTGATAATGAATGCTCACATGGAGCTATGCTACTGCTACTTCTCTTGTCACCCCTTGAATTTGTATCTTACTTTCAAGAATGACAGTGCAAGAAGTTCAGTGGCCACTGCCAGTGATCCTGCTTCCCTTCTCCCAGGATGTCTCAGTTGGGTGACTCCCTGTTTATCTGGGCCTGTGATATAGTATCTATTATCACAAGACTGTTTTAAGATTTTTTATCTTTGGAAATCCTTTTAGGATATTCTCCAAAGTCATGGAGACATCTCATTTTACTAAGCCATTGATGAAAATTAACAAAGACATAATCACTACCTTGTTGGCTTTTTACTGTTAAAATCAATTCAGGAAATCCATAAAATTGAAAGAAAATAAATCTTTAAAATTCACTTGAAGTTGACATCTTCAAGGGGAACTCTGAGTTTCTGGAATGAGGATATTCAGTATCATGGCCAGACGAGTAACTGACTCTTCTATTTTGCATTTTTCTTTCTAAAGGAAACACACATCTGCCAAATGTATTTCCTAGCTCAAATACACTTTACTACACCAGAGAACTCCCTTGTCAAAATAGGTCACTATGATCGTTTGAGAGTGATTGTAACAAATGATATTGATAGATACAACTACCCCAGGCAGAGCCACTACTTGCTAAGTAAGTGCTAGCTCTGGGCTGGGCTTTGTTCCAGATTTCGATAAAACGTTACATCAATAGACTCTCAGAGCAACACAGTGAGTTAGATGTCATTTGTCATATTTTGTGGATGCAGCAAAAGAGGTATGGTAGGATTAGTACAACTAGCAAGTGGTAGAGTCTGGATTTTACAATGATCTGGACAGTAAGACCCAGGCTCTTGTTATAATCACTTCAACAGTGACCTGAGCCATTTGTAATACATGTCTGGTAGTAGATGAATTTAAAATTTATTGGCTGCAGGTAGAAGGTCAGTAAATAAGGATCAGTGCTCCTCTTAGCCAGGTGCAATAACTTCCTTGATCCCATTTGCCAGTCAAATCTGGCTTTGCCTTTGGATTGGTGGTTACCTCATCTAGTTGATTTCTGTGGTGAATTTTTGGGTCCTTCAGAATCAGTGACCTTTTAAAAAAATCCTGTGGTAAAATAACCTCAAAATCTTAGTGGTTTGCAGCAATAAACCTTTATTTTATTTTCATGATGCACATGTGGTTTGGTTGATTTAGGCAAGACTTGGTTGGATTCGATTAGAGTTCTTGCTTCTGGGTAAGTTTGGGTTTCTGCCTTTACTACTTGGGACATGTTCCTCCCACAGTGAATTTCAGAAATGCAGGAGAGGGGGAGAGAGAGAGAGAGAGAGAGAGAGAGAGAGAGAGAGAGAGAGAGCAGTAACATGTGATGCTTATACATCCTCAATCCAGAATCAGCTCACTGTCACTCTGGCCAGAGCAAATCGTCTTCAGAGGCATGGGACCAATGTCATGGAGATGCTGCAAAGCCACTCAAGGGCTTGGATGTTTAATTCTAATAGATGGAGAGGAGGAAGAAGGGAAAATAATGTGTAGTTTCTGCAAACCAAATGTTGACTTTAAAGGCCACACTCTGATGGCATGGTTTTATCCATCCAAAATGCAGGTTGAGAGCATTTACTTATCTCCTGGAAATTAGTGACAATGACATGAGGTGCATCAAAAACAGGGGATCATTTCTGGCATAAAGAATGGTCAAAGTTTATTTTTTATTTATTTATTTATTTATTTATTTATTTTTAAGAATGGTCAAAGTTTAATGTATTTCAGGCTGCACTTCTATTTTTATATTATTAGCTCTTTCATGCCCCTTTGATTCATAGGAATCAATAAATTCTGATCACTTGTTTTAACCTTAATAAAAATTATTAACTGAGTATTTATTGAACTACTACTCTTGGTTAGCCTTGCTCATGAGTGGTAAAATTGATCTGGTTTTCATTTTCATTGCTTGTTTAGTTTCTGAGCATCTGCATAGTCAGATCTTGGGTCTATGATTTCTTCTCTAACTTGCCATGGTTAGCTTCTGGTCTGACTGCAGCTTTGCCTGAGTATATGCCAGTGGCTTTGTATGACAGGTGATTAATTCTTGATTTCCACTAAATCTGTGAATTTTGATTATTTATGACTTGCTGGCTTTTGTAATTTTTCATTCGCTATCATTTAAAACTCCTTCCTTTGCAAATCAAAGAAAACCCAATGCCAACTGACTGAAGCAAGGGGAGCTTACTTGAAGATTCCAGGGGTAAGGACAGGTGTCAGGAACAGCTGGTTTCAGAATTCAGTTCCCACTCTTCCCCTTCCTTCTTATCGACTCAGCTCTATGTTCATTATTCTCATTTAGAGACAATTTCCCCTTTTTGGAAGCAAAAGGTCTCAGGAGCTCTATACTAAATACTAGTAGTTAAGTTACTCTTCTCTAGAAGCTTCTGCACAAGTTTCATTGCATAATATTGGTTCTATTGGAAAACAAATCTCTCTGAACTAATGACCTTGGATTGGAAAAATACTCTGTCTTGAGTCAATGTAGCATGCTCCACTCCAAGAGGTGAGGGCTGACTTAGTCTCTTCTGTATTTGTGGGCTAAAAGTAGGGGAAAAGTGGTTCACAAAAATCAGGAGCTTCTGGTGGGAAGTAGGGGTGCCTTGGTGGCTCAGTCTGTTAAATATCTGCCTTTGGCTCAGATCATGATCTTGGGGTCCTGGGATTGAGCCCTGCCTTGGGCTCCCTGCTGTGTGGAAAGTACTTTTCTCCTTCTATCCCTCTCCCTACTGCCATTAGTGTGCTCTCTCTCTTTCCCAAATAAATAACATCTTTAAAAAAAATCAACTGTGGGAGGCAAAAGCAAGCAAAATATTTACTGTATTTTCTGTCTGTCTTTTTACTATCATTTTTAAGGCATTTGGTCTAAACAGTGCTCACTGAGATAAAAATTCAGCAAATTACAATTTAGGTGTATCATACAGATGGAGGTTCTGGGTTATGATTTCGAGCTTCTTCTTTCCTCTCCACCTACCCTAGCCTACAACAATATATCTCATGGGATGACTGATATTAGCTACATGCATTTATTCCACTATGCAGAAAATTTAGATCTTGTCTTTGGGAGTCTATGGATCCCAGTGCTCATTGAATAGTCTTTGATTTCTGTGAACACTTAAAATCTGACAAATACGTTATTATTGACTGTTCTAACAACAAATATGAATTTGTAGAACACTTATTATTCCATGTCTATTTCTCATGTAGTTCACTGACCCAGAGCTTTCAGTATCTTATGGAAAATATCTTCTTCCTCTCTCCTCCGTTCCCTCTCACCCTAATGAACTATTAATATATTATGATCAACATTTTAGTATCTATTGCCGATTATGATGATACTAATGTGTGTAATATCTCACATCACTAAGCATTGTCTCACCTTTTTTTTGTTTAAGCTTTATAAAAATTCTGGGAGGCAAGTACTATTATCAATTAGAAATTGAAGCCATTTGAAACCTGTTAAAAGTCATACAAGGACTATGAGGTTTAGGTTACCTGACCTCACATTCAATATTCTTTCCCACTTAGCACTACTCTATGGTTTGAAAAAAAAAAATCCTCAGCTCAGCCAGAGGGGCCTGGAGAAGTAGAGGCTTATAGACATTTGGCAAAATCATTATAAGTGAAATAGGAAACATCCTCCTCCTAAATCATCAACAAAGCAAGTTTTATCTTTGAAGTGGAATTTATTTGATCCAGCTCTATCTTCAGAGGAGAGATAATTAAAAAAACTACCTATTTCACAAAAGGCACAGATGTACTTATATTTTAGAAGTTTGAAGAGATTATGTGGAGGTTCTAAATCAATTATTTCACATTCTCTGATTTTTAGATCTACCATTAATGTACTGTTAGAACAGATTAGACCTTAGGAATTTTACCATATATTAGAGATCATAGGCTCTGTAATTATATAATTCATCTTGACAAATTACAGTGCTATATAATATATTGTTATAACCATTTATTATCTAGTCTTTCCCAACTAGACCAGAACCAGTAAATTATGTTCAAAACCACTTCTTGGGTTGTGAATAAAAATATCTCATTTGCTTTGTTCTTACTAATCTATAGAATCGATAAACTTAAGTGCTATCATACATTTAAGACTGTAGAATCTTCTTTATCCCAAGGATTATTTATTCTTTCTGGTAAATTGCTGTAAATAAGTACTAATTCCTGACTTAATTATAGCACTATTCATTGGGAAATGACTTTGCCTATCACTAAATTATTCCAAACTTACAATTAAAATGTTCTTGGTCCTCTTGCATAAATAAACCTACAGAATAATTTCTCCAAAACATTACTTTCTCCTTTTCAAGTAGTGTTGATAATTGGCGATTCAGGGTGCTGCATATGGATATACGGCAGCAAATGCAAATAGTGGAGACATTGTTTTCTTAGTATCACTGAAAGGAAGAGGACTAAGATGAAATAGAAAAAATAGGTTTTTTTTCTTGTGAAAAGCAAATTCAAAGCAATACATGTAATTCCAAATATACTTAAGTATAATCTAAGCCAGTGAGCCAGCAGCAGCTGCTGTGTGCAAGCATGAGAGGTTCCAAGAAGGATCTAACCTCCCCCACCCCCACCTTTGCTGTTTGTTTGTTTGTTTGTTTGTTTGTTTGTTTATTTATTTATTTATTTATTTATTTATTTATTTATTTTTAAGATTTTATTTGAGAGAGAGCTCACAAGCAGGGAGAAGAGCAGAGAGGGCAGACTCCCTGCTGAGCAGGGAGCCCCACACAGGATCCATCCCAGGATCATGACCTGAACTGAAGGCAAATTCTCAACTAACTAAGCCACCCAGGCATCCCTGCAGTCAGGAATATTAATGTCATGTTTATATCTTTTTTTCTGTTGTCACCCAGATAGCCCCTGACCCAAGCACCATTGTGGGCCTCTGACTTCTGTTACCTGATAATTAACTACAGGGCCTAGAGAAAAGAAGCTTCACCTTTCTGAACATATTTATATAGGCAATAAAGTTGAAAAGAACTTAACATGCAGACATAAATGAAAGAAGAAATGCTTTGGTAAGGAATGGCAAGAGAGTGGCATGAGGTCTGGTGAAGTTGCCTTTGAGAGAGGGAAGCTGGCTTCTCCAGGTAGCCAGTGACATTGTGCTGATATCAGCTTTTGGGAACTGGATTTGGTTTACAAAAACTCCAAGTTTCAGGGCCAGATCTGTCCTTTTCATTTACTTTTCTTGTTTGTTTACTTGTGCATTTTCAATATTCATTGATCTTTGGCACTACATTGTGCCAAGCTTTTGAAAGCCTTGGTTCTTCCTCTAATTTTATACTCAATAATTTGAAGATATCATAGTGTCTTCTCATTAATACTTAAAATTTAGATTTGGAACTCAGAATACTTAATTCATCGTTTCAAATATTCACTAATTATATTTATTACAAAAAGAATAGCTGAGTCAGCAAACGTTTCTCAGTCTCTAAAGAGAGAATATCTTCTTTTCCTCGCTATGTTATTTCTCTTTCTTTCTCCTTTCTTTCTTGTAAAAACTGTATTTTTTTTTTTATAAAAGAGGATATTAAACAAACATTGCCTAGATGGGAGCCTGCAGGAAAAATGCTGTATTTTTGTTGTTTGAGTACAGGTATCTTGTACAAATCTACATATTTTTTAACTATGCCTTTTGGGAGTTATAAAGCTGGTTTTGAGATGTTGATAGTGTATGAGCTGTGTCAGAACTTTCGCCTTCCTGATATAAATTGGAAGACAGATTGGCCACTCACCAATATTGAAAACGGAATCTGATGGGACCTGTGATTGTCAGGCAGTGGAAATCATAGACTCAAGCTAAAGGTGTGTTGTCAACACATATAAAATGTGGGCAAGTGTGTGTGTGTGTGTGTGTGTGTGTAATATGTATATATATGTACATAATGTGTATATATATGTATATAAGCATGGGTGGACCTTATAGATATTATGCTAAGTGAAATAAGTCAGACAGAGAAAGACAAGTACCATATGGTCTCACTTATATGTGGAATCTAAAAAAATAAAAACAAAACAAAACAAATTCATAGAAAAAAGATAAAGATTTGTGGTTACCAAATGCAAAAGATAGCGGTGGTGGAAGATTCCAGTTATAAGACAAGTAAGTACTGGGGATATAACGTACAGCATGATGACTATTGTTACCACCGCTGTATGATATATTATTTGAAAGTCACTAAGAGAGCAGATTCTCAAAGTTCTCCAGAAAAGAAAAAAGTTTTCTTCTTTTTTCCTTTTGTAACTACATGAGGAGTTGAATATTAACTAAACTTACTGTGGTAATCATTTCATAATATATGTATGTAAAGTCATGCAGTATACTTTATACCTACACAAAGCTATATGTCAATTATATCTCAATAAAACTGAAAGAAATGTGGGCAAGTTAAAAACAGAGAGATGAAGAGATCCTGTATCAGGACACAGAGAGATACAAATGATGTGGCAGGGACACATCTTCCCTTTCCACCATACAAAGCAGCGCTTCTTATAATCTGTCCACCCTCTGTTTATTGCTCTGCTGGTCTGTGATCCTGCCTGGGTCTGTCTGGATGTTGTCAGGGAACGTGTCAGGACTCATCGTGTGTGGCCATTCCTGAATAGCTACCCTTATGTGAGGCCAGAGAAAGGAGGACTTAGCCTTATGTAGCAGCATCGGGAATCCCAGGAAAGCTCCAATAACCGCCTTCTTGGCCCTAAATCACATTCATATCTCTAATGCCTGCCTTCAAAACTTCATCACACAAGACCTTGGGTGTTTGAGGGCTGTATCCCAAATCCACTTCTCTGTTAGACCTTGCAATGGTTTCTGATGGCCTCTGGGACCCATGTCAAACTGCCAACATGTAGTAAAGGGTCTTTTTGTTTGGCCTCTCTATTTTTGGTCTTATCTGTCTCTGTGCGGCAAACAGGGAAGCTGTGAGCCACAGCCACTGTCTTCTTGGTTAGTACTTTTTTTCTCTGATGAGCTGCTTTGTTCTCAGCTCAAGGACACTTCCCCGTGCTCCTCCCTGGTCCTAGAGTCTCCAGTAAGCAGGGGTTCATTCTTCGTCATGCATCATCTCTTTGCTGAAGTTTTTCTTATTCACTCATTGTTTTGTGGAGCAGGTAAGCTTTCCTCTTTCCTTAGTCCTCTCTCAGTTTTTTCATGACCTGCCATGTGTTCCCATGGGACGGAGATGCATGAGACTCAGAGCAGGGACTGTGCCTGCCTTGCAGGCCATCAGATTTCTGGTGTTTGGCACCAGGCCTGATACATAATTAGCTCTCAATACGCTTTGGTTGAATGAATAAATAATGAACACACACTAATTGCTAATATGAGGTGCTGTTCAAATTAGTGTAAAATTATACTTTCTGTTAATTAAAAAATAACGATATGAAATGTTTTGTGTAAAATATCATAAATCCCAGAGTCACTAGAAGCTACTGAAATTGAGAAAACATGAGTCAAGACAGGAGAGTTGAAGACCTTCATCTGTTCTGAAGTGGGGAGTGAATGCAATGAAAATGATGAACGTAAGCCTGGTGCCTGTGTTTCTGTCTGCTAGTCTGTGATCTCTTTGAGGGCTGTGGCTGCAGCCAACCTGGTGAATTGGACCACAGTGGCTACTCTGACATCTAGGGCACAGTAGTTTTCATTAAGTATTTGTTGAATGAAGAAAATAAGGAGCATAAACATTCTAATATTAGGCATGAGAAACAATTCTTATCTTTACTGAGCTTATGCTTTAATGGATAGCAGTCATTGTCTGCCTTCAAGTTGTCAAGCCTAACACACTTATTGAGGAGATAAGACTTCAGTATTGTAATACAGGCTAGATTTGCCTCCTGGAGTAGGGTTAACATTCAGAGGTATTGTATCAATCAGTCTTCAGGTGGTGTTTTTTTTTTTTTTTTTTTTTGTGACCATCCTCTCTTCTCTCTACCTGAAATTCTTTGCTCCCCTCACCACAACTTCCATCAAATGTTCTCAGTTCTGACCTATTAAACTCTAAAGTATGGACAGATTTTCCTCCTGCAAAAGAAATTTATAAAATACTTATGAATGGCCTAGAAACTAGGATCTTCTTACCTACTACTAAATTTTCTAGTCCTCCTTGGATTCTAGAATGTTTCTGATTTGTACCAGTTTGTCTAGACTTTGACATAGTGCCTTGTCACAATTTACACGTCTATATCCAGCTGATTTCAGGCTACCCAGCTCCTTGCAATCATTATCTGTCATGATTCTAATACAACCTCCAGATCTACATAATACCCCACCCTTCCCCTTTTCCAGCTCTCCGTGCAAGGCTTTCCTTGCTATAAATTGGTGATTTACAGATCTTATGGCCTCAAAAATGGCATAAGGAAAAGATTAGGCTAATTGAGCATTATCAAGGCCTTTGGCTAGGATGGATTCTCTTAGAATTCAGAATTATCACTCTTGCTGCATTTATGACTGGACACATAGGCATGCCTAGCTTTAGAACCAACTTTCACAAATACATTGGCTTATTTCTTTTCAAACGATGAAGTTTCCTGAGGATGACTCATTACTTCTCAGAGACAGGTTCTGGGATGGAATTCTGGTAGAAGGATGGGTGTGAGTCCCAATGCTCTGAAAGGTTGGTAATTTATCTTTGTGCCTCTGACTACTAAAACTTTTCAGATTTTATAGTTTAATAAACATTTCCTGAGGGTACCTGGGTGGCTCAGTTGGTTAAGCATTTGCCTTCGGCTCAGGTCATGATCCTAGGGTCTTGTGATCAAGTTCCGAATCAGGCTCACTGCTCTGCAAGAAGTCTGCTTCTGCCTCTCCTTCCCAGCTTATGCTCTCTCTCTCTCTCTCTCTCTCAAATAAATAAATAAATAAAATCTTTAAGAAAACACACACACACATTTCTTGAGTGTCTACCAGGAACAAATATGATACTGAGGTAAATAAGCCACAACCTGTACCTCTGAATCTCATGTAGATAGACAGGCATACATGGAGTTTCCACATAAATTGAGTGTACAGGGATACAGGGGAATAGAAGCCTACATGGAAACATAATGAAGAGGCATTTTATTTAACCCAGTGATTCTGAAATGTTGATGTTTTTCAGAATCACCCAGAACACTGAGTAATCCCTTGCTGAGGCCACCTGCAGAATGCCTGATTCAATAGGTCTGGGGTTGAACCCAAGAGTTTGCGTTTGTAACAAACTCCCAGGTAATAATCTTGCTCCTGGTACAGAATCCATTTTGAGGACCACTGTGTTAGGGGTACAGAGGAAGGTTTTCTGGAGGTGATGGCCTGATCAAATTTAAAAAACAAATGAGATACCAATGGAGGGAATTTCAAGAAAGGTAAGAGTGGGGTCAGAGACACAGCGGAATGCACAAGGCATTACAGTGTTTCTGGAGGGTGCAAAGAGCAGGAGATGAGGCAGGGGCTTCCAGACATAAGAGAAATTAGGCATATCAATAAGCTGTGGAGCATTTCCCCCAACCCCTCCTCTCTCCCTGGTATTCAGTCCTGGAGCGGTTACTGTAACATTTCAATTCTATACAATCTGAAAAGAATCACACAATTGCCAAAAATTATGGGTAATTCTTCCCTCCTGGACCATATTCAGAGACTGGCCTTATTTAACGTGTCTCTGAAAGATGAGGGTTGTAAGAATATTTTAAGAAGGCCGGGAAAATTTAGACATACAATGATTATAGGCTACATGAAAATGATGTAGAAACCCAGCAATATTCCACATAGTACCTGTCAAAACCAGAAGTTTAAAAGTGTTTGTTTGGTAGAATTCAAGAAATATGCTTTATTGAATGTCAGTGTGAGACTAAAGCATACATCTGTGACTATTGTTCACCATTTCCAGTTATATCATCAAACGTGTGAAGTTAAAGTACAATAAAATAAAATCCAATCTAGAAAATCGTTTAAAATTTTTGGTTTTAATTTATGTAATTAATGACTACTTATAAATAAAGTTGAAGTTTCTGTTTATATAAAGAGAGAAATCCTGGTGATATCAATGGAATAATTGTTTTTGTTCTACACACTTTGAGCTTTTATGTACTTTGATACTATTAACAACAAAATATATCATACAAAAAGGCATATACAGAGAACAGGTATAATTTAAAGACTGTTAACAATATGAATCTTATTTTCCACATTAGAACATTACCAGTGTCTCTGAGACATCCAATTTACCTTTCCCTGATCATGTGCCCAGTCACCCCACCCAGAGGTAACCTACTACCAGCCTTACATTTGTTTTAATAATTTCCTTCATTTCATTTTAGTTTTGCCATGTATATATTTATAAACTATGTATTTCGTAGTTCTGACCATTTTTTGAAATGTGCATTAATGGAACATCACTGTGTACATTTCTAGTTCCCTTGCAAGTTTTGGTTAACATGATGTTGAGAATTGGCTCTGTAGACATAGATAGCTCTAGGTCATTATTTTCACCACTAAGGGATATTCTGTTGTATGAACAGTCACAAACTTCCTTACCCAGCTACCTTTAATGAACGTGAGAGGATTTCCATTCCTGCATGTGTTTCACTGCAATCAAGGCTCTTTGTGTGCCTTGCTAACTTGTAGACCATGTATATGTTTAGGTGTATTAGGTAATATTAAATTATTTTTGAAGTCACTTGTTACAATTTTTTCATTGCTTCTAGAAGTGGATGAGAATTCTCTTTCTTTTGGCAGACTTGTTTATTTTTTTGTCAAAGTTGGAAAAGTGTTAAATCATTGTTTTTCCATCAGCATTTCCCTGATAATTTACATCTTTGTTCATGTTTTCTCTTCTCTAAAAATCTTTGTTCATATCCTGTGTCCATTTTTATTTAAGACTATTTATTGATTCATAGAGTTTTAAAAAGCCTAGAGGCTCATCCTTTGTCAGTTATGTTTTTAAAATATTTCCTTATAGTTTTGGTATATATATATATATATATATATATATATATATATATATATATATCACATGTATATTTATCTTTTGATAAACAGAATATCTCATATATCATATGGTTAAAGATATCAACCTCTTTATAGTTTGTGCTTTTTAAATTTTTTTTTTTTTCAGAGAGAGAGAGAGAGAGGCAGAGGGAGAGGGAGAAAGAGAATCTCAAGCAGGCTTCATGCCTAGCACTGAGCCCATCCAGAGCTCAATCTAACAACTCTGAGATCATAATCTGAGCTAAAGTCAAGAGTCGGACCTTAACCCACTGAGCCACCCAGGCATCCCTATAATGTGCTTTTTAAGCACAGGTTCCAAGTATTAGATTTCCTCCCAAACGTTTTTAAATTTCAAATTTTTCTTTTTATTTTTAAGTCTTTAGTATGTTTGTTGTGTGTGTGTGTGAGAGAGAGAGAGCGTGCACAAGTACACATAGGTGCAATGTGATGTGTGATATAAAGTATCCATTAAGGTATTTTTATTATGTGTAGTCAATTGTTTCTATGCTATACCTAGTGGTCTGAAATTTTGGCTCTATTTATGTATACATGATTTTCTGTTTCTAGAGTTGTATTCAGTTTCATTGATCAGTCTATCTATATGCCACTACCGTACATTATTCATTACTATAGTTTTAAAGTGAAGAGATATTGTTCAAGGCAATTTCCCATGCCAGGTTCTTTTACTCAAGGAATGCATAAACTATTTTAGACCCTTTTATCTTCTATATACATATTGGATTTTGGCTTTTCAAAATCCATTAAAAGCAGGTTGAAATTTTATTGGGAACTTTTTTGTCTGTAGATAATTGTGGAAAAATCAGCATTTTGCAATAATGATTTTCCGCAAGTAAGAACAAAGTATATATTTTTTTATTCATAGAGGTTCTTTTATTTAATAAATTTATTTTTTATTGGTGTTCAATTTGCCAACATACAGAATAACACCCAGTGCCCATCCCGTCAAGTGCCCCCCTCAGTGCCTGTCACCCATTCATCCCCACCCCCACCCTCCTCCCCTTCCACCACCCCTAGTTTGTTTCCCAGAGTTAGGAGTCTTTATGTTCTGTCTCCCTTTCTGATATTTCCCACACATTTCTTCTCCCTTCCCTTATATTCCCTTTCACTATTATTTATATTTCCCAAATGAATGAGAACATAGAGGTTCTTTAAATACCTTTAAATTAGGTTTATAACTTTTATAACGTGTGTCATTTTTCACATTTATTTTTAGATTCCTTCTATTTTGTTGCAATAACATATGGAATCTTTTTTAAATTCAATTTTGAGGAATTTATTGTTGGTGTATACAAATGCAATGCACTTTTTTTTTTTTTTGAGAGAGAGAGAGAGAGAAAGAGCATACACCCATGAGTGAGAGCGAGGGGCAGAGGGAGAGGGAGAGTGAGAATCTTAAGCTGGCTCCATGCCCAGCACAGAGCCCTGAGATCAAGACCTGAGTCGAAATCAAGAGATAGGTGCTTAACTGATTGAGCCACCTAGGCACCCCTGCAGTAAACTTTTCTATGTTTCTCTTATATCTGGCAAATCTCCTAAACGATTTGTATTATTTTTTGTTATTTGTTGATTAAATTGATTGAATTTACTATGTAAGGAATCATATACTCTGTGATTAAAAACAATACTGTTCCTCCTTTCTGATCTCTATCCCTGCTTGTTTTTTTGTTTTTTGTTTTTGTTTTTTCGTACAGTAAGATACTATTTTTTTATGAAGTGTATCAGTCAGAATAACCTTGGCTGCTAAAACAAACAACTTCAAAATCTCAAGAGTTTCAACATAAGAGTGTATTTGTTGCTTTTGGTCACAGCCAGTTCTGTTTGCCAGTTGTAGCTGTGGGCACTTTGCTACATCCAGTAACTTCCATCTTGTGGGTCTTAACCCTCAGAGGTCAGTCAAAGTAGCAGGCAGACAGAGAAAGTGCACAAATTAGGAGTGAGAGTTTATGGTCCAAGCCTGGAAATCATGCACATCTCTCCTTCTCCCAGTCTAATGGCCAGACTTCTGTCACATGATCACATCCAGCCAGGAGGGAGGATACAGGGTAATCATCTGCTCAGGGCTAAGGGGGAACAGAGGATGCTGAACAGTCATGGTAATATCTGTCACAGCAATTTGAGAGTTATCTTCTATTCCTTGTTTGCTTTTTGCATCTGCTTAGATGATCATGTGGTTTTCTTTTTTTAATATGCTAATTTGAAAAATCGCTCTAATGCACTTTCTAATGTATAAAGCAATTTTATATTTGGGGAAAAATCTGCTGAGATATATTGTATTTAAAAACCTCTTTAAATGCACCTCTTCGTTTTATTTGTTATTTTTGTTTGTTAAAATATAGTTGACCCACAATGTTACATGCTTTGTTTGGACTTTTTGTGTCTATATTCAGGAGTGAGCTTAGCCAATAATATTCCTTTCTCATAAACATCTTTGATTTTGTTGCTGAGGATAAATTACACTCACACAATTATCTGAGGATTTTTTTTATCTCTTACTATTTTTACAATATAGTGTATTCACTTGTTGAATTAATTGCTCCTTGATTATTAGGTAGAATTTATGAGATTTTAAAAAATTTTCACTGTACTAGAACTTACAAAGAAAGGTTTCTAGGCCTGTTTCTTCTTGGTCACAGTTGGTGATTCATAGTTTTCTAAGAATTAGTTTTCTAAGAATTATCTAAACCTTTGCATTTGTGGGCAAGATATTGCTTATAATAAATTGTCATTTATATTTTTAATCTCTGCTCTGTCTGTATCCATTACTCTCTTCCATTTCTAATAGTCTTTTGAGGATGCTTTTCTTTTTTTCCCTCTGTATCTCTTGCCAGAATTTTATTGTGTTTAGCTTTTAAAAGAAATCAAATTTTATATTAGTTGTTTTTCTTTATTGCTTGTTTTTTTAATAAGTAATTTTGGCTCCTATGAATTTTCTTCCTTTTGCTATCTTTGGATTTTTTCTTTAGTTTGTTCTTGCTTCATAATTTGGATTCTTTAGCTATTATTTTCATACCATCTTCTTTTCTTTTTTTTTTTTACCATCTTATTTTCTAACAGAGAAATCTTTGCTAAACATGGGGCTTTAAATATATTATTTTATGTTATCTTTTATAGTTTTATTGTTTTACCTTTCACATGTAATTCTACAATCCAGCAGAAATTCATATTACCTTATGACGTGAATCAGGGTTTAAGATTTATTATTTTTCATATGGATATGCCACTAAACAAAACTCCTACAATTTCTGTGTAAGCCTATCTTCTCTCTTGTGCAGTGCCACTTTTTCATTCACCAGGTATGTATGTATGTGTGGGTCTACTCTTGAACTTGTATTTTTTTGCACCAAACCATGTCATTTTAATTACCATACCTTTGTAATAAGACTTTCTACCTAATAGAGTAAGTTCTCCAATTCAATTTTTCTCCAAAATTCTTAGCACTCTAATGTCCCCTTGCATTTCTATAAAAAAATGTTAAAAGCAGCTTATGGAATTTTTACAGAAACTTTCAACAGAATTTTTTTTAAATCCTGAATAATTACATATGGTAAAATTCATAGATCTTAAATATACATGTCAATGGGTTTTAACAAATTTATTCACCTTGGTTATCATCATAACCAATGCTCCAAATATCCTTGCAGCCTAGAAACTTTCCTCATGGCCATTTCTATTCCTGCTGCCTGGAAGCTTGTTCTCAGTTATAGGTTCATTATTAAATGTCTCCAGAAATGTCAGTTTTCTGTATTTTAAGATAAGAGACAGATTGCTTGTGTTCCTTTGTATATTCAGAATTTGATTTTCAATAGCTCTCATATTCTCCATTTGCTTGAGGCATTTAGAGAATTTGTGACTTACCAGTAGAATGGCTGGGAAAACACTTTATGCTTAGACCATACATTTCTTCACCAAATCTCAAAGGGCTGCTTCTCCGTGGTACCTTCTGTCTTCAAAGCCTCCCCTAACTCGTTATCCTTACCCTTGCTACCTGGGACTGGATATGATGCCTTCCTCCAAGGAAAGTCTTTACGTAGAATGCTGGTTGTCCCTAAATAACTTATGTCTAATACCTCTGCTGTCTGCACCCTCATTGTCCCACTCCTTCTAGATTGAAACAATATGTCAGTAAAATCATGGGCACCTTTTGGTTTTTATTATATTTTTTATCTTTGGTGGCAACTACTTTAATTTTTTTTTTTCCTGAAAGATCTCCAGATTTGGGGAGATGAACATATCTTGACTTTTAGAGTAATTATTTGGGTTTTCAATATAGCAGAAATATATATAAATATGTGTATTGGATACATTTATATTTCTCTATTTATTGTCTTATAAAAATGTTTTCTATCGAGCAGTATGACATATAAATATCTAAAATCTTGTCAGTTTTATTTTATATAAAATTTTTTAGTTTTCCTTTCAACTTTATTAAAGGCTTGGAGGGTATGATATTTTTAGAGGAAAGCTCAAAGATATATAAAGTGAAGAGGGGATCAATGATGTGAACTCTAGTCTTCACCTACAGAGGGTCTATCTGCCTGACACATGAGTGAAAATTTAAGCACATGTGTTGGTCACACAAGACTTTTCCCAAGATGTACCTACTTTCCCCCAAAACAAATAATTCATGCAGAGCATTGTAGTACAGAAAAGCGGATTTATTATGCTGAAGGTAGAAACCCATTGTTTTATAATGTTGAAGACAGAAAATGAAATTGAATTAAAACAATTTGGGAGCAAGAACAAATGAAAGGAAGCGGACGTGGCATTTAAAGTCTGGAACAGGCTACAAAGTTGATATTTTGATCAACTGCAAGAAATGTGTAAATACCAGGGATTGGAAAAGATTTGCATTAATTTGAAGCCAGAGGATCTCAGTCGCAGAGAACAGGAAACTCTGATACAGTGTGGATAGCACAAGATTCTTGAATTTGCATGTTAACAAAATTACCAGGTAAGTCTGATGAAGGTAGTCATGAGCCATATTTTGATAAATAGACATTCTGACAATCTCTGTGTCTGTATGCATGTGAGGGATGCCTGTATTCAGATGTTAAAGAAACTAAAGATAGATTTCTTTCTTTTAGGGATTGTAAGCAACACACGCGCGCGCGCACACACACACACACACACACACACACACATACACACACAAAGTTTGCCTCCTGTCTCGGAACATATCATTTTCCAGGCTGATCTTCCTAATGCCCACATTTAGGTATCTATGATGGCTGCCAATTGTAGAAGATGAGAGAAGTAGCAATCCTTCATCCCATAAGCCATTCAGATGGTCTATTTAGTTCTGCTAATGTACTCTTGATATTGGGGCAAAGAAAAATCAGATCCGTAATGTATATAGAGCCTTACGAGAGATATTACCAATGAATTTCATCTGTGACAGCTACATGCTTCTTTTACCTCCATATCAAATACATTCCATGTATGGAAGCTGAAAGGGAGAATATACTGCATGTAATACCAATTTTTGGTAGCTTGCAGATATCCTCTCTCCCTCCCTCCCTTCCTCCCTCTCTCTCTCTCTTTTATCTTGTATTCATCACTCATAAAACAAACTCTCTTAAAGCTGTCTTTGCTTTAAGCATCAAGCAACTTGCAGAAGAAATTATAAACTTTATTTATGCCACTGTTTAATATGCTATTCTGGAGTGTTGCTTTCCTTTCATATATCAAAATGAGAATCACATCTGTTAATGCAGATGGCTGAAGATAGAACAGAACCCAAAGTAGAACTTAACGCATTCTCCTGCACTTGCCCAAATATGCTCTTCATGTAAAAACAAGACAACTTGCTGGAATAATGTGTTGATGCAAAGATATGGGTAAGTTTTTGAATGGTCGTATTTATTTAAGTTAATGAAATTAAGTCTCCCATTTTCATATGGGGAAGATGGGGAGAAAGAGAAGTTTGTAACAACTTGAATGAGTACATTCTCTCCTCTGGTGATTGATGTATGTTACTATGCCTTGAGAACACATTAAAAAATGTGGGAGGCCAGGACACTCAGAGAGTGATGATGGCTACGTGGTCTAAACTATGTTAAAACCTCCAGCTTAAAAAAAAAAACCCTCCAACTTAAAGGGGAACATGAACAGGTGGACAAAATAGAAATAAATATAACATGTTTCATCTACCCAAGCCTTGCCTGCTTTGTAGGGATCTTCGAGATTTAGAGTGACACAAATTTTAAAAGCTCAAATCAAAGCATCCCAACCTACTCATCACCCACGCAACCTACAGTGAATCTTAAATCAGAAAGGTATAGAAGCTAAGGAGATTTGAACAAAATATATCCAGTTGGTTATAAGTTTTGGCTGTAAAATGAGGTTTTAGAGGAAGTTGCAAATTTAAATGTGATTCAATGAGAGTGAACATATGATACGCACAGTATGCTTGTCTATGGGGAATGAAGAACAAATTGAGTAAAATGAATATACCCTTGTTAGGTAGAAATACAGTTGTCCACCATGGAAAAAAACACTCCTGGGGTGTTTCTATTTATATTTTTGGTGGAATAAGTTGTACTTGTGCCAGCAGCTATCTTCACATTTTGCGATTATTGGCTGAGCAACAGAGAAACCTTTCGGGTTGGGGTTTCCAACCACTGAAAAGCTTATATTGTGTTCAGCTGACGCTACTTGGCAAAAATTTGTGCCACTCCCCCCCTCCCCTCCACACACACACCATGGGCTCTGGTCTCCTGAGATGTGTGGAAAGAGATGGAAATAAAACAAAAGGCACATTAAATTAACTATTGAGAACAACTTCAGACAAACAATTCTGCTCCTAAAGGTAAGTAAATGAGTAGAACTATTCCTATAACAATTACTAGTATTCAAGTGAATTATTTCCTATATGTTTTCATCAAAAAGTATAAAAAATGATTGAGCTCAGTCTGTCTTAAGGACTACAGGGATTTTTTTAAAAAAGAATAATATACCTTTTGTGACTTCATAGATCTTAAAATGTAGTGCGAAGAAAGCAAGTGTGAATTTTAAAGCACGATGTACTTTAAGGTGGGTGTGAAGAACATTGTAATGGAAATAGTTACAAGATGCTGCTGATGAAAAAATACATATGAACTGAGGTTTAGAGTAGGTTACATGAAAGTGCAAAGTAATGTTTTCAAAGGCTATTAATAATATTGGTATTTGGATACAAATTGAAGAACAGAAAATATTTTTGGAAGAGAGAAGAGTGAACAAAGACAGTGAATATGTTGGTTTTAGGGAGAAAACCAATATCTAGGGAGATGACCAATATCTTGTATGCTGCATGAACATCAACATGGAGTAGAAATGTGGGCTGGAGATAAGGAAATAGAGGTTGGTGTCAGTCCATGGAATGGCTGAAATACCATGCTCATGACTCTTGATTTGCAGGAGGTGGGAGCAAATCTGTTTTAGAGACAGAGCAATGTGTGCATTATAGAGGGTAGAATTTGGGAACAGAGTGAGGAAGGGTGAAAGTATTTAGAAAGAGATTTTCTAAGGATACTTATAGAAAAATGTAGTGATAATGCAAATATGAAAACCTTATAGAGGAGGAATAAGAAGGACTTGGTGATCAAGTAGTTGCAACAAAATGGGAAAATATGTCATTCACTGGGCTTCCAGGAATCCAGGAATAGGCACACTGGCCCAGTGGGGCTACTCACCGAGATGCAGCAGGACAAGTGTATATGGAAGTAGAAGCTGAATGTGGGAGAGAGGTTGCCACCCCCAGGACATGGGCTGGGGGAAAACCCTGGTTGGAAGAGATAGCTCCAAGAGGATATGGAAGCTGATGGATGCTGGATATGGTCCTTCCTATGCGGCACTCCCTAATCCTCAGGAAAGCTAGTATATTCACAAGATTGTTGATTTAAACAGAGGTTTTTTGTTTTGTTTTGTTTTTTGGTTGGAACTAGATAAACAAAATATATGGAGTGCCTCACTCTGCAAAAATTCCATGCAAATTAGTTTTTCTTTTTTATGGCCTCCTCTCATTCTCATGACTGAAGAGCACAAAAAAGAAACCAGTGTAGGATAAAACCAAAATGACATGTGTAGGAGAAGCAACAGAGTTGAGAAGCCCTGAGGAAATAGAACGAAGATTTTGGAGATGATTGACCATGTGAGTTGGTAGAAAAGAGTTCACATTACGTTCACTTTGGTTTGCTACAGGTAGGGAGGTCCCATTTGATTCTAGAGTTATAGAGAAGTGAAGAGTAAGGAGCCAAAAGGTCTTAAGGATAACTCATGCTTTAAAAAGAAGTCCCTGAGGAAAAGGTCATCCTTTTTTAATAAATGAGGAAAGATTAGACAAAGATGTTGGAACAAGAAAAGGAATCTGTTAAGCTCGAAGTACTGGCAAGACATTAAAATATGTGTAAGAATAGCAATCTGAAACTCCAGTTCAGAGCTAGGGTAACGGCATGTACTTGTAAATTATTAGCTTGGAAGTGTCAAACACCACTGAGGAGATGGGAGGACAGATGGTGAGGACAGAATGTTGGAATTCATCCAATAATTATTTGTCGAACATATGACATGTATGAGAAACTCATCTCAGTGCTGGGGTTACGGCAGTGAACAAAGTAGACCAAATCCCTTTTTTTATGAGGAACGCGGTTGGTGTGAAAGTAGGGTGAAGAAGATTTGGTAAAAGGAGAGAGTGAGAGAAGACAGATGGTAGATAATTTTGATTAAGAAGGAATGGGTACAAGAAAGATGCAAAAGGAAAGAACGCACACGTTGGAGTCAAACAGAACAGAGTTAAGTCATATCGACTTGGTAGAAAGTAGGATCTACATCAAGCTATTGAATCTCAGTTTTTGGCATAAGGGGAATTACAGTTTGTGTGTGTGTATTAGATGAATAAAATATGTCATTGTAAACATTCAATCTGTGCATGTCTTTCTTTACACTCCTCGTACCCTGATTACTAGGGAATACACTAAACACCTGTACATCTCTCCCTCCCTTGGACTAGCAGAGTGGCTTTCTTCTACTCAGTATAAATGCTAAACTTCTACTGTGGCCAAAGAAGACTTGCATATTGATTTCCTGAGCCCCACACCCCACCCTCCTTTGCTTCTCTGTGTGTATGCCATGGGAATACTGTTTTTCATGTGGTGATTTCAACATTGTCATTACCAGTTGGAATGCTCTTGTGTCCTCAATTCACCATTCATTGACTAGTTAATTCAGATTTCATTCATTTCCTCAGGAAGTTCTGATTTCCCAGACCAGGCCAGGCCACACACCTGTATTCTCCCCTGAAGCCCAATTCTCCTTTGTGACACCTTTTACAGTTGTAAGTAAATAACTGACAGTGTAATTAGTGGCTAAATGTCCACAACCCCCAATAGGACATAAGCTGCAGAACTGTCTGTGCTCCAGTTAGCAGTTAGTTTGATCCATGGCCACAGAACAGATGCACAGTCTACACCTGTTGCACCTATAAATAAATGGCACAAGGTAGACATCCCAATAAAAGATTGCTGAATAAATTAATGGAAAAATAGGAGTAATACATCAGGATAATGCCATTGCAAACATACCCTAGGTTCTACCTCTAGTTAAAAGCAGAAGGGCATATTAGAAAAGCAAAAACCCATTCTTCACAATATTACCTTTGGACATACCTTTTAATAATTTTGTCTACCACCCATAAACTTTCCCAAGCATTTAAAATTTTTCTTTATGCATTTTGAAAAAAAGATTTCACTCATTCATTCATGAGAGACACAGAGGGAGAGGCAGAGACATAGGCAGAGGGAGAAGAAGGCTTCCTGTGAAGAGCCTGATGCAGGACTCGATCCCAGGACCCCAGGATCATCACCTGAACCAAAGGCAGATGCTCAACCACTGAGCCACCCAGGTGCCCCTTTTTATCCATTTAAGTTGTACTAAGTCTTACTCAGATATTATTATAAGAACTTACTCCCCCCTTTTCCAACATAATATTTACTTTAATTGCAACAGCTTACACCTTCAAATTTTTCTCTCCCTCCATTTCAATTCAGAATTTCTAGTATTAACTAAACAGCCTATCAGCTTTTGTTCTATTCTGGATGGAAGATTCTGACACACAGCCTGAGTCTGACCTAGTGCTTTCACATCATAGGCTTGCATATCGAAAGCTTTTGTATTTTCACTTGATTGACTGGCTCACTTCCTCTTTGGGCTTTTCTTTCTTTTGCATATTTATATCTTCTTGGAGGTACAAATGCAATGATACACAATGTGCTTTTAGTGTTCACAGTGTCTGAAGGTAGGTGGATAATTTCATATCAATTCATAGTCTTCTTTGATGAGACCCTGGGTTGGACTAATGTTCCAGTATCTGATAGTTGCAAATGACTATATGGTCACGCTGAATACTTTAAAATTGCAAGATAAATAAGAGACTTAAAAATAGTCCACCATAATGAAATATACTGCAAAGTCAAATAACTGAATTTTTACAATCTCTCTATGATGTAAAGACAATGTGTCTTAGAAACTGACAAGAGCAAAAATCTGGTTTTGCCTTTTATTATGTGACTTTGGCTAAGACACATTTCCTAGGCATCAGGTTTATTCTCTCCAAAAGTAGACTATATCTGGTCTATATCATTGCTTTGGAGATTAAATGACAAATGATTTAGCAGAGATGGGGATAATTTCTTAGAAAATGGGACTTTGCTTCTCTGTTTCTCTTCCTTTCATGTAAGACTATCTATTTTAGAATATTCCTTTTCTCCGTCTCCTTTCTGTTCTGTGTCACCTCTTTTCTTTGCATTTTCCTTCCAAATTAATGTCTTTATAAAGCTATCACAATTTGGAAAATTCATCTTACAAATTATCTTTGTAACATATAAGTAACCATAAGTGACTTTGTCTTCTAGAACAGTAATATTTCTATAGAACTTGTGTGGGTGACCCAATGTAGCATTTAGTTATTCAAAATTCAATTTTATGCTAACAGATTTCTATTGAATCATTGAATCAAGAATGGTTAAAATGGAAGGGTTGGGTCATAAAAAACAGAGAGTAATTAGAGTTCTGAAAATATTCCTGACAGAAGAATGTTTTATACCTGCGGACTTGGGGGAGGGAGGGGCCAGTGGCAGTGAGCTCAAGTTGGAGATGGGAAAATTAGTCATCCATGGAAAAGAAATACTGTCAAAGGTAGAATGTGTTAAGCATATTGCATCAGAGTTACTCCAGAGTAGGCTTTCTTTCTTCTTTATATCTGTACTTTTGATGCATCAAAGAGGCTTGGAACTTACTACATACTTATTCAATACAAGTATGTTGACTAACATTTATTACAATTCTTTATTACAAATCCTTCTTTATATAACTTTTTTTCTTTAAGTTGATTGCCCCCATTTTTTAAAAATTAGAACTATCAGCAGCCGAAATTAGATTTTTTTTTACATCTTTCCAACTAATTATCAATTCCACATATGCATAAGAATCAAAACATTGAGTTCACATCCTAGAATAAACACATTGTCATTTCCATTTTTTTTAACTGTAGATAAAAAAAGTTTTCACTAATTAAGTTTTTTAAAAAGATTTTACTTATTTATTTGAGAGAGAGAAAGAGAGAGTGCATGAGCAGGAGTGGGGGCAGAGGCAGAGGGAGAAGCAGACTCTCCACTGAGCAGGGAGTCCAAAGGCCTTGGGGCTGATCCCAGGGTCAGCTGAAGGCAGCCGCTTAACTAACTGAGCCACCCAGGAGCCCCAATTCACTAATTAAGTTTTATTTATTTATTTTTTAAGATTTTATTTTTTATGGGAGAGAGAGAGAGAGAGAGAGAGAAAGGCAGAAACACAAGCAGAAGGAAAAGCAGGCTCCAAGCAGGGAGTCCAGAGTCCAGTGTAGGACTCAATCCCAGGACTCCAGGATCACGTCCTGGGCCCAAGGCAGGTGCTAAACTGCTGAGCCACCCAGGCAACCCTACTGATTAAGTTTTAAAACATACTCCTGTTCTAAACAATAATAGATTTGGTTTACTGAGAAAAATTGATTTTTCAGATTGAAAGTAGGTGGATTCACAAACTGGTCCAAATGCCTGAGGAAAGGAAGTCGATCCTTCATGCATATGAACCAGTGTATCCGTGATCCCAAGTTCATGGAAATGTCTGTGGGCCACAGAATGATTGTAACCTCAGCAACAGCAGTAACAACACTAACAAGGATCCGCAGCTCCAGATGACAGCATCTGCAAGAACCACAGCTCTACTGAATGAGAATGAGTGATTATGAGGGATAGGTATCAGCCTAACCGCCTTTCATGCATTTTCTTATTCAACCCTCTCAATAGTTCATCAGTGCTATTAGCTTGAATTAAAGACAAAGAAACCAAGGCTTAGGTAGCACATTACTAAACTTTGTAAAAATCTCTGTATGTCCTCCATTAGTTCCTGGAGTGGTAATATTTCCAATAAACTTGGGCCAATGAGGTAATGATATAACCAGTTGCATCAACTGAAGTCTTAATTTTATTAATTATGATCTCTACCTAATCATCAGAGGTGACAATGAATAAGAGTGAAAGGACTGACAGGTGGGAACTGAGACTTCTGAAAATATTCATCAAAGCAGCCAAATGCATGAATTTGGGATTGGGGGCTAATGTGAAGGTGGTGTTAGGAAAAGTTAGAATGATTAGAATTGGTTAGAATGTGGTTAGAATACTGGAAACCTCAATGAGGGATTTTTGCAAGGACTGGGTCTGTCTTGCCATCTTACTGTGTTGAATAGTCAGCCTAGTTCTGGAATGTAGGAGGAACTCAATATATCTCCATTGCACCAAATTACATCTTATTAGTTCCTCTATTGTGATATATATGTATCTGTTTAGATATATATGTATTCCATATATTTACAGGTTTTGCAGTTGCATTCTCAATTGTGAAAAATGGAATTTATTTTACTTTCCTGTAGTATCTTAATTTCTGCCTGGAGTCTCCATTCTGCCTAATAGCAGAATATTTAATTTAGTTACTTCCAAAAATATCAGTCAAATTCAGTGATTATTCCTCAGTTATTTCAGACTTTAAAATTACTCAAATATATTATCTTCTCTTTTCCTCTTTCTTAGACTTCTGTTTTCATGAGGTTAATAAGAACAAGGCATCATTTACATGTGCCCAAATACAAGGCAGGTGTTTAGTTCTCCAAGCTTACACCTCAGAAAAGAGGAAGTTATCTGACTTTACATCACTCACATTTTCTCTATACTGTACTGTCTCTCTTCCCCCTTCTATTTTGAGTAGGACAATATTAAGTAGGGGGTGTTGAGACACATAGCCTGAAGTGAACTATTTTGGATATTTATGGAGATCACCTGACAGCACTGGTAACCAAAAATGGACAATTAGATTTAATACAGATTTATCCTAATTTCCTGAGTGTATTAACTCATATTACAAGTTAAGGATTAGAATAAGTAAGCCTTTAAAAAATACCTTTAGGGGTACCTGGATGGCTTAGTGGTTGTGCATCTGTCTTTGGCTTAGGTTGTGATCCTGGGGTCCTGGTATTGAGTCCGGCATTGGGCTCCCCACAGAGAACCCCCTTCTCCCTCTGCTTATGTCTCTGCCTCTCTCTGTGTGTCTCTCATGAATAAATAAGTAAAATCTTTAAGAAAAAACACATAAATAGAAACTATAAAAATACTCTTAAAAAGCAAAGGATAAATGATTATATGGAAGAGACCAAATATATATCTCAATTGCAGAGGAGAGAAGAAGCAAATATTCAAAAAATTTGCAGAAGGATCCTTGGGACTTGGGGCAACATTTTATTTCCAGCAACATAGTGCTGCATGAGATTCGAAACATGCTGTATTTCAAATGACCAAGCTAGGAGTGAGGGTGATGTGTCCTGGAATATGATGTTTGGTTCCTTAAAAAATGATGATGTGCTACCAAGAGGTCATCACTTGTGTCAAGAATGCAAATAAACCATTTCATGACATATATGATAGGGCATTACTATATGAGATTTTAAATGTGCATGTGTAGTTAATGAATTCAATATTATTATAAGCAAATTTTGTGATTTATTCTATATTTGTAAAAGTTATATTTATATGCTTATGTTGACTAACATGCACTTAAACAAATGATCTAGTTAGGGAAATAGGGAAAGAGCCTTCCTACTAGAATCACCTTGTGTTTGGGCACATATAATGCTTCTCTGTAACTGATGGCATGCATGGACAACCAGATGAGAAATAGAGAGTTGTAGGTCCTGGCTGTTATCACTCTTCACGTGAGCATCTGTTGAAACTTCTGTCCTCTAAGCACATGGTTCACACCAGCATCTTCAGCAGACCTCCTTAAATCCTCCTTTCTGGAGGCACTGGGGTGGCTCAGTGGCTGAGTGTCTGCCTTTGGCTCAGGTCGTGATCCCGGGATCCTGGGGTTGAGTCTTGCATCAGCCTCCCCGCAGGGAGCCTGCTTCTCCTCTGCCCATGTCTCTGCCTCTCTCTCTCTGTCTTTCATGAATAAATAAAATCTTTATAAATACATACATACTTACATACATACATACATACATACGTACATACTCCTCTCTGTGTTGTGATCCTCTTTGCTGGCTTCTGCACCTCAACTGGGAGAACACCAGACTGGTTTCCAAAGTTCTTGCTGGGTCACAGAAAGTTGCTTGTTTCATGATGCAAGTTGTCTCTGAAATGATAGGCCTTCTCAGAATTCAAGGTAGAAAGCAGGCTCTACACTTCTTTCACCATCAGAATCTCAAATTGACCTGGGGCTTTGATGGTTTTCTCCTCACGACTTCAGTCTGAGGAGGAAGCAAGGTCCAGCTGGCTGCCACAGCCCACCAAATGCTAGCCTTCTCTTCTCCCCGTTTTTCTCCTTAGTTCAGAAAAAAAACCCTCTTATCCTTTTGTACTCCTCATTCTTTTTAGGCACTCTGGTCTTACTACTTTGTGAAAGCTAAGACTTACTCTAAGCCTGTCAAGAAAAATCCAACAGCAGATACATAGTTCTTGGTGTGATATAACTGGAAGTACACTTGTTTTCTGCAAAGAAACTTAAACTCAGATTATTCAAGCATCTAAATCCAGCTAACTACCAGTTTACTGAAGTTACTTGAGTAAAGGAACAAGTTCAAGATACCACAAAGTAGCAATCAGTCACACCCAGAATGTGATAGATGCTCTGTGACAAATGGCCCAGTTTTTTCATACTGAAAAGGGAAAGGAAGACTGTTCGAGATTCAAAGAGACCTAAGAGACAACTAAATGCAATATGTAAGCCTTGTTTGGATCCTGAATTAAACAAACCAATTTAAAAAACACTTTTGAGACCAGTCAGGCAAGTTTGAATGTAGATTGGGTATTAGGGAAAGTAATAAGTTGCTGTTAATTTGGTGGGATGTGATAATGGCATTGTATTTATAAACATTATTTATAAACAACAAATACACAAAACAACAACAAAAACTTCTATGAAAATATTTCCAGAAGAAAGACATATCTGAAATTTCTTTAAAAGAATGAGACAGGGACCCCTGGGTGGCTCAGCTGTTGAGCATCTACTTTTGGTTCAGGGTGTGATCCGGGTCCCGGCATTGAGTCCCTCATCGGGCTCTCTGCAAGGAGCTTGCCTCTCCCTCTGTCTATGTCTCTGCATCTCTCTCTCTCTCTGTCTCTCATGAATAAATAAAATCGTTTTTAAAAAAGAATGAGACAAAAAGTATTATAAAATGTAAGATTGTGTTGGAGAAAGTCATCGAAAACATGTGGCTGTTGGTTGACCCTTGAGAAGGACCAGGGCAACTAGAGACCCCCTACCCTTCCCAGGTCCTTGAAATGTCCATCCTAGCACACTGCACTGTTCCCACACTTCCCACTGTTCCCACTGTTCTGCATTTCAAGGAGTCAGCCTTGAGACAGTGATGTGAGACAGTGATGTTGAGACTATCTGGATTATATATGCAATTGGCCTCTATTTATCAAGATTCTAGCAGGTGGTGGGGAGATCTATTCTTTCTTTGGTCTGTTTTTGCTCTCTGAATATAGAGGCTGGCTTCAGATTATAGTAAGGGAACTCCCAAGGCTGTGAACCAACAGATTGGCACATGTATCTACTTGTTGAAACTTAATGATATCTATAGGAAGATCATTCTTACATGCTTTGCTTCTGTAAATATTTGAATGAACACAATAAAACCTAGAATCCAAGAATTTGAAAGCTGTGTCTCAATTCTAGATTTTCTCCTAGTAACATCACCCTTCAACATGATGATCGGCACTTGTGGCAGCAGGGACCAGGGGCCTAAGGATGTAGGAAAACAAAGATAGTGATGAGAAATATAAAATTTAACCCCACCACATATACTTTGAAAAATTCTTTTCAATTAAAAATAAAGCAGACTTGGAGCTCCTGGGTGGATCAGTCAGTTAAGCCCCTGCCTTTGGCTCAGGTCATGATCGCAGGGTCCTGGGATCAGGCCACATGTCATTGGCTCTCTGCTTGGCAGGTGGCCTGCTTCTCCCTCTCCCTCTGCCTGCCACTCCTTCTGCTTGTGCCCTCTTTCTCTCTCTCTCTGTCAAATAATTTAAATCTTTAAAAAATTTTAAAAAATAAAGCAGACTTGAACATTTTCTGTTGTCTGAAAAATTTGACATCTCACTCCAACAGTATAGTTCATCAACTGTGCATCCAAGTTCTTGTGATTCATTTCATAGACAATTATTTAAAATATTATTGGATTTCTGTGGTTATTTGGCCACTATATAGACTCTCAATTAACCAATAGTTGGATATAACTAGTGTCATAGGGAGATTCACAACTTTTGTATTTTAAAAGGAAATTCTCATGCTAGAAAAGGTTGGAATCCACTTATGCAGACAAAGGCAACTGTTTGACAGAAGTTTTTCTTTCTTTTTTTTTCTTTTCCACCCTAGGGGTTTTGACCCCAAGATAAAGAGAATGTTAGAAACAAATGTCAGCTTTCTGGCTGGTGTCTACAACTATCTTCTGTGCCCTGGGCTTGTGCCTATTAGCCTTTCTGTTTGCATCTCTGCATTGAAGACGGACAGCTTGAAGGGCCTTGTCAGTGTTCTTAGACCTGCCCATGGCCAGGCCTGAACCCCTGAGGATGGAGAGGGTGTTCTTTGAACTTAAGATAATCCCGTGGATCGTGTTGCAACATAAGCAGAGAGGGCCGGGAAGGAGCTTTGTGTGATTTGCTATCCTGGGAACACTTTGAACCTTTTTCCCTGGTTTTGCCCCTTGGCCATTCTTAGAAGCAGCTTCCCCTCTATGCTGTCTGTGGGCTGCAGGATGAATATGTTTAAGAGAAAAATCTACTCTAGGATGGGTTTCCTTTTATTGCCCAAACTCCTGTTCACTTGCAGGCCTTCATGGGGTTGTTTCTTTTCTGCATTGTGCATCCGTGCCTCTGTGGCTTGTTTGCCACTTGGTATTTGAACATTTAATGCCCCAGATCTAGTCACTCAGAGGACAATCCGTTAGAAGCTTCAGGTGGAATGAGGGAGAAGAATCAGAATTCACTTATTCAGTTATTTGATCGAAGAAAACAACATCATGATGAGAACTGTCTCTTGTTGCTCAGGGTTATGAATACAGCAGATATTGGGCATTGGCTGCAAAGTTGTTTAATTATTCAGTTCCTGACAATAATACTTGTTTGTTGACATTTAGCCCTTTATCCTAAAGAAGAGAGCCATGGCGTTTTTAAAAATTCTAATTGTGTGCCAAATAGTGGAGTTTGATATCTCTCTCTCTGCTTTTCAACGTCTGCAATAATTTCACTTCCTGACTACAGCAGGAAACATTTCTGGATTACAGTTGGAAAGCTGCAAAACTTGTTTTTACAGGACAGGACCTGGTTTCCTTCATGAAGAAATCTTTTGATCCTATATCTACATGGATTATGAAGTGGTAATTCAAGGGGAAGCGAATTGAATTGATTAAAGAAACAGAGACTCTGAAATTCTCTCCCTTTCTATTGAAGATTTGGAGGGCTTTCCGTGCTGATGGGTTCCTTCTGCTTCTTTCATTTTCTTATTATGAATGCACAATGCGGCAGTTTCCACAATGAATTACACGGGGCTCCTGGCAGTTTTTGACTCTAGTCCCATGAACACTTCATTCTGGATGCCTACTGCCCTTGATTTAGTGTTTTGATATTTAGTTACCATGGTTTTAATATCATTTCTATGACAGCTCCCCTTCTTCATGTCTTCCCACCCTATGGTCTCTCTGGACTGTCCAGCTCAATGTACCTGTAATTTAGGCTATGACTTTGGTAACTAGGGAATACCTTGGTGCTCTCACATTTACAATTCACCCAAAGGGCATGCCAGCCTCTGTTGGCACGGAGCTCAGTAAGCCCTGCAGTTCCCATAGGTCAATCCTAGGATGCCAGGTTGCTGATGCGGAAAGCCTCAGCCTCCAGGGATGATGGTAATCAACTCCAAAGCACCAGGCAGCTGCTCTATGCAGTGGATTTAATTCACATTGCATAGTAATGCTCATAAGATGAGGTCCCTGGGGATATGTTACGATGCAGGACTTTTCACAGAGGCTTATTGCTTTTCTCATCAGCTTCTAAGGCTGCTTATGAATTCCACATGGGTTCCTCTTTCCCTGCAGGATAGCATTTGCATAAAAAACAAGCTACTGGATAAACAAGACTTCACCAGTTATCATTCCTTTTAACACCTACATGGAAGGTTGATAGGTGTGCATTTGGGTACAGTTTACATATTGTGTGTACTTGAGCTCATGTCCCAAACTGCTGAACTGCTTCACAAACTCCTGGTTTTTCTCTTGCCCAAAAGGAAGCCCTAACCCTGACAAATGAACTGAAGTGACAAAAAGCAGTGTCTCTTCCTCTTATCTCCTCAGTGCCACGTAAGGATTTCCTATACTTGCTCCAAATGGTGCCACTGCATTATTCCAATACTCTTAGACGCCACTGGATGTGGCTAATTGTAGTTAAATGTTGCAGAAAGAAACCAGTACCAGGCAAAATGTGTTTTGCTTGTTTTCTTACTGACAGGCACAGTGACTCCCACATGAAACAAATGGCTTCCCATGGGATGAAAGGAACTGGAAATGCTCTCCCCAGACAGAAATTACCCCCTCTCCCTGTCTCCTTGAGATGGGCATTTCACAAGGCCAGAGGAGATGTGGGTAAAATAACAAGGACAGCTTTGGGATCCTACAGATTTGGATTCCAATTGCAATTTAATTATCTCCTGATTAGATGTGGAGATTTAGGAAGCTCTTAGATTTATTTCTCTTCTCTGGTATGATAAATCATTAATTTTTATTTATTTTGTTGGATTGAAAAATTACAAATGAAAAGCATGGCTGTTGTAACAAGCCTTAACCCTACACATATTCACAGAGAAAATAAATGATAGTCACGCAATAACCCTTTCCATCTGGGCCCCCACCCTAAACATACACAAGGATATAGCCAATATCATCTCTGTGTTGTCTTTCTTTGTGCTTCTAATACATTGGAAAAGATCACATAGAGGTACTTTCTTTCTTTTTTATTTTATTTATTTATGCATGAGAGACACAGAGAGAGAGAGGCAGAGGGAGAAGCAGGCTCCCTGTGGGGAGCCTGATACAGGACTCAATCCCAGGACCCAGGATCACAACCTGAGCCAAAGGCAGATGCTCAACCACTGAGCCACCCAGGTGCCGCAGAAGTACTTTCTTTACTTTTTTTCCCTGACAAGATTGTATCATGTATCATGATATAAAGGTGGTACTATATACACTTTTCTAACTCAATTTCTTCACTTCAACTTCATGTCCCCTGCAGGGACTCTTCTGTTTTAACAGCTTTAAAATATCACACAATCTAGATGTTCTGTAATTTACCTATTACTTATTTATGGAAAATCAGATTTAGCTTTTTTTAACTAGTAAAAATGTGATAAAACAAATGTCCTTATAGATATATTCTTAAGTACTGGTGCCTTTATTCCCCCCAGTATGGCACATTTTTTTAAAGTGTAAATACTGAGTTCAAAGACTGTAAGTATTTTAATATTTTTGCTTACTGCCAGGTGACTTCCAAAAATTCATAATGATCTGCATACCCATCAGCAATACATGACAGGGTCCATTTACCCACATGCTCGTCATATCTGCTATTATCAATATTTTTAAGTTTTTCAAATTTCATGGTTGAAAATGGTTACCTTCCTTGCTTTAGTGTGAATTTGCATTTCTAAAACCTAAGCCGTATGGTGAGATTATTCACAGAGAGGTCATAGACAGGTGCTCGACAACTCAGAGCAATTAGCAAGAAATCATGTCTGGATACAGTTTTCTCAGGAGAGAAAATAGTCTTCCTCAGACTCCTTCTTGGACTTTGGGAGATGAGAAATCACCACGAGGAAGGTAGATCACAAAGGGTGTAGAAGCAGGGTATAGAGGTGGTGCTGGGGCAACCTAGAGGAGTATTCCCTTCCACAGTATTCCAGAGGACTAGCCTGCTGGCAACATTAGACTTGCATCCTGGGCCATACTTTTGGCTTTGCCCTCTGACCACCGGTTGGTCAGTCCTTTCAAGCTTCATTTTCAACAAGTAATATGGCAACTGTGGACTACAGCCATGTTGTGAACTTTGTGTCACACGCCCAAATATGGCACTTAAAAAAATAAATAAATAAAATTACTTCATGTATTTCACATACTTTACCTGATGTTCTACTAATGTTTCCTATGAAAAAGAAATCAAAATGGTGAGTTCCCGTCTCCAGAATGAAAGCATTGCCTTTCTCACAAATCACAGGAGACCACTAACTAAGCCTCAAAGCCTCATCCTAAGCACACCTCGGTTTGGTTCAATGAGGAAAGATGGTTTGCCAGATTGCAGATTGGAGGTTAGATGAACTCTTTCAAACTGTGATGAGAAATGCACACACTCCCACTTGATATATGTTAGCAAGAAAATACTTTGAGTTCCCACATTTACATGGCAAATGACCATAGGAATGGAAATATACTGAGCATTTCCTTTAGATCAGGTGTATTTCTAACTTTTTAAAAATAAATCACATCATCTAGTCCTCACTACAACCTTTTGAATATGAGTTAATCATTTCCTTCATTTTACAGCCAAGGAAGACATGGAGAGGCCGTCACTTATGCAAGGTTAATAGATGTAGTAAGTAGAGAAGGTATGGTTTAAACTGAGATTATTCTGGTTTGAGGCCAAGTGCTTCTTTGACTGTTGACTGGTTCAGATTCACCAACTCATGAGCAGGAGAGATATAATCACCATTTTTCCTGCTCCCCTTCTCCCAAAACACATACTAAAGTTTAAGTGGATTGCCTAATAATGAAGAGAAGTAAAGCTGCTTAAAATGGCAATGTTGGGTGACTAGTTAGCTTCATCTATGATATCCATGAATTAATTCAGCTGCCCAGTTTCAAGGGACTGGATTAAAATTTCACTTCTTGTCATGAAACCTCCTTACAGTATCCACTCAGTGTGGTTGGGAAAGAAACTGCAGGGCAGCCCAGGTGGCTCAGCGGTTCAGTGCTGCCTTCAGCCCAGGGGCTGATCCTGGAGACCCAGGATCAAGTGCCCACATTGGGCTCCCTGCGTGGAGCCTGCTTCTCCCTCTGTCTGTGTCTCTGCCTCTCTCTCTCTTTCTTTCTGTGTCTTTCATGAATAATTAAATAAAACCTTAAAAAAAAAAAAAGGAAAGAAACTGCACTAGTTACTGTAACAGAAGTAATTGAATACAAGGATTTGTTAACCAGTCGTTAGAGTAGATGTTCAAAGGGAACATGGAGGTAGCACAGAGAGACTAAGTGCAGGGAATGACTATGGAGGATTGGCTCATAGAGGAGGAGGCCTGCACACCTGGGATCCCAAGCTTGAGAAGGGGGTGCTACCTGGCTCTCTCTCAGGCATTATAAGACTGGTTTGAGGTGTGGAGAAAATTGCAAATAGGAACCCTGAGCTGCTACCCACCTTAAATGATGAATGATGAATGACAGGGAGATGGAGAAAGCAGGAAGGTCCAACCATTTTTTCTCTATCCACCAGTCTTCTTGTCACCCTCAAGAGCCTCTACTGACAGTCTACCAGGGACTCAGTGACAGCCCAGAAATGAGGTTTGTAGGGTTTCATCCTCAGTAGTACAAGACTGAGTTTGAAGCTGAGAAGAAAATATTTAATATGACCACATTCCACACTTTCAATTACTTGACATCCTTTCTGATCTTTCTACGCATATTTCAGCTTCTGTACCATGACAAACATAACTTTGTATTTCCCCCTAACAAGATGCAGTTTCTTTCTTACAAATGAAGATGCTCTAAGTCTCTTCTTAAAATGAGGAGAGAGAGAGGAAATTTATCAGTAGAAAAATATTTTTTTAGGTTACTTAAATATATATGTTAGTAGTGTATAAAAACCACTTGTTAGGGCAGCCCCGGTGGCGCAGCGGTTTAGCGCCGCCTGCAGCCCGGGGTTTGATCCTGGGGACCCTGGATCAAGTCCCACGTCAGGCTCCCTGCATGGAGCCTGCTTCTCCCTCCGCCTGTGCCTCTGCCTCTCTCTCTCTCTCTCTCTCTGTGTCTCTATGAATAAATAAATAAAATCTAAGAAAAAAAAAAAACCACTTGTTTTAGGCTCATTAGTTTGCTTTAACACATTGCCATAGATCAGGGGGCTTAGACAACAGACAGTTATTTCTCACAGCTCTGGAGTCCGAGAAACCCAAGATCATGGTGCCTGATGTCATGTGAGGGCCCACTTCCTGGCCTGTAGATGGCTGTCCTCCTGTTGTATCCTCACATAGTAGAGAGCAGAGAGCAATGTTTTCCTATCTCTTCTAAAAATATGGTAATCCCTTGGGGCATCTGCGTGGCTCTCTGGTTAAGCTTCTGCCTTTGGCTCAGGTCATGATCCCAGGGTCCTGGGATTGAGTCCCACATTGAGCTCCCTGCAGGGAGCCTGCTTCTCCCTCTGCCTATATGTCTGCCTCTCTCTGTGTGTCTCTCATGCATAAATAAATAAAATCTTTAAAAAAATAAAAAAAAAATAAAAGCACACTAATTCCATTCACAGTAGCTCTACCTTCATATCTATTACCTCCCCAAAACCCCACCTCCTAATACCATCACATTGGATATTAAATTCTCAACATAGGAATTTCATGGGGACACATTTGATCCCTAGCAACACTGAAGTGGAAATATTCAGGAGTGAATGGGTAGACGAATCTGTTGATCTAGAAGTTGATGAAAAAGATGAGTGATAAGAATGTAGGTTGGCTCTCCTGAAGGGGTTTTTAAGGACTTTGATTTTGTCTCCATGGCTAATAAAGGGATGGTGGGGCTATTTGAGTCAAGAATAGTGATAAAAAATATACTCTTTTACACAATGATTATTTCAGAGACCATGAGCAGGATTTTATGAAGACCAGAAAAACAGTCCAGGTATGAAATGATGTGGGACTGGAAATCTGGACATGGTGGTTGGAAAAACATTCAGTGTACCCCCGAACCCCATTCCAACCTCTAAAATTGGCTGATAACAGAAGGAAACACACTGAGGCTGGATGACAACACCTTAGGGATTGGCCCAGGACTTTGCTGAGGCCTAAAGGGAATGGTCAGCCTGCTAAATTCCCTGCTTCAGAGAGGTGTGCAAATATGAGGATAATGTGAGAATAAAACTGTGAGGCCTTCAGTAGTCCATGGATTCCAGGACAGTCCAGGTACTCATCTTTTTTCATCTGGATCACTACAGTAGATTCGTCTCTGGTTCTTCTCTTTTGCCATGTGCCCCCTGGCAGACCCAATCTATTTTTCACATGGCAACTAGAGCCATCTTTTGTGACCTAGGCCACAGTTCCCTCCTTGGCATTGCTCAGTGACTTCTCAATGCACACAGAATCAAATAAAGACGTAATACCCTACCCTGCCATGGTATTGCCTGATCTGGCCTCTGAGGACATCTCTCACATTTTTCCTTTTTATTCACTCAGGCTACACTGGCCTTTTGAGTGTTGTTGTTTGTTCCATGCTTTCTCTACTCTAGGGATTTGACCATGCTGTTCCTGTGTGGATATGCTTTTATGATCAGCCTCTCTTCAACTGCCAACCCCTACAGGCCTTTCCTGACCATAACTAAACTCTGCTACTTCCTCTCCTGAAACCCCATTTTTTCTTTAATAGGTTTTGTTCATGATGTTAAACTATGACAAAGCTAAATATAGACCTTTCTTCCCCCTTTGCCTGAATCTGCTGATAAGGCCAGGGAGAGCCCAACTTCCTGTTCTTTGTCTTGTGATAGATGAGTTAAGATCGGAGCAGTTTGTCATGATTGATTAGCTAAGATTAGAACTGTTCATTCTGAACTAATTGTCCTGAAACTCACTCTCCCCAGAGAAAAACATTTTTCTATGACTGCAACTTCCCTCACCTTCCCTCGTCTACAGAGTGGCACCCCTGGAGACCACCCCTCTTTTCCCCTCTTGAGGCAAAACCACCTTGTGGAGCACTCCTATCTTTGGATCTGAAATACTTTCTCTATTAAAATAATCTGAATAAAATCAATTCCCTTCCTTGTCTGGTTTCTGTCTTTGATAATTATATTTTCACTGGTATGTTTTCTTGTCTAATGTGCTCCTCCTGACATCTCTTTGCTCCTCTTCTTCCACATACATTAGACTATAAGCTTTATGAGAGAAGGGACCTTGCCCTTTCGGTTACTATGAAGGCACCAATGCACAGGTTCTTCTCATGTGCCTGACCATAGGAGACATTTCATAAACATGAGTGAATGAATGAATGAAAAATAAATGAATGTAAAAGCATCAGGTGTCTCTATGTAGTGATAAGACTTGCAGTGATGTGAGAGGCAGTGTCACTGAAGTAAGTGGCCAGGTGTGTGCAACAGTATCTGGCCTCCAGAAACAGGGGCTACAGGCTAAGGCAGGTTATTAGGGCAACATCCTGGAGGCTTAGAGTTCAGGTGAGAAATTCTATCCCAATGGATGATCTAGAGTACAGATTAAGAATTTGGCCCAAATTCAGACCATAGATACCCCTCAGAAATAGTAAGAATAAGCCATAGCAAAAAGATGTAAACGTTCACACTGGCATGCCAAATCTAAAGTAACAAAATCAACTCTAAAACTCAAATGTATTATTGATCTACTACTGGCACCTTGTTCTAGTTTGGCTTAGGGCATGTAGGGTAAAGGTATTGGTATTATATATTAGTTTAAATGGGGAAACACATGTAGTTATAATGGAAAAGGAAGAACAGGAAAAGATATAACTTGAGGTATCACCCAAGAAATGAAAATATTATTTTTCACTTATGAGTTTGGCAAAGATTGGGAAAGATTGAGTGGTCAGGGAACCAGACTTTTTTTTTTTTTTTTTTTTGGAACCAGACATTCTTACACATAACTTGTCGAAGTGTACATTGTTTGAAATCTTTTTAGCATCAGTTGATAATAGGTACTGGTACTTAAAATGTTAATTCATTGAAACAATACAGTTTCTAGCAATATGTCTTGCAGATACGTGTATGCACTAAGATTAATCTCACATATAATTACAGATCTATATATATTACAATTTGAAAACCATTTAATAACATTCCACAATAGTTGAATTGTTATATTATAACTCATTTTCATATGATGGTTCATTGTTTCAGATTATTCTTGCTACTTTAACAATAAACCCCAATAACAATAAACCCCAAACTCATTGGCTTTATGGAGTGGAAGGTATTCCTTTCTCATATAATGTGTAAAAAGCAGATGCAAAACACAGTGACCAGGGGCACCTGGATGGCTCAGTCTGTTAAGCATCTGCCTTCAGTTCAGGTCATGATTCCAGGGTCCTAGGATCAAGTCCTGCATTGGGCTCCCTGATCTGCTTCTCCTTCTCCCTCTGTTTGCCACTCCTCCTGCTTGTGCTCTCTTTCTCTCAAATAAATAAATAAAATATTTTTTGAAATTTTGAAAAAAAAAAAAAAAACTTGGTGACCAGTCCCTACTGTGTGTTAAATACATGGTGAGTCAGCACCTTTCATTTCTGGCCATTGTGCAGGTGAAGATTTCTTAGGCTTCCCTCCCAAGGCTCTGAGAGTTGTGCACAGAATTCTCAGGGATGCACAGGTGCCATTTCCAGCACAACTTAAGGGACTTGCCATAATTTAAAATCATATCTCTAATTTCCAGTCAGCAAAGAACAGGCTAGCATCTATCACTATGCTCTTTTCCAGGTAGCCGTTTGAAACTTTGCCCCTCCTAAACAATTTTGGGTCATTCATTTTGTAGGATCCCAGAGAGCATGTCTGGGAAAGTGACTGATTACGGTGCTATAGAATAACTGTGTGAGTTTTATTGTCTGTGGTTATTACATATTTGGGCAAATGGTTTGACTTTCAGTGCCTTGAAAATCAAATTTAATACTGAGAAGTGTTTATGATGGTTCTGCTACTGCTGTACTTTCTTTTTGTGAAATGAGTTTGACTCCTTTTTCAATTTTTTGAGGAGCACATCAGAACTTTCATTCTACCTTATATGATAATGTTCTTTTTGTCCTTAGAGAAATTAAGGAAAAAAATATGATTTGAAAAAAAGATTTAAAGATGTGAAACCTAATCACCATGAATGATTAACCAAATGTTTTTGCTATTGGCACCTAGACTCTAAGTGGATTGTCCTAGCAATGATCAGTTTGTGCAGATTTGAGGACACCAGGAAAAGTAGATTAGGATGAAACAAATTAGGATAAACCGTTTTCCTTATTTCCAATATTCCTCTTTGTATGAAAAACCCATTATGATTGCTAAAATATTTGCAATGGAAAAAATCAAAATTAAATATCTACAGGCTCCCCAGCACCTCTATCTGTTTAATAAGCCAGGTAGTGTTTGGTCAATATAGTAATTACATTTCTAAATTGAATCTATCAGTAGATGGGTGATATTTATAATTCTAATGGTCTCATATTCTAAGATATTAGGACAAATGGCAGAAAGAAATTAGTTCATTTTATTATACTTTTATTTAATTTTAAAACCTGTGTTTTAAAAAAACAGATACAAAACAAGCATGGAGGTGATTTTTAAAAATTTATCATTTTATTGTTGGTAAGATGTACATGAAAGTTAATATAATTTTTGTTTAAGGAAAATTCAGATATTTTACATCATTGCCATATTGACATGAAAGTATAAATTCTTAAACTTTGGAGTAAGCATTACTCTTAATTGTTGCAAGCTGCTAGTACCCTTATGCTGGATTTCCCAGTATTTAAAGCATACATAGCTACTTACCCAGTGGCTCCAGCCTAGCATGTATGTAAGTGTATGTATGTGTGTTGGGGAAGAAATTATCTACAGTGTGTGTATGTATATAATACTTATATCTACATTTATCTATCTATGGTGTATATGTAATGTATGTTATACATTTTTAATATGTGCACATACATAATAAATATATTTAAATGTAATGTAATAAAATATATCATATAAATATAGTATTATATTTTTATAGATCAGCCCTGAAGAAACTTCATGCCTTTTAAATTCCCCCAGTGAGTATTAAGAATTCCCCAAGGCATGTCTCCCAGCTGCACCATAGTCCAGACATCTTGGTGACAAGATTCTTTATCCCATCTCTTGTTCTGGCTTGCTGTGGTGACACTTACCATAGCAACAATACCTAATGTGGTAGTATGGAGTTAATACCTACAAAGCTGTCACTATCCCTGTTGCCAGCCAAGCATCACCACAGTAATTTCTGGGGCTCACCCACTTCTGGAGCAAAACTCTGCATCCCCAATATCAAACATAAAGATGTGTACAAGTATCTCTTCCTAATACTGCTGGTTTAGTAAGTCATCCCTGAAGAAGATTTTGGCACAAGTTCTTTGTGAAATGGTTCTTTTTATATTTCATTCTTCACTGAATAGTCTTGATCTCAGGCATATGTCCTGGGGCCTGGGTTAGAAGGTCATTGAGGTAACTGACACTGCTACATTCACTATTAACTGCTCCACTCTGATGAGGCTTATATTCCTTGGACCACACTTGTAAACATGACGTCTCCCTCCCTCACTGTGGGTTTTTTCTCAGAAGTTTTGTGTTTTATCGTGGAACTAGAATGCTGAAGACTTACTCTACAAGTTCCTCCTTTCCCCATACACAGACAAGGTTTTATCTTAGGATGGACAAAACTTAACCTCAAGTTGGGATCCTGTTATAAATATTGATGACACAATATGTAATAAAAGAGACTTTGTTAGCCAGAATAAACGGAAAAATTCAAAGAGAGATGGTATTTACTGCTGCCATAACAGATATTTGAGAGATACTATATCAAAACTAAGTATAGCATTTGCATCTCTATTTCAAAAAGGGAAGGGCTTCTAGCAGCTTGAAAAAAATGAAAAACATTAGTAGGGTCAACTCATGTATAGTAACTCTACCCTCACATCCTGAAAATGTCTTACAAGGAGAGTAAAGACTGGGAAACTAGTTGGACCACAAATTTATCAGGAACCTAGAGACATTATCTAATCAAGCCAAGTCTACTTCATCCTGGATACACAGTATAATTAGAATGAAGGTGAATTGTTATAGGAATGAGAATTCCAAGTAAAAAGATCCATAGACTTAAAGGATAAATGCTACTTAAAATATGATGATTACAGCAAAATGAGCCCTGACCTGTGCAGAGGAGCGTAGGTGGACTCTATAATGCATGTTACTGCTTCACTCTTTAGTACACATCCCTCCATCCCTATAACCCCACAGGATAGTTGCAGAAGCTCTGGATAAATAAGCTCTGGAGAATTACTAGTGTTGCTGGGGATTTTGAAATGGATAGAGGCTCCAGGGCAAGGATTACCTTGCATCACTTTTGTGAGTGAAGCAGCTCACATAGCATTACTAGAGATAAAGAGGGATATTTTTCAATCTCAATGTGACAATCTCAATGTGACAACCAAAAAGAAAGACATGAAGATAATGAATTGTCATGTATCCAGGAATATACCTCTAAATTATATAAAACAGAAACTGAAATAAAAAGGGAAGCAAATTCTCAACCACACTGAGAAACTTTTACATGCTTTCACCATAAATTTATAGAACTAGCTGACAAAAAGAAATTATTAAAAGCATAGAAGATATAAATAACAATAAATAAAGCTTATTCTAATCAATATATTTTAAACAATGCAACTGACAACTGGAAAAATAACCGAGGTGTTTGAAGAACAGATGGAATATTTACAGAATTTATGACAGAAGTAATCTACAGCAAAATTAAAAAAAAAATTGAAAAAATTTAGATTATGTTCTCTTATAGTTATAAACTGAAAGATTACTAAACTATAACTAAAAGATGACTAGTTAATGCCCATTTATTTTGAAATTAAGCAATACATTTTTAAAAACCCATGGATCATAGAAGAATCATAAGAAAATAAAAAATTTTGAAATAAATGATTACAAAACTATGACATATAAAACTTGTGGAATATAGATGAACCAAGGGAAATTGCTATACTTAGATGCACCCTAGAAAAGCAAAATGACTGAACAATCATAATCAAAGTATTTCCCTAAGAATGATGAAGAAAATGAAGAGAAAATTAAATCAAAAGCAAGTAAGGGGAGATAAACAATAATGATGAGGAAGAATTGATAAAGTAGAAATCTGTCATGGAGATCATCTATATAGCCCCAAACTGACTCTTTAAAAAAGAGATTGGGGCAGTGCCTCAGTGGCTAAAGCCGCTGACTTCAGCTCAGGTCATGATCTTGGGGTCCTGGGATCAAGCCCTACATCAGGCCCCATGCTCAGAGTGGAGTCTGCTTGTCCTTATTCCTCTGCCACTCCCCATGCTTGTGCTCTCTCTCTCTCAAATAAATAAATAAATAAATAAATAAATAAATAAATAAATTCTTTTAAAAAAATAAAATAAAATAAAAAAAGAGGTTGATAAACCACTGGTACCATGGGCTGAGAAAAAGAGTAAGAATGTGAGAAAGAAGGTACAAATAGTAAATATGAGGGATAAAAATTGATATATTAATACAGATCCCAAAACATTCAATGGTTATATTATGAACAAATTTTTTATCAATAAATTTGAAAATGTGGGTATAATATATAGTTTCTTATAATTTTTCTTAATTTCTTAAAATGAAACTAACTTATTGAGATGCCTGGGTGGCTCAGCGGTTGGGCTCCTACCTTCGGCTCAGGTCGTGATTCCAGGATCCGGGATGGAGTCTCACATTGGGCTCCCCGTGAAGAGCCTGCTTCTCCTTCTGCCTATGTCTGCCTCTCTTTCTCAGTCGGTGTCTCTCATGAATAAATAAATCTTTTTAAAAAAAACAAAACAAAAAAAACCCAACAACTTACTAAATTTGACACAAAAGAAATTGAAATATATATATATATGTATATAATTTTTTTTTTTTTTAGAAGAGGGGAGAGGCAGAGGCAGAGGCAGAGGGAGAGGGAGAGAGAATCTTAAGCAGGATCCACTTCCAGCATGGAGCTTGACTCAGGGAGGATGCATCTCACAACCCTGAGATCATAACCTGAACCAAAATCAAAAGTCAGTTTAAAAAATTATTATAATTTAAAATGAAACCAAAATGAAGCAAACAGAATACCAGGTACACATAATTTCTGTGATGAATTCTAATATCAAGAGAGGAAAGAAAAGGACTATTACACAAAGTCTTCCTTCACACAAAGGGAACATTAAGTCATTTTCTAGGGCTAGGATAACACTAATAAAAGTGTGTATACTTTTATACGCACACACATATATGTATATATATATTATATCTATGAAGGGCATTACAGAAATGAAAAACAATACATTACTCTCATTGGTTACCATAAAAGCAATTTTCTTTTGATTTGCTTTTACCATTATTTACATGGCCCCTGTATCCAGCTTGTTGGACCTACTGCCATACTTGGGATGCAGGGCAATCCAGTCTTTGAAGGTGCTTAGTGAGGTTTGGACTTAAGCTGAGAAACCCACAGAAAAGCACTATCCAGGTAGGATCAGAGGCCCCCCACTTAAAACCATTTCTGAGAAATCGTAGGTTTCATTACTGCTCTGCCTTCCCAAATTCACTTGAGATTATTTAGGTTTCTTTTTCCAGCCTCTTAGCTTGGGTTAGAAAAATGGGCATGTAAGTGAACGGCCCTACTTTATAATAAATTTAAGCTCACTGAAAAAAAAAAAAAAAGTTTCTCTAAAACCTCAAATTTTAGCAAACAGAATCCAAGTGATATACAAAAAATGTCAATACATCACAGTTAACTTTAGTTTATTTCAGATCTGCAAAATTAACATCTGAAAATGTAATCAATGTAATCCATCAGAATAATTGAATAAAGAAGAAAAATCATGTCATCTCAAAGGATTAGGCAAAACATTTCAAAGAACTAAACATGATTAAAGATTTTAAAACAATACTTAGGTAACTACTCATAAAGGGCTCCCCTTAAACTAAAATACCCAAAGCACCCATCATACCCCTTGGTAAGGTGTTAGAGAATGAGAGAAATATGTTCACTGTGACCCTTGAATTCAGTAGTTTACAGAAACTTCCAGCCAGTTCAATTAAGTTAGAAATTACAAAAAGTAAAGAAAAAGAAAGCATATAAGGGTTGGAAAAGAAGAACTAAACAGCTATTATTTGTGTATGAAATCATTCCAAAGAACCAACACATAAACTATTAACATTAATGAGTGAACCTGTCAAGTTTACTGGATGTAATATTAATGTATAAGACTCAAATGTGTAACTAAATACCACCAACAATCAGAATTCTACTTGAAGAGTACCACTTAAAATAGCATAAAAAATCAAAATACCCAGCATAAAATATGTGCAAGAGCTCAAAATAAAAAACTGTAAAACATTATTGAGAGAAATTAAAAAATAAATAGATAAAAAACTTCACACATACATGTCATGTTAATGGAGTAAAAAAAAGAATAATGTAAGGATGTCAGTTCTCTCCAAATTGATTGTTAAGAAAGATATAAATGTTAAAATTTAAAATTTACAAGTTTCTTTCAAATTTAAAATGAAATGCAAAGGACTGAGAATAGAATAAAAAACTTGACAATAGAAGATAGGAGGACTTTCTTCCCTGGATATCAAAACTAATGATGAAAATGTAATATTAAAATGTATATATTTATATATATTTAAGAGAGTGTAGTATCAGCACAAGGGTAATCAAATAGTTGAATAGAATGAAGTAAAGATTAATAGATGCTTGACTTTTGCCAAAGATTTCACTGCAGATCAAATGGGGGAGAGGATAGGCTTTTGAATTATTGGTGGTAGGGCAAGTGAATATCCCTAACACATATATACTTCATCCCAATGCAAAAGTTATTACATGACTATTGTTGATCTAAATTCTCAAGATAAAGAAATATAGCTTCCAGCAGTTAATATGCAACAATATCTGTATAATTTGGGAGGAGGGATGATTTCTTCAATAAGATACAATGAACACTAGCCATGAAGTACAAAGTTGATAAATTAGGCTATTAAAATTAAGACCTTCTTTTTATTAATAGACTTGGGAAAGACAGTGAATATACAATGCACAGACTGGGAGCAAACATTTTCAACTAATATAACTAATAAAATGATTATATCCAGAATATATATAACTGTATTCAGAATATATAAAAACTTCTAGAAAACTATAAACAAGTAAAAGAGAACAAAACAATTTTTAAAAATGTTCACGTGACATTAGAAGTTACTTCAAAAAGTTCGTTATCCAAATAGCTAGTAAACAGAAAAAGTGCAGAGATATTCAAATAAAAAACATTATGAGTTATACAACAATATTGTTAAAACTAAAACTTAAAATAGCAAAATTTGGCAAAGATGTGGTTCAGCTGGAATTCCCTATACTGCTGGTGGCAATTCAGATATTATAAATGTTTGGGAGAACTGGTTGTTACTATCCAGTGAAGCTGAACATATGGAATTCCACTCCTACCCCTATGTAATAGACATGCTCACACATATGCACCAAAAAGCCTACATTAAAATTTTAATGATAGCATTATTCATAATAGCCAAAAATGTGAAAAAATGGCCATAAATAATAGAATGGATAAATATATTTTGCTTTTTGTTTTCATACAGTGGAATACTATACAGCAAAGAGAATGAATAGCTACACAAAACTACACAAATGAATCTCACAATTAAAATGTAGCCGGATACTAGTACATACTATATGATTCAATCTAAGTTCAAAAACATGATACTTTACCTGTGGTTTCAAAAAACATGTTACTGGCTGATTTTGAAACGAGAAAGAGTTAAAGATTGGGAAAGACAATACACTGGGGTTTTACACATAGTGGTGATGTTCTTAGTTTCGATTCAGCTGATGATCGCACTGGAAGATTCATGAAGTCATATTCCTAAAATTTTTCCATTTTCTCTTCTGTATATTATATTTCAAAAAAATTGTACAGGGCATATCTTCTTCAACAAGGTGATTCAACATTATTAAGAATACATCTTTGCATCCCTTAGAATCATCTTTCCTCCTACACCATGAGACATGATATTATAGCTGAATATTTATCTATGTCAACTTCTGGGGATGTAGAATGTTTGTCCCATCATAAACTTCTGGTACTGGGGTCTTTATTGTTGTAGGTCAGGCCCCAAATATTAACGCCCTATTCTTCCTCCTGACCTCTGAGTATGGATGTAGGTGAAAAGTTCACAGAAGTTTTCATTCTTTTTTTTTAAGATTTTATTTATTCATTTGAGAGACAGAGCATAAGCAGGGGAGAGGGGCAGAAGGAGAGGGAGAAACAGACTCCCCACAGAGCAGGGAGCCCAATGTGGGGCTCAATCTCAGGACCCTGGGATCACTACCTGACCTGAAGGGAGATGCTTAACGGTCTGAGCCACCCAGTCACCCCAGTTTTTATTCTTAACCCACTTTTCTCCCCCAAAACTTCATGATGGAGATTATATGCTTTCTGGCATGTTTTAAATTATTTTAGGATTTAATTATCTTCATATACCTAATTTATTTTCTGACATTATGATGTAGTACAGCTCAATGAGCAAAAACTCATTGCTGTCATACAGCCCTGGTTATAAATATCACCTGTGTATTTTTTAACTGTGTGATTTAGGGAAACTTAAACTCACTGGGACTCAATTTTCTCATTTCAAAAGAAGAGTAACAATGCTTACTCAGTAATTTACAGTAAAGGGTGGAGTAAAATAACCAATGAACAATACTTTATATTGAATTTGTGTCATAGAATACTAATTCTGTTCTCCTCATAAATTATTTTTTGAATCAAAGTGGTCAATGGAAAAATACCTTTTATGTAATAGAGAAATTAATACCTTTTTTTTCTTTGCAAGAGTATAGAATATTTAGAGGACATTGGTATTTTTAGGATGAAAAATGTAGAATGAATTAAATTCATTAATTTTCCATATATTCTCTAAAATTATTTTTCATAAATCTTGCTTGTCAAATAAGAGGTTCAAATAAAAAGCTCCGTGAGAAATTTCAATAGGAAACAAAACGTATTAAAAGTATTATTAGCTCTTTAATGGGACTCCAGTTTCAACATTTATGTAAAGGCTTTTTAAAAATGCAGCTGGAGTTTCATTAAAATCTAAATTAAGAAAAGAGATGCTTTTCTTAAACTGACCAAATCTGTATATTTTTTCCCCTACAACTACCAGAGATGGGAGAAAGGAAGTCAGAACACACAAGGCTTTTAAGGTTGATGGCCAGAACTGTCATATTATCACCTTTGCCTTTCTGCCATTGACCTAAACCAATCAGAAAGCATAGTCCAAAGTCCAGGGATCAGGAAAGCACAGTCACCCCTCTGAAGCTGCGGGGGAGGTGAAGCAACAGTTTAAAATATCATAGGTACTATAATTTTATGTAAGACTAATTAGCTTATAGCTAATTATGGACTTAAGCCAAAAAAATCTTTAATTCATTTATTTGCTCATTAATGCGGTCAACAACTAAATGAATATTTAAGGAATATCAGGTACTTCTGTGAAGTTAGCAAATCACTGACTCCGGTTTTAAAAACATTAGAGTTATCACTTCATTTGTTCATGTATTCAATACAAATTCTCGTGCTTCTAGTATATTCTATGTCAAGTTATTTGGCAAATGTTTTCCAAAATTTAGCTATCTTGTACCCAATGATTCTATTCTGGATAAAATAATTCAATGACCTATATTTATGGAGAGTTCTTCAGGATTCTACATTAAGGAAAGGTAAGCACTTTTTATAGATGATTTCTTTTTTTAAAGATTTTATTTATTTATTCATGAAAGACACACAGAGAGAGGCAGAGACACAGGCAGAGAGAGAAGCAAGCTCACCCACAGGGAGTCCAATGTGGAACTCAATCCCTGGATCCAGAATCACTCCCTGAGCCAAAGGCAGATGCTCAACCGCTGAGCTACCCAGGCATCCTCATAGATGATTTCTGAGATCCTCTATAAATGTAGATGAGATTGGTAGGATCTCTTTAAAGAATCCTGGGTTAACATTTTATGATATTTTTTTTCCAGATATTGCCAACTGTTAGCCTACTGATTGTGTTCAGCCACACATGAGCTTTGTTTGGTCAGCATCAAGGTTAAACATTCTTGCATTTGAATATATTTAGGATGGCATATATCCGCTGGTTTATCACATCACTCTCTACTTGTAAACTAAGGACTTGTTCTATCTGTACATTTGTTAAGTTTTCATGTCCCCAAAGTATTTGATTTTGTAACCTTTGCTTGATGGCCTATAACATTGGAGCACTGGTTACCATTCATGCATGTATTTGAACTGTTTCAAAACTAGTGAGAAAGATTGGAGGCTTTCTTATAAGTTTCCTAGCCCTAACAAATTATGTGAACTGACCATTTAGTTAGGCACCTTATACAGAAACATGTAATATCCACACTTCAGTTGGGGAATATAAACGAAGTAAGCAATCAAGGTATCAGTCTGAGTTAAAAATGCAAAAGCAAATAAGACACAGTTATTGTCCTCAGTGAGTTCACTTTCTAGTAGGCAATCAACAAACCATTTTTGATGGGGCAGGATAAAGCTTCCACCTGGACTGAGTCTCGAAGGCAAATAGTGTTATAGGTAAATAAGGAAAAATGAAAGGAAAAATAAGGAATAAGGAAAAATTCCAAGTGCAAGGAAGCATATATGGCAACAATCACACATGACTTCTTGGGTGAAAAGGGGGTATATTTGAGCTCCTGAGACCAGATGATGAAAAGCCTCCTCTGCCATGCCAAGGTATGCTCCTCCAGCCTACTGTCTATCCACTTATCAGTCATCTATATCTGGATAGTTCTGTGTCTCTATAATAGGTATTGCTAATTGCCTCTCCTTTATCCATCCTGCCCTTATTCAATTCTATCTGAGGGAAGGCAATATGTGTGAAAAAATATCTTGACTTTCCTACATGGCATTTTGTAGTTAGGTTTTTTGATAAGGCCCTCGTTGTGGCAAACAAAATGTGAGTGCAGGTATTGGTTAGGGCCTTCAGAAGAGCTATTACTACCCAGATAAAGAGAAACAGATTCAGCTGACACATGTCTTTTTCCCCTTTACTCTTTGTTTGTACTCTTACTGTTACATGAAACATGGACATAATACCTGGCATTTTTGTTGTCATTTTGAGAACATAAAGCTGAATGCCAAATGCTAAGGCGGGGGGCGGGGGGGGGGCAGGAAAACAGAATAGAAGGCAACTAGGTCTCATGATGGCATCATGGAACCAAATCAGCCCTCAACTCCCTCTTTCTGGACACTTTGCTTCTGTGGAAAAAATAAATCTACTGCTTGTTTAGACCACATGTGGTCAGATTTTCTGTGTCTTGCACTCTTGATTAATAAACCATTGACCACTATAATAGACACCGGGAGTCATAATGTCCTTAGAATTGTGATAATTTCTATTTGTAGCAGATTCCAAAATAATAAGAATGTGGTCTTTGATTCTATTTAATGTATGTTTAATAAAGGAAACTTGTGCTTCTATACTGACTACTCTTTCTGTGAGCCAGGAATCCAAGTACCTGAAGACATTCACTAACTTCCCCTGGAAGGCTCATTCATAGACTCATCTACATACTTACTACTCCAGGTAATTTAATATTCTTCCTAACACTACTTTACTTTAAGAGAGAATCTGGTCATCCCGAGATACTCTCACTTAAGTAACAACTTCTATATTTAAACCTTGACTAAGATATGATCACTCAGGAGTTTAATTTTCCTGTGTACAAGAAAAAGGATGCGGGTCACATGGATGGCATTTGTTGAATATAGGGTATTGTGGGGGGATAGATAAAAAGAGCCACACATGTAGAGGGGTGGTTGGACACCACAAGAAAGCCATTCCGAAGGAGTAAGACATTAAAATGTATTCATTTTCAGCAAGGCTATTCTTTTTCTCTGAAGTATAAAAGAAGATGTTTGGGCGTAGGTTCTTGCCATTAACCTTTGACACAGAGGAAGAAAAATGACTGGCAGTTCTCTTCGGGTAAATCTGCTTCTTTTTCTCCAAGAGCTAGCATAGCATCTGTTCAGTGACTTCCTAGGTGGAAGTAATGGTAGGAGATTTTCTTCCTCAGCTGAAAGGGAAAATTTTGCTCTTTATAACCAACCTGAGAAGAACCCAGCCCCCTGGGCATGTGCTGGGCCTTGGTGCTGGCTTGGTTGAATCACATATCTTGGACTCTCCCAGCAGGGAATACTAATGCCAGCATGAACAACTGTGTACCTTCACATAGTCAAAACATTCGCATTTTCTTTGCTAGGAATGAACATTATCAGAAAAAAATAAATGACTGTGGTCTGATAAAAAAAATATGTTTTCCAAATGGGAATGAAGTTATAAGAGAACCTTTTCTTTCTGTGATAAGCTACTTTGTCTTCCATAGACAATTTTAGCTAACTCTGTGGCAATTCATGTTTGAAAACCTTACTGCCAAATCCCACATGTTTATGATTTCCTTAAAGATCAGGCTGTATTCAAGTCTCACACCACTGAGCTGTGAATGTTTAAACATAAAATAAATCTTTTGGCTTGTAAAGTGTGTCAATTTTCCAAGGAATGTTGCCTTTATATTGCATGAGAAACTTTTTATTGGAATAATGGGAAATAAGAAAAAAAAAAAGGTTCCAGAAGTGTAAGTGGTTTTTGAGGTCATCCAGTTTGATGTTTAAAATATGTTTGAATAATTCCCATGGATTCCTGAATGATGATATTTCAACCCTGAGAATGCTTTGAACAAAACACTTAAAAGATTCAGGTAGTCGATTTTATTTCATTGATCAATTTTCTATTCATCACTGTCAAAAGAGTTCCATTTATTTATTTATTTATTTTCCTCTTACTTAAAATATTTTCATTAGTACAAATGCTTTCTCAGTTAAATTACTAATAAAAATATGATTGTTGATCAATTTTTTGAACACAAATAAATTTTTACTCATCAATTTTGATATTCCTTTTTGTGGCCTTTATTTCCACTAATTCCAATTTTCCCATGTCAAGTAATAGAATGTATTTAGTTGCCAGGAAATGTGAGAAATTTTTGAGACAAATATAAGAGAGACAGAGATGAAAAGGAGAGTGAGTGAGAAGACAAGTGCTGAGAACAAAAGAACAGAAAGGAATCTGTTAGCCATCAACACTGAGAGGAAGCATGTGGTGTCAACACAAACCAGAGAGCCAAGAAATCATGTTGGTAATATCATAGATGGTGACCCGATTCAGGTTCTTCTTCTGACTGAATGCAACGCTAGCATAATAAGGTGAGATTTGACCTGTCCTTCCCCTGCAGGGGTATCCCTTCAGTCTATTATCCAGTGTGGGTTGTACCTGGAACCAAGCAGGGTTTCCACTTTGACTCTGAAGTCCTGCATCACCAGAGTTCATCTTGTCTTTGAGTGTGGATGTAATTTTGTGACTGCCTCCATTTGTGCTATCATTGATTTATATTTGAGTGGAAGACAGATGGAGCCCCGAGAGTCAACTTTCGAGCCATCCCAAGTATGAGACAAATCACAATCCCATTTTAATGAACGAAGCACAGATACACTGTGTATCAGGCCCTTAGCCATCATCATATTAGTCACCTGGATGTATTTCATTTTATCCTTGGAGATTGGAAGTGTTCAGCACTGTTTAATCACTCTTTTATATATCTTGGATTTTGTTTCTTTTATTCATCTCATTCAATACTTGGAATTAAATGAATATTCTTTCTCTCAGACTTTATAATCAATAGGGATGCACAGTAGAGAAAAGTCTCTCATAAGCCTAACTATTTCAGTCAATCTACAATTGAATAATTGACTGAGTACCCACAAAATATCAGGCCCTCTAGTTGTTTACAAAGATTTGGAAAGCTTACAAATTATTTGGCACTTTAAGTTACTTACAAATGCACTTTTTATTTGCTTGACAATGCTATTCATTTTTCCATAAAGGGATGATTTATGTTGGCTTTCACTTTTACATTATCCATGGACTCTAGTCAAATGACAGTGTCACCCATCAGTTCCTGGGGGGTTGCAAATTCTACCCTTAGCAAGTTATTCCTTTAATTGGAGTGAGAGTTTGGAATTGCTGCCATGCCTTGACTCATAATCTCAGGGTGTCCTTAAATGTTATGTTATCATTAATTATCCAAAACAGAGCCCTTATAGTCTATCCAAATGATCAAGAGATGGATGAGCTCACCACCAAGAGAACAGTGAAAGCAGCTGCACGTTGAGATGCTGGCCAATATATATATATATATATATATATATATATATATATATATATATATATATATATATAATATGTGTTTCCCAGGACATTAGGGAAAGAAACAGACTGTGATCCTAAATCATGGCAAATATCAGTAAGGCTTTATTGCATGGGATACATTTCTGAAGCTTATGTCCTTTTCTCTGGTCATCACAGTGGAGTGGGGAGAGCTAGAAGTTGAATCAGACACTCAGGTTTTTGTTTTGGTAGTAACTTACTTTCTTCCAATTCATCAAATATCTATTGTGTACCCACTATGGACTTGGCACAGTGTGAGGTACTAATGATACAACTAGGCTCAAAACTGATTTAATGGAACTTAATTGAGTAATGATACAACTAATTATTGAAGTATAATTGCAATGAGTGATACACAAAAACAAAGCATATGAAAGTGCCTACCCTGAGAAAACCTAACTCTGGTTAGAAGTTGGGAGAAATCTAGAAAGGTTTTCTGAAGAAATAAAATTTAACCCCAAACTTAAAAGAGTCAGTTAAAGGCAAGTTAAGTAAGGACAAGATACAAAGGAGTATCAAGAGCTCCAGGCAGAACAGCATGTGGGAATGCTCTCACAGGGTTGATTGGTACACCCAGAACATACAGGGTCTGTAGGCAGTGCAAGCTGCTTATATCACTGGGTATAAATGGCCTCTTCCATGAAATACCACAATAGCAATACCTTTCTTGGATGGACATGATGAAAAAGAATGACTTTATATAAAACACCTGGTGTGCATACACATACACACACATGGGGAGAGACTGCAAAATAAAATCACAGTTTTGTCACATGAAGCTGAATTTTATGTGAATTATAGAATTTTTCATGAAAATCATCCCAGATGACACTTTCTTTATAGATGATGTCAATAAAGCTTGTTATTTACCCTAGACTACAACATTGCTTAAAGGTAGAGCTAGTCCTGCATTTTCTGATCCTGAATTCATTGCTCTTGTTTTTATGCAGTGAGTTTCAAAATAAATTATTTGTTCAAATCACATATTACTCAAGATTACATATTAACTGTTGAAGTCAGAATTTGAACCCAGATCTGCCTAATAGTAAAACCTATGCTATTTATACCAAATTATAGTGATACTCAATAAATGAATGAAACAAATAAATGAATGAGTGAATGAATATGCAAAGCTTAGCAGGCAGTATCGTGAATGAGGCAGTGCTTTGATTGACACACAATAATGGTTTTGAGAAAAATATTTTTATCATTTAAGAATTTTTAAAAACAGAATCCATCTCTGGCTATATGAGATAAAAGAGGGTGTTGTTGTAAGAAACTAAATTGGTGGAAGCCTTGGAAAATAAACAATTCCAGAGTTTGGCAGCAAGAACAACCAGACTGGGATTTTGCTGCTGTTTTCAATATGGACTCCATGGCAATAGTGGATGCATTCCAGCCATTAACTCATGTTTGTGGTGCTTGTGTTGATTCTAGATAGCTTTGTGGGACTATCTAATTGGCTGAGCAGGGGTCAAATGCTTCTGCCAGGGAGTGAGGAGACAAAATTTCTGGTGAGGGAGGTAATACATTATGTCCCTCTAATATTATAAGCAATGGGGATTTATATAAAATAGTGAAGGAGGTTGGATGTTTGACAACCAAAATAATAAAATATTTCACTACAGAACTTTTTTCTGAGTAGTGATGAAAGTAGGAAGTAAGTAAAAAATAAGTTTAAGTAAACTAATACTTTGAATTTGTCTTAAAGAGTTTTCAGTCATACTATGAGAAAGCAGAAGATTCATTCTAAACAGCTAAAAGCAAGAGAGGAAAGAAATCAATATTAAAGTAAAGGATTCTGAAGCCACATTGAAATGGAAGCAAAGAATTAAATATGCAAATGTCCTTTTAAAATTTGAAATATAGCAGCTTTAGTATGTATTCACTGCCCTACTACATGAGAATAAAAAATATTAGTGAGGGAGAAAAGAACAAAAACTAAAGGCTTAATATATATATTATATATATTATTATAATATAAATAATATATTAAATTATATTATTAATTAATTATTATATTATATATTATAATTATATTATTATATATTAATTATATTACTAATATAATAAATTATATTGTTTATTAATATAAATATATATATTTTTGAGAATTACAGCTCTATTTTAGAATCAATAAAAAAAATTACAAAGTACTCAAATTAAATTATTCACATTGTGGGAATGAATGGTAAAACTTCCATCACATTTTTTAGCAGAAACAAAAATAAAACAAAACCCCCCAAAAGCAAACACTCATACACGGATAAAATATACTGGTTTTTGGTCTTACTTATTGATTTACTTATTTTCCAAAAGCATAAAGCTTTGTTTCTATCATCAGTTTGGGCAGAATAACAGTTCTAAAATACGGGAAACAACAGTGCATTTTTTTTTTGTCATACACATGTATTTATAAGAAGGGATTTTGTGATAATTGGCTGGAATGAAGGTTGTATTACTTGTGGGTCTCATCGTCCTCTCGTTCTATATCCTCTGTCACTGCCAACAGCAAAAAAAATGTTGATTCAGCCCTTTGTTTCTCAGTGAAGTCCTTAGACAAAGGAGGTCTCAAAATGACACAATATTCATAGATCACAGAATGCTTTCTCATTCCCTCACCCAAAGATTATGGGTGTTTCCTGCATGTGAATTTCTAGAGAGAAATATCTTCATAAAGAATGCAGGCAATTCTGGGTACCATCTGAACCTGTCCAGCTCCACATAGCTCTTCCTTAAATGCCATAGTTCTTCCTTTCCAAGACTTTAGCAAGCTAGCAATTGAAGAAAGATGCACAGACCACTAGAAAGAGGCATGATAAATAACAGTTAGTGCATGCTGAAGTCTTAACATGGTTCCAAGTGAGGGACTTCTACAGATTCACTCTAATCTTTACAAAGGCCTTATATAATAGATACTATTGTCCCAAGTTTCTTTGAAAAAGGGTGGCCCAAGGAGGTTAACTAAGTAGCTAAATTGCTCAATATCACATAGTTCCTAAATGGTGGATTGAATCATGGGCTCTTCAAGGCCCAAGTAAGAATCTGCCTACCACTTCCCCTTTGAGGAAGATTTATCAGATTTATTCTGTGCCTCCTCTACTTGTGTTTCAGCATTTAGACTTTACAATTTGGCTGGAGAATAATCAAAAAAGAAGATATTTGTATGTTAGGCATGTTTGGGTGCATTTTCATCAGCTATGGACATTTTGGCTCTTCACCTGAAGTAGGGTAGGTCTTTCCTGAGTTGCCAAATAGCATAAAGTTTACAAAATGAGAGTAACCAAAAGCATTAGTTTGTTTGGGTTCCCTTTCAAATTCTCATTCCTCTAATGTTTTTTCTGATTCTTTTCTGTTGTGCGCATACCTGCTTCATAGGAACCATAGCTCTTTCTGTTCTACTCTTACCAGCAGCTACCTAGTGAATCCCTATAGAGTTACTTATGAAACTTGCGAATATCATATAATTTTAAATATTTATAATTATGTACTCTTTGTAGAATCTGATGAGCACTATAAAAATCATTTTCAAGGGGATCCCTGGGTGGCTCGGCGGTTTAGCGCCTGCCTTTGGACCAGGGCGCGATCCTGGAGTCCCGGGATCAAGTCCCATGTTGGGCTCCCGGCATGGAGCCTGTTTCTCATCCTGCCTGTCTCTCTCTCTCTCTCTCTCTTTCTATGTCTATCATGAATAAATAAATAAAATCTTAAAAAATAAATAAATAAAATTGAAAAGCAGGAAAATATCATTTTAAAAAATCCTTTTCTGGGGCATCTGGGTGGCTCAGTGGTTGAGCGTCTGCCTTTGGCTCAGGTTGTGATCCTAGGGTCCTGGGATGGAGTCCTGCATCGGGCTTCCCACAGGGAGCCTGCTTCTCCCTCTGCCTATGTCTTTGCCTCTGTGTGTGTGTGTCTCTCATGAATAAATAAATAAAATCTTTAAAAAATATCCTTTTCCTACTACTATCAAATTAACACATTCACATAAAATATTCAAAATCTAAATTTACTCTCTGGAGGTGAAGATTCTGGCATGGTGGCATGAAAAAAAGGTTAAAATATCCTCTCTACAGCAAATATACATGTGGGAGGAAAAATGATAAAAAGTAACCACTTCGGGGCTGGAAGTAAACCAATAGCAAACAACAAGTTGAGAAGCACTTATTCATAAAATGCTACTGGAACCTGTAAGGACAGTGGGAGCTGTAGCCTTTTTTTTTTTTTTTTTTGTGCAACTCCTCATATCCCTTTTACCCAATTGAGGTGAAGTGATAGTCTTTCCAAGTGATAGTTTTGCAGCTGGCCCTGAAAAAACAGAAGTCATGTGTCCAGAGGGTCTAACTTCATTTGGCTCCAAGGTCAAATGCTACATTCACATTACTAGTAAAAGTAACAATTTGAGGAGGAAACGAACTGAGGAATCTGCTCCTCTCTTCTCTCCAGGTTGAGAAGATGTCAAGAAACTATACATTTAATGAAGTGAACTGAGAAGTAAGAAAGTTATAGCAGGACCAGATAAGCTGCTTATACCTCCCTGGCTGACTGGGGAAATAAGCACATGTATAAAGAAGATGAAAATGAAGCAAGCAGAAAGTAAAAGTCTAAACAGAGTTGAGAACCAGTGGAATTTTGAATGCATTCCATGGAGATAGTCCTTCAGCAGAGGGGAAAGCCTTATGGAATCCATGTGTTTAAGCACAATCTCTGCCCAAAATATTGACTGGCCACTAAGCCATAAAGACACAGGGGTGATCCTCAGGTAGACGGGTTAAAAAACAAAAGTAAGGATTAAAAAAAAAATCAAAACTAAACTAAGTAAAGACACCAGTGGCCATTCTTCATGGGAGTTTAAATCCAGACAAACTGCAAAACAAACAACAAAAGCCCACATACCTAAGGAGGAAATTAGAGTTCAGTAGCTGTGTTATCTACAATGTCTGGTTTATAACAAAAATTCTGACATGTGATAAAAAGGAAAACGTAATCCATACTCAGAAATAAAAAAAAAATAGTTAATAGAAACTAAGGAGTTGGGGATACCTGGGTGGCTCAGACATTGAGTGTCTGCCTTCAGCTCAGGGTGTAATCCTGGAGTGCCTAAATTTTTAAAGACCAGTCCTGGATTGGGCTCCCTGCAGGGAGCCTGCTTCTCCCTCTGCCTGAGTCTCTGCCTCTCTCTCTGTGTCTCTCATTAATAAATAAATAAATAAATCTTTTTAAAAAATTAAAAAAGAAACTAAGGAGTTGGATATAGCAAAATACAATTACATTAAAAGGATTCAAGCAAATAAATTTAAAATAAAACCATACTCAAATAATTAAGGAAAATATGACAAGGATAGCTCAACAAGTAGGAAAGTATAAATATATATATATATTTATTTATATATATTTCTTTTTTTAAATGGAGTGGAAATTCTGGAGTTGAAAATTATAATAATTGAAATAAATATTTCACTAGATGGGCACAACAAATATTTAATTGATGGAAAGAGTAATCCATGAACTTGATGATAGATGAGTAAATATCACTTAATATGAAGAACAAATATTGATGAAAAGTGAACAGAGCCTCAGAGACCTGTGGGAAGACATCAAACATACCAATACTCAGGTAATGGGAATTCCAGGAATGAAAAGCAAGTGGTACAAAACGTAACTGAAGAAGTAATGACCAAAGATATCTCAAATTTTATGAAAAGCTTTATTTTTTATTTTTTAGAAGATTTATTTATTTATTCATGAGAGAAATAGACTGAGAGGCAGAGACACAGGGAGAGGGAGAAGCAGGCTCCACGTGGGGAGCCTGATGCGGGACTCGATCGTAGATCCCAGAATCATGACCTGAGCTGAAGGCAAGCACCTGACCTCTGAGCCACCCAGGTGTTCCGGAAAAGCTTTTATCTATAGATCAAAGAAGCATAATAAACAAGCAGAGAAACACAAAACATTTATATCTAGACATTTTATTAACATTTATTGCAGCAGTCAAACTTCTGCAAGATAAAAATTTGTTCTAATAATATGATATTTTATAAAACTATAAATATGCTACTCAATTTTGGGGTTTATGACATATGCAGACATATGATACGTATTAATAAGAGCACAAAGGACCGGGAGGACATAGAAGATTATTAGGACAAAGTTGCTATATATTATTGGAGTTTAATAATTATTAATCGGAATTAGTTTGTGATAATTTAAGATCTATATTATAATCCTTAAAACAAATCCTAAGAAAATAACTTAAAAATACAGTGAAAACATCAAGACTGAAATTACAATGGTGCACCAAATATATTTCTTTAGCATAATGAACAAAAAAATGTCAGTGATATGTTTGAATAAAGAAAAATTAAAGTCATGTATTGGGAAATAAAATCAGTATTGGTAAATTACCTTTATTCCTTTTTATCTGCCTTTATAATTTTTTTGAATAATCCAAAGTAGACATATTCTAAAGCATAGGTGCAGCTTGGTGTTGCCTGATGTCCTTCTAAGATTAACTGTGGAAGTTGGTTCTTCTTCTATGTATCTATTTTCCCTTAAGTAAAATAGCATTGTCAAGGTGATATTCTAAGCAATACATCAAAAAATAAAAATAAAAAGTCAGCCAGGCTTCTAGTGTGATTCTCTAAGATACAAGGGTCTAACACAAGTTTCTAATACTCTCAGTGGTGATGTATCAGCTTTACTTTTATTTTTAAATCTGTCACCAACCAATGTTTTTATAAAATATAATAAAATAAATTTTACAAAAGTGAAATTTTTAAAGACCAAAAATCTAAGGTAATTTTTTTCATTGTAAGAATCAACAGATTTCATCAAATTGCTAGCAAAGCTTCCAAACACTCAATTTCTATACTTATCACATTATGATGGTTAATTTTATGTGTCAACTTGACTTGGCCAAGGGATGTACAGATAGCTGGTGAAACATTATTTCTGTGTTTCTGTGAGGGTATCTCTGGAAGAGATTAGCATTTGACCTACTGGTAATGAGTAATGAAGATTCACCTTTACCAACACTGGTAGGCACCATCCTATCTGATGAAGGTCTGAATAGAAAAAAAGGAAGTATGGGCAGATTTCCTCCTCTGCTTGAGTTGAGCTTGAACTTCTCCTACTCTCTGACCTACAGGTTCCTTTTTTTTTAAAGATTGTATTTATTTATTTATGAGAGAGAGAGAGAGAGAGAGAGAGGCACAGACACAGGCAGAGGGAGAAGCAGGCTCCACGCAGGTAGCCGGACGTGAGACTTGATCCCAGGTTTCCAGGATCATGCCCTGGGCCGAAGGCGGCGCTAAACCTCTGAGCCACCCAGGCTGCCGGTTCCTGGTTTTTAAATGGGGTTTATACCTTAGGCCTCCAATTCTGAGACTTTTGGATTCAGATTTATACCATCTGCTCCCTGGTTGTTAAGCTTCAAGACTGAGCCTAAATTATAGCACCTAATTCTTTCCTGATTCTTCAACTTACAGGTGGCAAAATGTGGGACTTCTCAGCCTTCATAATAGTGTCAACTAATTCCTATAATAAATATCTTACTATATTATCTATCTATATCTATTATCTATCATCTATCTATCTATCTATCTATCTATCTATCTATCTATCTATCATTATTTATCTATCTCCCATTGGTCCTGATTCCCTGGCGAACTCTGAGTAATACACACAGTCTGGACACAAACAATTTAGGGAATGACAATAAGCCACAAAACACGTTCTGAGTAGTTCCGCTCTAAAAGACTACCTCCAGTGTTTGGTTTTTCAAAAATATTTTTTAAAATATTTTATTCATGAGAGACAAACACAGAGAGAGCCAGAGATATAGGCAGAGGGAGAAGCAGGTTCCCTGTGAGGAGCCTGATGCAAGACTCCATCCCAGGATCCCAAGATCACGACTTGAGCCAATGCTCAACTACTAAGCCACCCAGGTCCTCAAGACTTCCTCTGGTTTTGAGGGCAAAGAGTAGTTAACAGAATGGTCAGAGAGTGCTTATTTGAACTCCAACAGTTATTGAGGTTTGTGTTGTATAAGAGCAGAACAGATGGTCATTTGTGTGATGGAACATTGAAATCAGAGGAGTTACCCTGCTCCCCATTCTAATGCTTCTGAACTTGAATACTCATGGTTTCTTCCTTTTTTTGCATCCAGATTTTGCTCTTCTCAAAGGGAAAAATGTAAGAGAGACTTGAGCATGGTTAAAAGATCTGAAGGACTTATTTCACTCAGCATGATACCCTCCAGTTCCATCCACGTTGAAGCAAATGGTGGGTATTTGTCATTTTTAATGGCTGAGTAATATTCCATTGTATACATAAACCACATCTTCTTTATCCATTCATCTTTCGATGGACACCGAGGTTCCTTCCACAGTTTGGCTATTGTGGACATTGCTGCTATAAACATCGGGGTGCAGGTGTCCCGGCATTTCATTGCATCTGTATCTTTGGGGTAAATCCCCAGCAGTGCAATTGCTGGGTCGTAGGGCAGGTCTATTTTTAACTGTTTGAGGAATAAGTCAATTGGAGAAGGACAAACATTATATGGTCTCATTCATTTGGGGAATATAAATAATAGTGAAAGGGAATAGAAGGGAAGGGAGAAGAAATGGGTAGGAAATATCAGAAAGGAAGACAGAACATGAAGACTCCTAACTCTGGGAAACAAACTAGGGGTGGTGGAAGGGGAGGTGGGCGGGGGGTGGGGGTGACTGGGTGGCAGGCACTGAGGTGGGCACTTGACGGGATGAGCACTGGGTGTTATTCTGTATGTTGGCAAATTGAACACCAATAAAAAATAAATTTATTATTTAAAAAAACTAATTTTAAAAAAGTCATAAATGTCTTATAAATAAAAAATCATGTCTGAAAAAAAAAAAAGATCTGAAGGAGCAACTTGCCTAGAGGAGAAATGGAGTTATCCTGAGAATGCTGAGGGAGAAGTGGGAAATTGGAGATGGAAAATAAATATCCTACTGAGAAGTAGGAGTTGGAAAATGTATTCCTTAAAGAAGTTTTCTTGGGATGGTGATAAAATCCAAATTGCCTTGACCTGGTAATGAATTTCTTTAGCAGACTTTATTAGACCAGGCTGTAGTCATATGTAAGGCTTATCAAAGTGATAAGATCCTGTTGCTTTTTGAGTGAACTCTCATGCCCTTTAGCCTAGTTTAGCAATAGTTAAACAATGTCTTCTCCTGAATTTGTATAAAACAACTTTCTGTACAGCCTGCAAACATACATCCCTAATTGCTAGATGATAGCAGATAGAAAAATAAAAAAGAAGATGGAATTTTGGAAGCAGTACAAATCAAATGGAAATGAGGAAATTGTGCATAAATGTAATTTATTTTTTAGACAACCTCATGTGCTTTTTAGATATAATCAGTTCCTAACCATTTCTGAATGGTGCCTTTTTGCATATAAACTCCCTTTTAAACAGGGATGAGAAACCTAATGGTTTTCTTTATCAATGCTAGAATTGGATTATAATGCAAACATAAATGTAGGTGTATATATGCAAAAATTTGTAAATCACATAGAAACAAGTGTTTGCTTATGTATGGAAACTATTACAGTTGAGGGTTCTTCTCAAGCCTTGTTCTCAGTATGTAAAACTTCCTTGTAAGAAATGTTTAATGTCAGACTAATTCTTGTAGTTTCATGGAATACTCCCACAAAGTCCCTTCCTCACTTTTTGTGAGTCAATGAACAACACCTTTCTATAATAAAAAAATGAGAAGAGTTACCATATCTTTTAAGGAACCATGTGATACCACAAAAGAAATGACACTGGGAAATTTAGTCTAGGTGTTAGAAGTTTGAACTGCATAAATTCAAAGAATATATCCATGAATTGGTGAAATTGAGTCAATATTCAATTTTGAAAAGATGATCTCTTTTTTACGTAATCTTATTTTTTCCAAATATTTATCTGACATTAATTGTAAGCAGAACCTTTTGATAGAATGATAATGGGTCTCTACTGCCCATTCTCTTGTTGCAATCCTATCCAAAGATTAAAATGTAGGAGAAAAAGAATGTGTCTGTATTTGGAATAACCCACCCCACGTTAAAGGGTCTTCTCCAAAGTGAAATCTAACACAATTCAAATACATAGTAGGTATTGAGTAAAATTTGTTAAATGAATCTATAATAACTCATTGCTATTTGGTCCAGAGATTCTCTCTTCATAAGAGGAAACTTGATTTTTTTAACATGAAAAATGTTTTAACAATTATTTTTTTAAGATCTTGTTTATTTTATTCATGAGAGACACACGGGGCAGAGACATAGGCAGAGGGAGAAGCAGTATCGCTGCAGGAAGCCTAATGAGGTACTCGATCCCAGGACCCTGGGATCACAACCTGAGCCAGAGGCAGATACTCAACTATTGAACCACCCAGGTGCCCGTGCTTTAACGATTATTAATGTTATTTCTTAAGCATGTGATTTTTATACTAGGGGACCCATATTATCCACATTGTGGGCTGGTGGGAAGGAGAGAAAAAACTGGGAATTTTAACATTCAGCCTCTTATAGTCAAAAATGGGATTTTACAGCAAGACCATGATATTCAACCAAAACTTTCTTGAGAAAGGACTGCTTATATTTTATTTTTGATTTTCCTCTTTAAGCATATTAACAGACAGAGATGTCAGGGTAGATTTTTACATGAGGAAAAATAAGTAGAAAGAAGAAAGTATGTTAGACACTCTCTTGAACTAAGGTATTTAGGGAAAGAAAGGGAAGGGAGGGAGGAGAATGAAAAAGCTAGATAAACATCAAACTCAGAGAGAAAGAGCTGACTTAGACACTGAGACAAGTGCTGAGCAGTCATTTGCGGTGTGCCCAAAAGTCATCTCATATTCTCATGTCTCATCAGTCATGATGACCAATGTGCTTAGGCAGAGGGAGCTACAGCAGCTGGCTGAACCATCCTGACCACTCTTCGTTCCAGGGGTGTATGGCTGCTGATTTGTTTGTGACCTGCTGTGAGAATACTGGTGGAAGGACAAAATGACTTCATCAGAGGATACATATGAACATTCATGCCAGGGGACAAGAAAGAAGATGGACCAGGAACAAGCACTAGTTAACGCTGAGTTGAAGTCAGTCGGGCCTACCCCAAAACCATCACTGAAGCCTAGAAAAACCAGGCTATGAATAAAACTGGCTGCACATCTTTATACCTATGTCAGTAAGGCATGCAGCAACCAGAGGGATGCAAAAGAAGTATCGTTCTGGAATCCAAGGATTGACATGAGGTCAAAGAACCCTTATCTTCTGTTTCCTATTTTCCATGAAGCATACGGTGCTTGTTTTACCATACATTTAGATCCTGAGGTAAAGAGTCTAGGAGATGGGGAAGGCCATTCCAAAGACTGAGCATATTTATGCACAAAAGAAAACTCCCCCTTTAAGGAAGTTTAATTTTCAAACTGGACTAAAATTCAGATTAGATATTTAGCAATTTTTTACTGCTGATTGGGATGTGAAGCCTTGTATAAAAGAACATACTCAGTTTAATCAAGAATAAAGGAATGATCTTTAATTTTGAATGTCCAAGTGGCATTGTCAGCTAAAATGTATTACCTGAGGTCCTTCTTCCTCCATACACTTTTAATTTAAAAATTAGAATTATCTCTCAAAAGCAACCAGTATTGACAGACCTTGCTATTTTTCCCCCTTTAATCAGCTGGTTTCTCTTTTCTTTCTGAGCAATTGAATCTTGCAGAAGTCTTTCAAAATAGATATACAATTAAATAAGATAGATTTCTGTTTCCTAGCAAGAGGTGGGGGATGGTTTTAGAAGCTCACCTTTATAGCATGGTTAAGTATGACATGTTAAGTGTGACAGTGTGATTTATACAAAATGTCATGAGAACACTGAAGACAGAGTGAATCACTCTGTGTGTCAGGGAAAGTTTTGCAGCTGAAATGATGTTTAACCCAGACCTTGAAGAGTCAGTGGTAATTGGCCAGGACGGCAAGAAGGAAGAAGGATATCCCAACAAGCTCATTTAAAGCCCAGACCTGAACAAAATCCAGGCATGTTAGAGACTCTGAGAGTTTGTTGTGACTGAAACATATTGAGCACACATATAGAAGGGGAGAATGATTAGCTAGAAGGACAGAAGCAATGAGCCAGAAATACAAGCCTGTGTACAATTAAATATTGAATAGTGAGCCCATTCAATCTGTGAGTATTATCGGAACTATGAGTATTATGGGAGTTTAGAAAAAAAGAAAACTAATGACGACAGAGTACTCAGTGAAGACTTCATGGAGCAGATGTAATTTATTCAGAGGCCCTGAGCATTACAGTTGTTCTTATGTTAGCAGTATATACCTCACAGGACCAATGGGCACCAGTCACTTAAAGCATCAGGACTGGAGGGAAGAGCATGTGGACCTTCTGATCGAGATGTGTGGCTGTTAGGCTGACTGATTCAGCTGTAGGTGTGGGAAAAGACTAGTTTTTTTTCTGACTGTTTCATCTATGGCAGCATTTCCTCAGGACTGCTCCTAAGTACCATTTCCATTGATGAGTTACGTGTTTCCTATAACAAGAATTTTGTAGACAAAACTCAGTGGGATTCTAGGATGTCTTTTTATTAATATTATAATGGGTTTTGGAATGATTCAAGTGGTGATCATGTAATCCGTGTTTCTTGAGGAAATTTAACCATGTAACCCTCTCTTTGAGCTTTTCACAGGATTAACCTTTCACAGAATACATTTTAAGAAACACAGACATAGTTTGGCTGTTGACAAGAGGAGAATGTAGCATATCATTTGCCAAGAAAATAATTCAAAATATAACAGAGTGCCCTAGCAGAGTGTGGAGTACTGCATAAGGAAATATTTAAGTAGGTGATATTTAGGTAGAAAAGCAAGGAGATGTATGACCTTTATGGAGGATGCTTCACAGAATCATATCTGACTTCACTTCTTAAAAAAAATATATTAGTTTCTATGGAAAGCCTTTCTGTCTCAAATTTGACATGCAACATTTTGACTAGTTGCTCTTCATTCTCTCCTTCCTTGTTCTTTGGTGTTTGGTACTGCAATTCAATGTAATATTCTTCTCCCTACACTCTCCTCTTTTGCTCTAGTAGCTGAATTTAAGTACTCTCCTTTAGTTAGATTCAGGAATTACATTTATAGGTTCATGTTATGAGACTGTAGGCAAGATACACCCTTACTCTTTCCAAGGTTCTCAATAGAGGTGGGAGGATCCATCATTTAAATCAAAGCATGGTTAGTGTGTGAGAAACAGGACCCTTGCTTTAGGGATGGTACCCATAGGAGCTAGGCAAGATCTCTCCTCCTAAATAGTCTGGGTAAGAATTAGGTGACCCATTCAAACAGTTAGGAAAAAGGATGAAGATCAGAACCCACTTCTGTGAGCTGGAGACCAAGATAAGAACTGGAGGACAATGGCAGAGTCATCTTTGCAGCAACAATGACTTGAAGTTCAATTCTAGTGTATTGGTCTGGAATTCCATAAATCCCAATTGCTTAAGATCAGGATTGGTCTAAATGTGTATCTCTAGACTCTCCTTATTTCCAGACTCACATATATCAATTGCAAACTTCATATTTCTAGTTGAGTGTCTAAGATATCTTTTAGATATCAAACTTAGAATTTCCCAAACTGAACTGTTGGTCCCCTCTTCCCATTTCCAGTCCTGATGCTCCTACATACAGTGTTCCCTATCTCAATTATTGACATCACCAGTAATTCATTTGCTCAGGCTTAAGATTTAGAGTCTAAACTCAGATCAAGATCCTTTCTACTTTGGGAATTTCACCTCTGAAACTTTTCTTCCAGATAGTGTTATGTTTCAGTTTTTCATATCATTTAGTTCTGTCTTTATTATTTAATTAATTAGTTCAGCGAGATAGAGAGAGCATATGTGAGTGGGGGGTGTGGCAGAGGGGTAGAGGTAGAGGGAGAAAGAGAATCTTAAGCAGGGTCAAATCCCAGCAGGGAGCCTCACATGGGGCTTGATCTCACAACCCTGAGATCATGACCTGAGTTGAAATCAAGAATCCAACAGTTATCTGACTGAGCCACACAGGTACCTCTCATATCACTTAGTTCTGTCTTTAAATGTTATCTTCCTGGAGAGATGTAGAATAACATTCCTCTTCTCAATTTTATTATTTTTCATCACATTTATCACTACATAGAATTATATCACTACATAAAATTATATCACTTATATATATATTTTTTCTACTAAAATGCCTTTCCTATCAGAAGGTAATTAAGCTTTTTGAGATCAGGGACTTTGTCTTGATAAGATCATTGTTGTACCCTTAGTACCTGGTATGTAATATGTCTCAATATTCACTGAAAGGATGGATGGATGGATGGATAAGTTAAGAGATTAACTTGGGTGTTGGAAGGTCTTGAAAAATAGCGATTGTGCACTATCTTATTGTCCCATAAAAAACTGTAAGTGAAGTTTCTCCTGCCCACATTCTTGAGTTCTTTTCATTGAAATATCCTTTAAGCTGTCTCTTTCTGCACATGTTCAAAGAAATTTTCACACAGCATTCAAGCAGTAAAATTGACACAGTTCTTGGGATGGAAATTTTAATTCTTGTTCCTTTATAATTATATTTAGCATATGCTTCACACGTGTCCCTAATAGCTGAGAAATGCTGTCACTTAAAGTGTTTTTCGGTCTCCTGGTGTCTTCAATTAAAGGGAGCCTCCCATACCAGCTGCAGAGCCATGCACATGACATTGTTGTTAGAGTGTTATTTCTAATTATTTTTGCATATGTTAGTCAAAGAATATTTATATTTTAAAAATTCATAATGAAATAAATAATCCAGGCAATGATTATAATGGCCATTAACAAAAAAAATAGGAGACAACCAGACATGATTTGGCTTCTGATGTAAGTGTACATCTTCACTTTTGAACAAGTGTCACAAAAAGAATTTTTTTAAACTTGAATCAGATTAAGCTTCTAGTTCTGATAGCCAGTGTCCAGTAAACCAAGAGGACAGATGAATATGTCACATGACCCCACATGTCAGCATTCAGTGAAATCTAGACTGTAGAAAACTCTAATCATCGAGCAGCACAATTTTTTCAATAAATAAATTTCCAGGAATAAATGATGAAAAGAAGTAAAGAGACGTAATAAATGCATGTGACATGTGGACCTTATTTGGATCCCAATTAAAAGAAAATCAATGGTTAAAAACAAAATAAAACCAACAAGAAGCACTCTCATAGGACAATCCTAGAAAATTTAAATATCTTCTTATTTTCTAGAAAATGATCAAGCTTACTTGAGCAGATACAGCTAAAGAGATTCATGTTACTGATGGACTTTTCATACAACTATTTTAAAACATAATTATGTAGATAAACTTAGAAAAGACAGAATTGCAGGTTGCTGTGTACAAAAATATATTACTAAATAAAGACCAAAATATTCTCAAAGAGGTTGAAACTTCTGAAAAAAAAAAAAGCTGTAATCTAATTTCTCAGCAATTTCATGGTGGTAGTTACAAGAATTTAAAAATTGTTACCACTCCTCAGGAAAAATTCTTGTCTTCTGGGACTTGAGGGCAATGAATTTACCTAATTACTACCACCTGCTTAGCTGATAACCCACAACTCAGGGCTAAGTATGTTTGTTGTGGTTTCTTTCGTGAGTCAAATGAAAAAAATGCAGCCTTAAATTTCCAACAATCAGTGGGTAATCTTATTATGTACTTACCTGTTCCTGGAGCTAAAGTTTTAGGCCAATGGATGAAGTAGTGGGATGGGAGGTACCCAGAAAACTTTGCGTAGACTCTTCCTTTTTGTCATCTATAGAGGAGTCGTTACTAGAGACCAAGAAATGCCAACTACAGATAAAGCTCAACTTTATCTCAGTTGCCAAACTCTCTACTTTTAAAATTTTAGTCAGAAGTAGAAAAGTAGATTTATGGTAAAGTCATTATTTTCTTCCTCTTTTCTCCTTACCATCTATACATACGATATAATTGGGGAAAAAAATATAATGTCTGACAAGAAAAAAAGGAAAAAGAAAAAGTGGGCCAAAGTTGAGGTTATCCACTTTCTGGATAGTCAAGTGTTAGCTGTGGTGATACTGAAATAGAAAGACATGGGATGCCTGGGTGGCTCAGCAGTTGAGTGTCTGCCTTTGGCTCAGGGGGTCCTGGGATCCACCGCGTTCCCTGTGAAGAGCCTGCTTCTCCCTCTGCCTATGTCTCTGCCTCTCTCTGTGTGTCTCTCATGAAGAAATAAATAAAATCTTTAAAAAAAATAGAAAGACTGTAATTTCATTTGTTATATAGAATATATATTTGTGTGCACATATGTGTTATGTATGTGTATAAATAAATGTAAATCCATAGGCCATCTGTGCATACAATACACACACAAATATTTATATGCATTAAGAGAGACAGAAATGATAAATTTCCAAAGAACATTTTTTTTCCTCCTTAGAATATAATTTACTATTTCTCTTCATTTCTTGTATGTTTTCATGCTGAATGTATGACTTACATGTTGCTGGATGTATGAGATATTTCTAAAGATATAATTGTTACATTTCTACTTTTTAAAGAAGATATCATTATTATTAATACTAAAAGATACTGTTAATATTTTACATTATTATTTTATTAATATACAATTTTATGGACAATGGTGTTAAAAACTTTTATTTTTTTTCTCTTTACTGGAAAAATTATCCTTAAAGAAGGTATTGGAGAAAAATAATTCCCAGTCCATGTTTTTTATTTTCGTATGTAGACATACCGAGACACACGGACATATGAAGTTTAAATTACCATTTAAAACATGTTCCATATAAAAATAGAAATAAAATAGAATACTCCTTCATATTTAGGATTATAAAAATACAGCATAGTTAGAGCTTGGATGGGGAGAGAAAAGAGGGTAGAAATTTCCAATGGGAACTATAAGTTTCTTAGAAGAGTGACTCCAATGCTATTAGGCTGACACATAGACCTATACCCAGCATATACTGGGTATTCCAGATTATTTTTTAATGGATTAACTAAGAAACACCAACCTGACAGGACACCGGGGAGGATAGAAAATAGGAAGATTTCTAAGGGACAATGGAGACAAAGTAGTTGGAGTCAAAGGCTTTTCAGTAAAGAAATGGGAACTAGCTCAAGAAAATATTTTCTCCCCTTATAAGTAAGTCAGTCGGAGAAGGACAAACATTATATGTTCTCATTCATTTGGGGAATATAAATAATAGTGAAAGGGAAAATAAGGGAAGGGAGAAGAAATGTGTGGGAAATATCAGAAAGGGAGACAGAACGTAAAGACTGCTAACTCTGGGAAACAAACTAGGGGTGGTAGAAGGGGAGGAGGGTGGGGGGTGGGAGTGAATGGGTGACGGGCACTGGGTGTTATTCTGTATGTTAGTAAATTGAACACCAATAAAAAATAAATTAAAAAAAAAAAAAAACAAAAACAAAAAAAAAAAAAACAACAAAAAAAATAAGTATAGATGCAATGTTAATACTTTTCTCCTTTCTCTAAAGAGCATAGAGAAGTCTCAAAGGACTTTATAGACTCAGTATTGACAAGTTGATGTTTTGCTGCAGGACTCTAGATCTATGGTCCCCACACTTGTCTGTCTGAGTTGCATAAACCGTCAAGACCAGGATTTACAGGCTTACCACAAAGTATATTCTGAGAATCAACTAAGATGGATGTGTCAGCATTTTGAAACAATGCAATTCCCACAGCTATGGAATGCTTCCTCTTGTTGCCATAATTATAACCATTATTAATAACATGCAGAAATGGCTCAAAAATTCATATTGTTCTAAATCAAAGCCATCTATTTTCAATAGTCAAAATCGTTGTAATCCTTTCATTGGTCTCCTAAATTAACATCTAAATTACTAATCATTATAGTGCATTTAGACCATAAGTTAAAACCCACCAACTGCCAAAATAACGGCAAGCCCCTTCCCACTCTTGCCTAATAAATGCCGAGTACCTCTGCATTTCTCTAATGATACTTTACATATAACCTATTATTCTATAGAGTTTTTGTGTTTTAAGAAACAAATGCATTTCTGTGGAAACATTTCAATTTTATTATGCTCTTTATGTTTTAATTAGACCTCCAGGGAAACATCTAGGAACATGAATTATAAGTAAAAATGTAGAGGCGGCAGGAACACTCATTATTAGATATCTTTAGATTTCAGTATGCTTTGGAGTTGAGTATTTTACCATGGACATTCCAGCTAGAGATTTTCCATATAGCCCTCGTACGTAAAATGCCACCCCACAGGTTTAACTTACCTGAGTCCTCCACTAGATCCAAACTTGATCAGGCATCTGGTGGCTCAGGTTCTCAATATGCTAGCTATTAGCTGCGTAAAAAGTGCCATCAGTTTTAAATCCTGCTGCTGTCCCATGCTGACTTCTGTTTCTTAGCAGTATCACTGAGTACAAAACAAACTGATAGGTTATTTTGCCTTGGTGTATTTCTTTAGAAATCCTTTCATCCTCTTCCATTTCCATAGGCCAATATCACTTTCAAATGTACATACTTCATTTGATTTTTTTTTTTTTGCTAATCAGTTTAGGTTAGTGCTAATTAGGGACTTGTATTTGAAGTTCAGTAGTAGGCACAAGAAGAAACCATGAGAACTCCTTATCATCAAAGAGCCCAGGGTAAAGAAGGGGAGATCAGTTAATTGCTTGCAATATGACAGAGTATGTGCAGTGGTTTAAATGGTTGTAGAAGAGATGCTGATAATTTCAATCTTGAAGTTGTTTTTTTTCCTTCGACATGCCATCTAACAAATTTCACAGTGAAATATGGTTAATCTAGTATCCTCTTAATTAAAACTTTCTGTGGGTTATTTATTTTATTATTTTTTTTTTGTAATTTCATCATACAATATTAACTGATGTTTCTGATTAGAAACATAAACAATCTAAGACAGAGTGTCTCCTGAACATTTAATGGCTTAATTAAGCCCTGGGTTATTTTGCTTTTAAAATTTCAACTTTTCTATTCTGTTCCTCCAAAAATTGAAATTGCTTATCCAATATATAGAATCAGTTATCATACGACCAGTTTGTAAGGAGAAAACAGTTCTCTCATGATAGAAACCAAAGAGTTTGCAGTTTCTCATGCTTGGTGAGGATGTACAAAATAATGACCGCCTACCCCAAATTATTCACTAGCTGTTAAGCTTCATTTATGGTTATGTCATGAGGATTGAACTGTTCCAAAGAGAAGATAATATTTTGTATTAATAATTGCAGGTAGTAACATATGCTTGATTCTGTCATGTTTCAATACACAAAATTCTAACCCATAGAAATTTTCTTTGTTACTCATATATTTCTTTTCTTCACATTCCTTAAAATTGTGGCAAAACAAAACAAAATACACTACATCAAAGAAAGTTTCCAAAACTGAGTTTTCAAATAAGATTTTATCTATTGTCGATTTTGATATTTGCACAGGAGAATGATTTCTAGTTTGTATTGTCTACTTTCCATTTCTGTTTCTGACTTTATTTTCTGTTTTCTATACCTTGCCTTCTCTTCTTGTCCATTTTAGTTCCCCAAAGGAAACCAGAATCAGTTCTGCTTTATCTCTATTTGTGCTTTAGATTATTGAGTCATCACCATTTCAAGGAATCGATAAAAATTGGCTTTTTTTTAGAATTAACCAGAGGTCTTTGTTCAATTGCCAGTGATTTGAATTGTATGGACAGCTTGTTTCTAAAAACAAACAAACAAACAAACAGAGATGTTGACAATATCAAAAGAATATTTTTTATTAAAATATCACAAAGTACCAACTGCAAAGCATTGTGTTGCCCCCAACTTCTGAGATTGACCCTCATAGAATGGGACTGACAATTTATCTTTCTTACTAACCAACAAGCCAACTAATGAATGTAAAAACTCTCATCACTGCTTTCTTCCCATCATCTTTCTTTTGCCTGCCTATGCTTAAGCTGCTGAACAACAACAACAAAATCACACTGCTTTGAAATGTGTTGTCAAATCAAAATAATAACCACCCCCTCAATGTACCTTTCAAATCCTATGTATTCATATGGCATCATCCCTCATTTTTCAAGCTCCCTCTAACCTCTTGACACTCTATATTCCAGCCATTTGAAATCCCAGATTTTTCACATGTTCTCCTTCTTATTGCATGATATAATTTTTCCTTCCATTTTTTATGAGTCAAGTTCCAGGGGAAGGATATCAGATCCAAAATATGTTATAAGTCCCTTTTTCTGTGCTATTTGAGAATATTCAGAATCCTACTTATAAGGTATTAGAATATTCAGGAACATCTGCCACTCATTGGAAAATATGGCAAATTGTTTTTTTGTTTTCCTTCCCTGCTGGACTCTGAGTTCCTTGAAGACAGACACCGAGTCTTTTATTTTCTATCTACTTTTCAGATTTAATAAAGTTTCTGATGCTGAAGACATCCCTTCAAGGTAAATTGAATGTATTTGAATATTCAGAAGATGACTTAAAAAGACACTTAACTCAATGGTAAGCAAGAGTATTTTATACACCAAAGTGTTGAAACCCCCAAGTGCTGGTGATTGGGCCCTAGCATTTTGTTGAAGGCAGTGTTGAATGCCCACAATACTGAATTAGAAACTAAACCTCATGAAATTCGAATGAGGTTATAAGATATGTTTGTAGACCAATTTATGCTCTGCTTTTGATTAAATCACATATTTGAAAAGTTTTTTTGCAACAACTGATTAAGAACTTTGCAAAATTCTCTATCTCCTAAAAACAGGATGCATGAAGTAGTAAAACACACTGGGTGTATAGAGTAGTAAACTGATTTCTAAACCACCTCTACAGATGTGTCTTCAAAGAAGATAGAAAAAGAAGGATCATTTATCAAAAATCTAACTCCTATTACATATGACTTGAGATCTGTTACGTGAAATAATGTTGTTTACCTACTTGTGAAAGTCAAGCCTAGTGCTTCATGCTTGAATTTTTAAGAACGAAGGAATCAGCAATATATTTAGAATTGATGGGAAGCCATACTGTCAAGGCTTTTGAGGGATTCTTAAATGATGAACATCATTAAAGTTTGCCTTCTGTGAATGTGCTCATATACTATTTCATATATAAGTGTGTTGCATGGAGACCTCAAATAAACCTGACATTGCTTGTTTATGTAGTATTTCAGTAATGGAAGGCTATGCTGCATATCTGGATGGAATCACAAGCTCAGAAGGAGAAAGAGGAAGAGTGTTGAAGAGGAAGAGAGGAGGAAGGTAAAGGGGGGGAAGGAGAGAGGGAGAGAGAGAATGAATGATGCTAAGTAAAAAAAGGTCAGTACTAAAATGCAATGCATTACATGATCTTACTTATAAGGTATTAGAATATTCAGGAATAGGTTAAATATAAAGCAGAAAACAAATCATTGGTGGTCAGGGAGTGTGGTGGAAGAAAGCCTTCATTAATAAAGTGGCATGAGGAAATTATGAAGATGAGGGAGTCATTCTATATCCTCATTCTGGTGGTGGTAGAATTGTTAAGATTTATAAAAATTTCTAGAACTAAATATGAGTAAAGATTAATATTTAAAATTAAACTTTTAGTTTTGAGATAATTGTAGATTGACATGTAGTTGTGAAATATCACAGAGCAATTCCATGTCACATTCAGGCAGTTTTCTCCAATGGTAAAATCTTGCAAAACTGTAATAAGATATCGCAAACAGGATATGGAGATTGTTAAAGTGAAGAAACAGAATATTTTCATCACCATAAGGATCTCTACTGTTGCCCTTCTATAGCTACATCCTCTTGCTGTCATCCAATTTTTAAGCCATGGCAGTCACTAATATGTTCTTCATTTCTCGGTAGACAACTATGTCAGCTGCAAATAAGGACACTTTCATTTCTTCTAAATTTGTTGCTTTCTATTCCTTTTTTTTTTTTTTGTCTTACTGTCCTGGCTAAAGAACTTCAGTTACCTGTTGAATCAGAATGATGAGAGCAAAAACCTAACTCAGTTTCTGATCTTAGGGAGAAAACACTCAGTCTTCTGCCATTAACTATAATGTTAGCTATAGGTTTTGTGTAGATGGTCTTATCTAATTGAAGAAAAGTTCTTTCCTGAGTTTTTACTGTGAATGGACGTAAAATTTTGTCAAATGCTTTCTCTGTATCAATTGATATGATCCAGTAAGTTTTCATCTTTAGCTTGCATATACGCTTTATTTTTGAATATTGACCCTGTATTGCAGACTTGTATTAAATTCCAACTGATCATGATTGAATTAAATTGAATTGAATTGAATTGAATTGAATTGAATTTACTGGTTATTACTGTTAATTTCTGACTATGCCTAAACTATCAATTAATCATAATAATATGTATAGGGTTCGGTACTATCTGTGATTTAAGGCACCCACCAGGGATCTTGAAATGTATTCCTTCCCAGGTAAGGGGGAACTACTATATATAATTTGCAACTATATTTTGCCATTCAGTATCTTGCCTTTTCATTTTGTTGATGGTTTCCTTTGCTGTGCAGAAGCTTTTTAGTTTCATGTAGTCCCAATTACTTATTTTTGCTTTGGTTTTCCCCTACTTTTGGAGTGAAATTCAAAAAAAAAAAATCACTAAGATCGATGACAAGTTGTCTACTGCCTATGTTTTCTTCAAAGAGTTTCATGATTTCAGGTCTTACTTCAACTCTTTTTTATTGTATTTTTTATTTCTAAGATTTCCATCTGATTCTTTTTTATGTCTTTTATTTATTTGCTGAGATTTTCCTCCTCTTTACTATGGCTTTCTGTTTTTCTTATCTGTTTCAAACATGTTCATGATTGCTTGTTGAAGCAATTTGCTGAGGTTGGTTTTCAAATCCATGTTAGAGAACTCTAAAATATTTGTTAATGTTGGCATCCATCAATCGTCTTTTTCATTCAGTTTGAGATCTTTCTGTTTTGAGTAAAATGCGGATATTTTTATATAATGTTACGGACCTCTGGATCTTATTTAAATATTCTATTCTAGTTGTTGTTGCTGTTTTTCTGATATTGCTCTGGTGGTAGGAAGAGGATACTGCATTATATTACCAGCTTGGGGCAAAAAGCCAGGTTTCCCACTTGGTCTACTTTGACGTCCAAGGGAGGGCTTGTCATCACTGATGATGGTGACAGTCTTGATTCTACTATACACTTCTCATATCCTTTCAACCAGATGAGGGAGGGACACTTCTGTTCCTGCTGAGAACAGAGCATCAGGCTCACATATGGTCTCCACACATACTGCAGAGTGGGGGTTGTTATTGGTTGTCTTGATTCTCTGCTTTGCTTTCTCTGACACCACATCAATGAGGGTGTTGAGATATCTCATTTCGCACGTGCCAATATGGAAGTCTACTTCCTCACTCAGCATTTGCTGGCATGATTAGGACTGGAGCACAGTTTTTGTTTTTGTTTTGTTTTGTTTTGTTTTGTTTTCCCCTGTGGTGTTTGGCTGGAATTCTTATTGTCTAAAGGGATCACCAACAGGAATTAGTCTTATGAATAGCATGTTCCCTTGATATAATGTGAAACATACTTTCCTTCTGTGGTTTTTCTCCCCCAAACCCCTAACATCAATCAAGTCATGAGAAAAAATTGAACCAGTCCCAATATGAGATCATTCTACAAAAACCCAGTCAGTCCAAACCATCAAAGGTCAACAAATATAAAAAATTCTGAGAAACTGTCACAAGTACAGAGAGCCAGAGCCTAAGGAGACATAACAACTAACTATGCATCCTGGATGGGATCCTGGAACAGAGAAAAGACATTAGGTAAAAACTAAGGGAAGTGTGCAAAAATGTGGACTTTATGGGGGATGTTAATGATACAGGACACTGAGAATTGGGTATGCAATAACTCCCTGTATAGTCTTTGCAATTTTTCTGTAAGTTAAAACTGTTCTTAAAAATACATTTTAGGTGGGATCCCTGGGTGGCGCAGCGGTTTGGCGCCTGCCTTTGGCCCAGGGCGCGATCCTGGGGACCCGGGATCGAATCCCACATCGGGCTCCCAGTGCATGGAGCCTGCTTCTCCCTCTGCC